>NC_043006.1:98520116-98527616 GCF_006345805.1 Octopus sinensis | reverse complement strand
TCACTTTCTCCCCATTCCTCGCCCTCTTGTATCTATTCCTACCCCTACATACTCAATAATACTATAAAAAGAGACAAAATTCCTGCAAAAGCTCACTTCGAAAACTCCACTAGAGTGGACGAAAGCGCAAGTGTATGATATATGATTTATAAAAATATGTAACATATTAAGAAATATCTGTAAATATAAAACCATCCAGATTTTTGAGTACCTCATTTCTTCTAATATATAATACCTCTACTTCATCTCGAAACCTTCTAATATACACACAGAGCAAAAACAAATTGTTTCTATGCCAATATGCTGAGAAATAGACTTTATATCGTCAATCACCACATACAATATTCTTCACTATAAATACACAGCGTGTTGCAAACGAAAAAAGCAAGCTAACATGATTTTTTTTAAATTTTGCTCTCATCCAATGAGACCGATTTCTGGATTAATCCATAAAGGATTTTTCCTTCGTCAGCGGAGAACACGATAAGAAATAAAGTGGATACTTACTCTACGTCAGTTTCCTGACCGGATACGCGTGTGTTGAGGCTTGCTACAGACTTTCTATTTGGATATATTTTGGGTACTTAAGTGTACACATGACTTTGCATTTTTATTCAGAACGTCATTAACCTTTTTGGAAGAAGTTTTTCTTTTTCATTGTGTGTGTGAGCGCATTTAATTAATCTTTGCAAATATATGTAATATATGTACAAGAATAGATAATGAGAGTGAAAAAGAGAGATAGACAAATAAATATGTATTTCTACACTTCCTATTTAGAGATTCAGAACCACAAATTTCTTCCATCAGAAGAACCCCTTGTCACATGGTCGGCTGACTAAGTGTGATCATCTGCGTTTTTGAAAACTTATTGCAAATTTCACCCTTGATTTTATCCTGTATTGTAATAAAAATCTAAATATTGAAATTTCCTTTCCCATTCCATTCATCACAAACTTATGCAGGGTGTTATATAACCTACATTTCCTTAAACTTTGCCCTGGTAAACAGACTAAATGAGGTGCAGTATCTATTGATTCTACCCTCAGTTGTTCAAATCCTATTATGCACCAGCACTTAATTAGTTTAATGCAGAATTTATATAATACATCGGTATGTACCTAATGCCGCTGATTATTTTTGATGAAAAATATGTGGGTTTTCGGTTGCAGTCATTGCACTGTGATTGTGAACATAATACTTTATCTTTAACTATTTGGCTACATCCGGTCCAAATATTCTACGTGTTTTATGCTTAAACTAGTATGATCTGTCCCGTCGCACCTACCTTACGTGTGGGAGGATATTCTGAAAATCTCATTCTAAAACTACATAATCACAGCATCAACACGATTAATTAAAAGCAATGTCAATAAATATGCTGTACATTTGATAATCTAATACCCAAATGATTAAGTGAATCGTTAGCATTCTTTGCATACATTTTGAAAGAAAGAAACTGATATATTCGAGAGCTACAATTTTTTTCCGAGGTCTTCGTTTATTGTACCTTTACCACGTATGACTCCAGTTCGCAATTGTATATCTGTCTCATACATTACATACTCTGCACATAAAAGGAACATTCATAGCATCGTATATAATTTTCTTCAGACTTATTCTTGAGATGGTTTTTTTATTTTCTTCCATTTTCTTCCATTTTTATCAAAGCCACCTTCAATTCAGCAAAATTATCTTTAACCAAAATTTGACACACTTCGTATTATGTTTCTTTGTATTCTAGTCACTTGCACTGGCTGGCTCATCTAACAGATCTTATTGGAAGTTATTTTTCATAGTTTGTTGTTCTTTACCACAGCTACACACCATATTGTTTCAGAAGCTATATTGCCGTTTCTTAGATATCCTCTTGACTCCAACAAACAAGCTTTTATTCGATTAAAGAATTTTCACTTTACACAGAATTATTCTGCAACAGATTCGACCACTATCTATCACACTGGATTGTTACACTATTTATTGACCGAAAGAATAAAAGTCAATTCTGAGCAAAGCTGGACTAAGAGTGCTCAATGTAGACGCGAATAGAGCGAGATATTCTATCCAAACATCTAACATTTCTGCCAATTCGCTGGTTGTAAAGCTTATTAAAACACAGTAGATTAAGTAGGAAATGAATATACCATGAAAGAACACGGAATTAAATGAAAACAAAAGTTCAACCTCGAATAAATATTCCCATTTGACTAGAAATTATTCAAGGTGCTGAGGAATGCAATCGATTCAGATTTCAAGGTGAAAGTAAGTTCCCCTGAACGTAAACCCCAACTGATCTTAAAGTTAACCCCTAGCAGCAGCCGATATACATTTTCACCTACATATGTAAATCTTCTGTAAATAGTTTCATCTTTTTTTTATTGAGCGCCTTAACAAGTGATGTCATTATGAGGTATACACTCTCTGAAATATAAGATTCTAATTCAGAGAAATTTTCTACAGAGTTTCAGTTGCATCCATTCAACACAAGTTCGCATCCTTGAAATGTTGAGTATTCAGAGAACGCATTTTGACATTCAAACTATATTTTCTTTAGTTTTTGCAGTGCCCTTGGATAATTTATGCTTCTAGCATTCTTTAATAAATTAAAAATAACTACACTATCAATTGCTACTATTTATTAATTTATTAATTTTTAATATTGCATTTATTGATTTTTAATATTGCATAATACATATAGTTTTTGATGGTCGAAAAATAATGCACCATTTCAAGTTGCTATTTTTCTATTTATAGACTTAAATAACCGGTCCTAAGATATTCATCACCAAATTATCTCGACAAAAATATTGTATTGAGAACACATTGCACAAAGACATACTATACTCTACAATATTACGAGCAATAGTTATTTTTTCTCTCCAAAAGTATAATACATTTTATTTAGCAATTGCATCTATTTTTTGAAACATATTTATTTATTTCTGTTCAATATTTTTGTTCAAAACAAGATCTGTTTGTTTGCGTATAGAATCAAATATTATTCGGTGATGCCTATACGCCAATTAAAACTTATAATCAGTATAAAGTTATGCATTGTCATGTACATATGATACCACGTCTTGTTTAACATTTGTTACTATTTACATTTGAAATCGCTCCGGAATTTTATGAGTTTTCAGAATTATTCAAATATTTCATTACGAATCAGTTTTATTTATCTATTTCAATAAATAGCAGAATATAAATAGATCATTGTTCATTGAAGATCTTCAAAGAAGCACACTCTAATATAATAAACAGTTTGCAAGCAGCGCATAAATAAATATATTTAAAAAAAATATGATTTAATGGGATAGTAAATCAACATTGTTGACGAAGTCAGGCACACAAACACGATTGTCCACAAGCACACACTTATACATGGACATGTATATTTATGAATATATATATATATATATATATATATATATATACATATATATATGTGTGTGTACAAATATATGTATTATTACTATTATTATTACTATTATTATTGTTATTATTATTATTAGTTATAATGTGTGTGTGGATAAGAAGAAGCGCGTATGTGTATGATTTTTTGTATACTTATTGTGAGTAAAAGTGTTTCTTATAATAGGTTTCTTTAGCAAGCCTTCATTCTTGTGTACGTATCTATATACTGTTGTCTTGGCGGAGATGGCATCGCACTAAATCATCTCTAGTTGTGGATGTGTTTCTCAAATTGAAATTAATAGGAAGTATTTTTCCCTCTGGAATTTCAAAGTATAATTCATCTAATATAAAGCTTTCTCAACTATAATACGAATACATTAATGCTTTTTGGATATTCCGTATAACATTAGTAAAACAGTAATAATATATTTAAGGTCTAGACGACTTGTAAAGTTTAGTGGAGTAGGAACTTTATAGGTATGCGCTTGAGTCTCTCTATGTATATAGCGTGTTACAGTGTTATATACGTGTGTTTGATTTGTATGAACAGGGCATGTATTGGTCCAGGCGTATGATCAATTGCGACCTTAACGGAAAATCTCTAGAACATAACGACATACTCAAAGAAAATATATAGCTATAAAATATCAGTTTTTTCCTCCTTTCTCTATGTGTATATATAGCATGAGCGCGTATAGATTTTTAGATCAAATAATTAAAATATATCGTAACTTTTAAGCGAATGCATCAAACGTCTCAATCGGAAAATAATTTTGAAGTATTTTAAGAGTGCAATCAATTACGAATTAATTTTCCGGAACCTAGAATGCAGATAAGTGAAGTAAACGAAGAAATGACATTAATGTGTCTTACTTTCCTTTGTAATGAACCGTCTTCAATCAAAATAAAACATATTTACACTGAGTGCAACAATGAAAAATGATATTATTAATAATGATATTCACTAGTAAACATTGCTCGGAGCATTTTGGGGAAGATATCTTATGATAAATATATAAATCCTCACACAAATATGTATGCTATGATAACGTATATCATTACATTTTTGTGAAGAATAAATTTGATAACAACTTGAGCATAACTTTGTTACTATCTAGCAATCAGTTCATTCAAAAAGCATAAAAATATTGTTCCTATTTAATTTGTATTTCCAGAGAAAAGAGAAAAAAAAATGGTAGATGTTATCACACAAAACTTCTGATTTCTCTATGAAAGAATCACCCGCGTTTTATTCTTTTAAATACACGAATCATAAGAGAAACCATAAATGATTGCACACTATAGAACAATATTAAGATGAAATGGATGCAAAACTAAATGACGTCTATGGATAGTAGCTTATAATAAAAAGAAACACAGAGACGCTACCGTTTTCAGCTTAGTATAGTATATAAACCAAACAGATTATAATTATATTAATGTAGAAAGATATGAGATATTTGCAATAGCAGCTCAAGATATACTTGTGATGTAAAATCTGACAAAACACGAAACACTGATGTGCTGTTATACTTCAGATTTGTGTTTACAATAGTATCAACACAGGATTTAACATTTTTTAAATCCTCCCACTATCAGCCGTCAGTGGACACACAGAATAAAATACTACATTGTACAGTGTTAGTTTCTGAAACTGTCTTAACTTACTACGGCTGTATGTCGATCGCTTATTTTTGTTAAACTAAATTATAATTAAACAACGCTACATTCCATAGCAACAAAACAGAAGTTGATTAACGTGTCTTAAATTAATGGAGAGGATTAGGATTGAAAAATCAGATTTGCTGAGTGTGGGACAAAGTAACTTGTAATATCTGTTTTGAAACATTTACGTAACAGTTTGAAATATCGCCAAGTTCAACTTTGGAATATCCTATCAGAGTGAGTAAAATATACAGCAGCCAAGCACTAAGAAAGATTTAATAATTTCTACACATAACCACATCCTTCAACAATCAATAACCTTGGACTAAGCAGCAGAGAATTTTCGTCTTAATCCTGCATAATCTTTAGGTGTTCATCGGGTTCACAATACAAACGGCTTAAGTACTGAGTGAGAAAATGTGAGGCATTGTAGTATTAGCTTTCGAAATTATAATTTTATATTAATTCCAAAAGATGTGGCACATAAGTTATTTTCTTGAATTTGCATTCAAGAGAAAGTTAATTCAGCTTTTTTTTTTATGAATATCGTGCTAAAATTAACTGAATTTATGCTACTTTTGAAACGTTTTCCTACGAAAATATTCTCGATCACAAGATCCAAGTATTCCAAATTTTCTCAAGAAAATTAGTTGATGTTTCATTGTTAGTGCGAATAATAGAGTTGATATACATATATATATACGAGGGATGTTCATTAAAGATTTTCCCTGATTCACTTCTCAAAGACTTGGATAAACAAAACTTGGAGTAATTATTACTCTCTTTCACTCTCTCTACTTGGCAACTGTGATTGGTGACACACTTCTCCTTCCGCTTTGTGCAGCTGTGAATACCTCATCTGTAGAAGTCGGTAGGTTGCAACTAGGACCAAGGCTTTACCTCGGAAATAAGTTCACCATCTACCGAAAAATGATTCCCCATCAAAAATACTTTATGTTTGGAAAAACGTGGAAGTCAGATAGTGCGAGGTTGAGAGAGCAAGGGGGATGAGGAAGGATTTCGTAGCTGCAGGAGTCTGCTTTCTTCGTAGCAGCATGCATTTTGTGAACTGGGGCGTTGTCTTAGGGGAGGCACATCTCTTTGGTTAACCTACCACGAATCTCTGCGTTGATGGCGATCTGCAATTTATGCAGCAGAAAAGCATAATTGTGGTGCCCTTTGCCAGAAAATCCATCATCACTATTCTGCGCTCGTCCCAAAAGAATGTGAGCATCAACTTGTCTTATATATACATACATTTTCATATATATATATTGTACATATACATTTGTATATACGTGGTCTGATCAATAAGTATCCAGACTGTTGCCATAGTAACGACACTAAAGTACACAGAGTAAAGCCACTTTGCTTAGATTGACCTTAAATTCTGCTATGCATACGCACCAAGTTTTAACGTTCCTCTTCAGTTGTTTACAGCAGTGCTTAGAATGAAGGTGTTCAGCGTGCGATCGTCGTATTGATCATGAGAGAGAAAATTGAGCGGAGAATCTGCATAAAATTTTGCCAAAACCTTGGTGATATATGCTAAGAAGCTTAGGCAATGTTTTCAATCATCCTCGATACAATCAAGATGATCTTGTGCAACTGAAACCCAAGTGTCATTTTGTTCAGCTGAATGCAGTTGCTTTACAAACTTGCAGACACGCATCATGCCCACATTTTCTGTGATAATGGACAGAACTGAACCGTAACGTCCTCTGAAAACTCACGGATGGTGATTCGACGATTTTCCGTCAAAGCTGCGCGCACAACTGTGATGCTTTTATCAGTTCTGCTGAAAAAATAGTAAATGTATCTAGAGGAGTCCTGTGTAATAATAGTTGTTTGCTATACAATTTCTTTCATTTTACGATTTCTATCTGCTTCACATGCATTTGGTTCTCTACAATTTCAATTTCAAGTACTGGCAGGTACTATGGTGTTATATTTATATACTTTTTGAATAATGGAGTTATGGTTATTATCATTATAGTAGTTGTTGATTACAGGTTTCTTGGGGGTACTGGGTACATTTAATGTAGTTTTTATGGAATGGATCCAGTTTCTTATTGTTAAAAGAAGACATTATCCTAAAGAGATTTGGAGAAACTGAAAATTTATTTCAAAACCATTAATCCCATTTTACTAAATATGGCACTTATCTTCACCAAGAATAGGACTAAATTATCAATGAAAGAAATAAAAATTATACTTGAAGCTAGAATGTCTATAATATTTAATGAAGGTAAACACTGGACACGACCGTTTCGATGCACCAATCGGTGCGCAAGATTCCGCAGAGATAACCGATTTAGTCGAGATTTACCTACTACAGCAACCTAAAGAAGAATTCCCTGGATTATAAGGTGTAATCTACCGGAACGACGCTCTGTTCTTAGTTAGGAACATCTCCAACAG
>NC_043006.1:98507616-98515116 GCF_006345805.1 Octopus sinensis | reverse complement strand
AGATAATAAAGAATAAGATTGCCGCCAGTATGTGAAACAAGGGTGAACATATTGGAAACAGCACGAGGAACAACTTCAAAAAAGTTGTAGGTTTATATAGGATATATCTTGAAAATAAAATGAGATAAGTGCAGTTCAAGAAAGCAGGAAACATATCTATCTCAGTAGTGTATAAAAGTCGTCTCGTGTCATTTATTTCCCGAAACATTTTGAAAGATACTAAGACTGGTAGAAAAATACAACGGAAGTCATGAAATTAACCATGAAAGAAAAGAGAAATAAATTCCTTTTAACGCTGAAGAACAAAACGCCATTGCAGAAGAAACTATGATGGAGTATGGACAGACTGCAATGAACAAGTCAATCTATCTTAAATCCTTTACAGAAGTAAAAAGTATCGCAGAATACATATGTTTCCCGGGTTTCACATGCTGAACCTTGGTACAAGATTAAAAGAATATTTCGCAATGACTAAAGCAGAGCATAATTTGTAGACATGGGACACAAATTGAGAAAAGTACTAAAAAGGTGAGACGCATGTTAATTGTAGAAAGAGAGCCCTAAATGTGTGGGAGCCTTCCATTCTTAATGTTTGCCATTCAAGACATCATCCACAGTGATTGTCTTCAGTTCATTCCCCAGATCCTCATCCATAAAAAGTATCTTACACCTTATGAGGAAGAGCTGACTACATTCTAGTAAGGGTAGGGTGTACATATTTCGGTTAATATAGACATTAATCACAGCTTCCTACTGCACATTTTTCAGGTTTTATTCACTTCACATCATTACAAGTCAATGGTATGTTACTACCTGATAACGTGATTCTACAAAATGGTTGTTTATTTTGAGCATATAGCTTTGGAAGAATGTTTCGTAAACCCTTGGTGCAGCGACTGAATAAGTTAAGGAAATAGTAGCTTGTGTATCCGACACTACTGCTATCCGTCTCTCTTTCTCGTCTTCCAAATTTCCGGTTCTTTGGGGTTCAGTCTTATTGCTTATTCTTGTGATTCCAACGAGCAGTTACACGTCCAGAATGTTTCTATAATCGTAGAATACATCTGTTTAAAGAATATTTCCAATGGTTCTTAAGCATTCATAAAGCACCTTGAGATTTTCTATAAAAATATTCTATTCAACAACCTTCATAATGCTGAAGATATTCGTTTCCCTTCATCATCTTCGTTATTCACAAATATCTTTGTAAATTAAACACCTCTATGTATATTATGTATATTGAATATATCTTGAATTTGAGGCAAGTAACAGGGTCACGTTTCACGCATTTTGCAATTCATATTTTGTCTTATTTAAAACAACAATTATGGTCATGTTAAATGATGCAAATCCCAAGGGTCAAACATCATTTCTCGCCTTTCACAAGTAAAACAGAAATTGCATATATGGACATGAAGCAGGCGTTACTTTTCTATATACATATTCTAAACCCACACACTAACTAAATGATGAATCGCTTACAACACTCAAGTATTAAAAAATGGACATTGAATTGATCAGAACATGAGAAGCTACATTCCAAATATAACAACATATTAGAATTATCTGAAATAGAAGGAAGTTATTTGAAGAAAAATACTTGAAAAATATTTAGGTTGTAAACTGGGTATTTGAAAATAATAGACTTGACATAACTGAAAACAACAAAGTAAATAACAAAAGCAACCTTGCGTAATAGAAACACCACAACTATAAAAAAATATATAGGAAGCAAAAATAGGTGAAATTGTGAACTTCATAATCTGAATGTAAAAAATACCTAGAAACATTGAAAATATGCTATCACCTTTCATGCAACCAATATGTTCGAATGAAATACTTCCATGTTAAAAGAGCGATAGCAGTATGAAAATGTATACGGTTGGCTATTTTATACTTTATGAAAACCAACCTAACAGCAATAACACCACGTGAAACAAAGTAAGAAATATGCAGTTACATATGTACATACAAAGAATAGTATATACTTCATCAGATCTAGTTTTGGTTTAATATCAGACATATGGAACAAGCACGGAGGAAATGTAACAGAATATTAGAGGAAATTTTCTCAGTGTTTAACTTAATGCTTACAAAGATAAGGGATAAAAGGCTGTGAAATATGACCAACATATAAAATAGATAATGTACCTAAAATCAATGAACGACTTAAAAGTATTCCTCGCAAATTTGGCCTCTGGAGAAATATATTGTAGAAAGATACAAAGATACATTAACAACAGAATACTACGTTAATGCAATATAGTTATCGAGAGTGATGCTTGTAGGTTAATATATACAGTGTACGCTCTGGTTTATTTGGGAATAAGGATGTGCTCGAGGTTATAATGTTGTTGTATCTACAGCCATGATGTAAGTCGTGATAATAGTATTAACACTGATACGGTTCTTTTCTTCTAAAGGTGGTGAGATGCATTGTTGTGCAAAATCATCAGACAAGTTCGTTCGAAATTGTGAGTATTATAGTGCTGGAAAAATTCTTTTTTTTTTATCGATTTAGTTTTCCTTATCAACGGTAACCTGGTCATTCTCACAAGATTTTGTTGCTTCATGCTATGTTTTCTCACTTTTGCCATTTAGTGTCGACCTGGGAATCTTTACCACCTAACATGCCTGGGGTGTCCAAGGAAACACCGTTTTTGTAGATATATTGTTATCTTAGATTCTCAAAATTATAATTGTTAGAATTCATTCCTGCTATTGTCTCTCGTTACTTTTCCCTGATTTCAGTGTTATTATTGCAGGTGCTGCGTTTGATCTTTTGCGGGTGCCGATGCTGATTGTGTTGCTATGGAGTTGTTATACAGTAATTGGTGTTTTTTTTATCATTAACGGTAATTTAGTAACAGTAGTTGATAAAAGTGGTGTCTTTCACCTAATACTTCCCTGACTTTCGGGGCGGAAGGGTTTGATGCGATTGATGTTTCCACAATTGTAGCAGCTCTACTGTCTACCCAACCGCGCATGAACTTGTTACCCTTTAGGGCTCTATGATCTGTTCTGGATCCTCTCCAGTGTCTTAAGTCTCACTTCCGTCAAGATTGCCAATCTCAACAAACACAATTTTTTTTTTCTTTCGGATATGATACGATACGTTTTTTTTCTATGAAAACTATTTCTCCAACTCTCTTAAATTTAGTTATCATGGCGTTTTCGGGAAGTTGTCGGAAATCTAGATACATTAGTATCAATGTAATTTCCCCAGATCGACGAGGTGAGTGTTTTGGGGCCACGTTTCTAAGTTTAAAAATATCACACGTATGAAATAAATAAATTAATAAATTAATTAATTATTTAATAATAATAATAATAATAATAATAATAATAATAATAATAATAATAATAATAATAAAATAATAAATTGGGGGATATTTTCCTTGTTAAAATTTATTTTGTTGTCTTCACATGCAAATAAAGTGAATAAAGAAAACATTAATATTACTTACATTATTTACATTGTTTACATTCGACGGATATCTGTCCTCATCTTATTTATTGTTAACACAACGTTTCGGTTGATATACCCTCCAGCCTTCTTCAGGTGTCTTCGAACCTGGATTCTCATTCCTAAGGTATTTTTGCATGTTAACCACTACGCCATATGCCCGTGGGCATAAGGCGCAGTGGTTAAGAGCGCGGGCTACTAACCCCAAGATTCCGAGTTCGATTCCAAGCAATGACCTGAACAACAAGAACAACAACAATGATAATAATAATAATAATAATAATAATAATAATAATAATAATAATAATAATAATAATAATAATAATAATAATAATAATAATAATAAGAAGAAGAAGAAGAAGAAGAAGGAGGAGTTGAACCCATCACCCACCTGCAGTCACTGATCGCCTATACGTGAAGAGAGAAATTGAAGGAAGGAGACTGATAAGTGTGGGGGACTGCGTGCGTATCGAACTCGAAATTTTAATGGAAAACCTAGCCCAAAGTAAGGAAATCTTGCTAGTGACAGTTAGGAACGAGGGTGTGTTGAGATAAGAGAAAAAAGAGAAGTACAAAAATGGCATGAAGAAGAATTACAGAAGAAGGGACTACAAAATCAATTCCTTGTAGTAACAACAGAAATTGCTGGAAAATTAGATTGAATATTCTGGTCAATGGATACCTAACAAAAACAAAAGAGACCGAGAGTAGTATACTGGCAGGGTAGGGCCAAGCTCTGAACACGAACTGGACGGTCAGCCTGAGGAATGAGCAAGTGTATCCGCTGTGCCACATTTGCAATAGAAATGAAACCATGGCCCAGATCACGAACTAATGTCCCAAACTTGCCCAAAGTTTGGCGACACGATCAGGTAGCGAAAGTGTTACATTGGAATCTGTGCGAAAAGTGGGGGCTAGAGAGAGACAAGACGTGGTATGAGCACAAACCGCAGAGAGTGGTGGAGTTGGATACTAGTAAAATCACCTGGGATCTCCTAAATCAAACACATCAAGTGGTAGGCCATAACAGAATAGATCTAGTGGCGGATGACAAGATGCACCACGGATGCTATAGAGTTGAAGATGCATGCCCCTTTAACCCACGGATGGTCAAGAAGAAAGATGAAAAGATAGATAGATACAACTCTCTTATGTACGAAATGAAGAAGGTGAAGATAGTGCCAAATATTGTTGGGTCCTTGAGAACAGTATCGGAAGGTATCAAGAAAAATATAATGGAAATTGGATTAGAGTGCCCAGTAGAACTGTTACAAGAGGCTAAAAAGAATGAATATCATGGTACAGTAGGGTGCAGGTAGTGAGCCCGCTAACCATGCAAGACTCCAAGAGCTCCAACAAATCCAGTGATAAACAGAAAGTAATAATGATACTGATAATAATAATAATAATAATAATAATAATAATAATAATAATAATAATAATAATAATAATAATAATAATAATAATAATAATAATATTATTAAAAAAATATTCAGACAAATACATTACAAAAACACCAGGACTTACAAACACATATAACATACAGAAAATTGCACTACTAGGCACTGCACACATCCTACGCAGAACACTTTCCATACAATAACCATCAGAGCATCACAACAAATCACAGCACATACCCAAGGCACACAGAGCTGTGCTCGGTAGTGAAGTGAAAGCACGCTATAAAAATAAAACTACTGAATAATAATAATTATAATAATAATAATAATAATAATAATAATAATAATAATAATAATAATAATAATAATAATAATAATAATAATAATAATAATAATATTGATGATGATGATGCTGATGAAATAAATTCTAAATAAACAAATCTATTTAAAATACAAAGAAATATGAAACAGAAAAATAAATAAATTTATTCACAGGTATAAATACAATCTTTAAACTATTCTATCGGGAAAATATTCCATCCTGTTCCAGATGCAGTCTCTACCTATTTCATGGTACCATTTTCTTGCCAACATATAAATATTGTTGGGAATTACATCTCTTTTATTTGAAAGCTCAGTAGATAATATATAAATCAAAATGATTTTAAATAATACAAGGTAATTTTTTGTCTTATCCATCCTATAAACGCAACGTTATGGCTTAAATTTTATACAGAGTTTGAGCATCTTAATTATTATATTTTCATTTCATCTCATTTTAGTACTTTATGAAGTTATCGGTTGATCAATCAACATTTATTGAAAAATAAGTAATTCGACAGAAATTAAGTGCTCCAAAGAGAATTGTATCATTCAACAAGAAGAGATGGCGTTGAACAATTCCCCTATGTTGCGGTGCTGCCAATAAAGTCTTTAAGTTGACTGTATTTTGGCAAGCAATATATATAGTTATATAATATTTACGGCAAACCGCCGGAAACCAAAGAATATTTTCTTTAAATAATAAGTTTTCATATATAAGTAAGTGAATTCATAATTAACTACGTATTTGTTAATAAACAAACAAGGTATAATTGTATTAAGTATGCGTTTTAAAAAAGTTATCGCTAATCACTGCAAATTACCTTACACCTGTTCATTAACATTGGCTGTCACTAAATTTACCCAGAAACAAGAAGCCTATTGTTTCAGACACTGCATTTGTTTGTGACATTTCAATGAATCTATCCGATAGAACAATCCATCGGCATAATATTAGCCAATGATTCACAGCTTATACAAAATATTGTAGTCAAAATATTTGTTAAGTATTTGTGCTTGCTTAAGTGGATTCCTAGCATTGCTAAAAAAATATTGCACACATCTCATCAGTAAAAGTAGATCGCTAGCGGTTATTGAGGCAGAAACTACTATCTATGACTACCCTCTTATCACCAGACATAGGGTTTCCTTAATGCTATGTCAATTTTGACAATTCCAGATGGTTGAAATTATCTTCCCTTCTAAAGATACATGCTCTAGAGAGGTAGGTAGTTTTACAATGTCGGTGATATACCTGTATTTGTCTATGCCTCTTTTATCTCTTATCTTTTAATCGTTTCATCAATTTGGCTGTGATCATGCTGTGATCAGAGGTTTTAGCTGAAGAGATCTTGACCAGTGCTTAATTTTGAAAGCATGGTACTTATGTTATCGGTCTCTTTTGAGGAACTGCTAAGTTACGGGGATGTAGACATACCAACACCGTTTGCCATGCGGTGATGGGGACGGGCTTAGTTCAGTTTCCGTCTACCAAATCCACTCACAAGGCTTTTTTCCTGCCAGAAGCTATAGAAGAAGACCATTTGCCCAAGGTGCCATACAATGAAATTGAACCCGAAACCATTTGGTTGGGAAGCAAGCTTCTACCTATGTGAATAATAGCTTAGCATAAAACAAGTTAAGTTTAAGAGGTTTTAAAAACAGATTTAATATCTGTTGCTATATCAGGTACTGAGGTATAGGAACAATTTATTGCTTTATAGAAAGGTAGCACAGCATTCCTTTCTCAAGAGAAGTATGCTTATTAAGCAATGTCGAGTTATTGCTCTTTTCGAGAAAGAACTATCTTCATCTGAACCGTTCCTTTATGAGACGTTCCCCAACAAATAGAAAATAGGAAATTGTCTCCTAGCTTTATGTTATTTGAGCTTTGAGATTCAGCGAAAAGTCAGTTATTGCGAATATACCTATATATGTTTTCCTCTACCAAACCTAGTAACAAGACTCTGACTTGCGCAAGGCTATATATTCAGGACCGTTCCTGAGGTGCCACGCAGCGGGACCAAACCTAAAACCATGTGGTTGGAAAGAGAACAGCACGTACATTTCCCATGTCTCTAAACGACTCCAATTATCTCATTTTCGTTACCCGAAGGAATACATTATTGCATCGAAGATATTGCGCGTTTTCCATTGGATAGCAAAAGAAAGCGAGAATATTGCTCTAAGCTTTAAAATACTAATAGCAGATTTAACTTTACCTTATAGCAAACACTCAATAGCATTCATACTTGATATGAAATTTCATCTTAGTTACTATTGCTTCTTGATCCTGTGCGCCACGAATCATAG
>NC_043006.1:98480116-98505116 GCF_006345805.1 Octopus sinensis | reverse complement strand
GACTCCAGATAGCAACGGATGTGAAACAGGGGTCAAAAGCACAAGCATACAAACAGATCAGATTTCAGTTTCAAAACAACCTCCCCCTGCCTCATGCTGAACCCTAATTAGTAAACAATTAGCTATATCATGTTCGCTGCAAAACTGACCAAATGCGCAGCTCTGTAGAAGCTGCACAGAAAATCATGCCCGGTTGCATGTATAACTGCACTTACTTTATATATACACAGATACACACATACACACATACACATATATATGTGTGTGTGTGTGTGTTTCATTCGAAAGCCTCTATATCTTCTATTTTTTATTGTTGGCATTGCCATTTTGTCAAGCACTTCCTGTTTTGTATATTCATTGATAAATTTCCCAGCATGCGCTGTTTTCATTCAGTTGGTTACGACGGCTGGAGTTCCAGTTGATACGAAGAATGGAACATACTCGTGAAATTAACATAAAAGTGGCTGAGCACTCCACATACAAAGCGTAAACTAACATTGTTAACTTAACTCAGTAGCGTCAGTGGACAGCATCTTCAAATGAAATTCGTCTACCAAATATTTCTACTCCCGTATGGGCCTCTACAGCCGTTGCAGATGCTACACCGCCATCAGTAGCTGACACAAATTTATATATATATATATATATATATATATTGATAAAAATGATAAAACAAAAAAAGAAGGAAAGAGACCTCGTTATTATGTAAATAGAGGAATCGGTCTGTAAGTGTAATATTCGGTAGTCATAATAAAACTCCGAGTTTCGGATGCCGAGGTGGAAATCCACGCCACCATCTCTTCAGTTATCCGGCCATCGGAAAAAATCCGATGGCCGGATAACTGAAGAGATGGATTTCCCCCTGGCATCCGAAACTCGGAGTTTTATCATGGCTAACGAATAATTGTCACATATTACACATACAGATAATATATATATATATATATATAATATATATATATATATATATATATATATATATATATATATATATATATATTATGAACTTTAATTTCAGGTTAACATGAACAATAACTTCGGTGGAAGAATGATGAGATGGTTTCCACATTTTTGAGCCTATTCAATGTGTAGCACGTATCGGTAATTATATACACAGTGTTTAGAGTAATTTCTGCTTCTTTTAAAGTTTACTATTATTGTTAATTACACTCTGGAGCTACTCCATTTAAACTTACACAAATTTCTGTTCCTTACGTTTATAAAATACACACGCGCGCACACACACGCACATAAAGTAATAATTCTCCTTCAAATTGTAGGAACGGTAAATGATTCTTTGCTCACAAAATGTATCGACAGTTACCGATCATTCTTTCCAATAGAATATAATTATGTATTATTATTTAAGTATATTTTAAATCGGTATAAATAAAGTATTTCATATTAAGCTTACAATCATATAAACCTTAGAATTAACAGTGATATGAATTTGTTGTTTATTTTTTAATTTAATATATATGTTATGAGTTGGAAAGTGAAGATTTTTTGTTTTATTATGTAACATGTTTTGTATCTAATTATAATACGTGGATGGATTATATAGAATTATTCCTTGGATAGATAAATTTTATTTGTTGAGACAAGCCATACATTGAGTGAAAGCATTTCTGTAGAAATTTCAAAATTGGAATGACGCCGCGTTTTCAAGAATATTTATCTTGCAAGTACCTCCTTGGTGATATTAAATGATTTTACTTAATTACTGTAGTTTGAATATCCAGGTGAATTATTAGGTACGAAGCAACAATTTAATTTCGTCAACTAGCTAAATTCTGTAGTTAAACAAATGAGGAAACTTTATATCTAATATAAATTTTATCTTTCCGAAAAGAGAAATTAAACAGTTAAATCAATATTTAACGTTTTGTTTGGAAATGAACTATTTGATATAATATTGCGACAAAAATATTATTATTTGGAAAATTTGATTATTTTCCAGCTATCAGATTTAATTTGTATGAATTTTACTTTTCGCTTTTTAAAATAAACTTCACCAACTATGATTTAAAACCAAGTTGATCGAAATTAATGTTTTTATAAGAGAAGTGAGGACATCTCTTTCGAATGAAAAATTCAATATTCTATTCAAATTCTTTCTTTAAATATTCATCATTTTGTGCTGTATCAAATTTCAGGATTTTAATTTAGTTTGTTGATTATGTTAGAAGGTAGAGTCATGTATGCAAAACCCGTTTCTTTCTCTTAGTTATATCGAATATGTCAATATGTCAATGTGAGAAATGTAATACATATCTATCTTGTTTATGGGAACAGGAAACGAAGAAAAAGACGACTCCACGATAGAAATGATTTCACATCTCCATTATGTAGATACAATCATATCACCAATTATTGAAGAATGCATAAACAGAACGAAGTTATATGCAACATCAATATCGGCTTGCAACTACAGAGATAACTCAGAAGTCAGTATAGAAATTTCAATTGAGAATATAATTTATTTTTTATACCGCTTTTTGAGCTGAAAAATACCAATTACTGCTATCATATGCACTTTCAAACAAATACATTTTACTGAATGTTGTGTAGGTAGCACTCTCTTTGTGTTAATTTCTGTGCTGTCTCAAGATATAAACTTCTGACATTTTCATCGTACTCGTTTAGTCATTCAATGTTGTCTAGGTTTGATGCGGACTGAGGTCGTTAAGTTCTCTACTTATTTCCGTCTGATATTTAATATTTGTCTCCATATAGGCGTAGGAGTGGCTGTGTGGTAAGTAGCTTGCTAACCAACCACATGGTTCTTGGTTCAGCCCCACTGCATGGCATCTTGGGCAAGTGTCTTCTGCTATAGCCCCGGGACGACCAATGCCTTGTGAGTGGATTTTGTAGACGGAAACTGAAAGAAGCCTGTCGTATATATGTATATATATGTATATGTATGTGTGTGTGTTTGTGTGTGTCTGTGTTTGTACCCCTAGCATTGCCTGACAACCGATGCTGGTGTATTTACGTCCCCGTCACTTAGCGGTTCGGCAAAAGAACGATAGAATAAGTACTGGGCTTACAAAGAATAAGTCCCGGGGTCGATTTGCTCGACTAAAGGCGGTGCTCCAGCATGGCCGCAGTCAGATGACTGAAACAAGTAAAAGAGTAAAAGAGTATATCAAGTGGCTGGGATTCAGTATTGACAAAGACACGCGTCTCTTATATAGGAATTACTGGTGTATAGATAAAGCAGACTTATGCCATATATGTAATACCATGCATACTTTACGTGTCAGCACATATGCGTGAATGATTCTTCTACCTGTATGTAAGTCTGGATGTGTGAACGTGCATGTGAGTATGGAGTATGTGTTTGTGACTGCATACAGACAACTTTCCGTAAGGGACAACATGTTTGCAGAATATTTTGCCGTTTCCATGTTCTGATAATTACAAGTAAACGTCGAAAGTGATATAGCGATATCGTGGGAAAAATTACCTGAAATGGGTAATGGGTTCTTGGTAGTTAAGCTTCGAATCCCCCTTTGGTGTACACGTACAGTGGCTTTAGTTCATCACAAAATTTAAAAACCACCAACGATTTCAAGTGTGCCTTTACTAAGACTCGTCGAGGTTTCCTATTTCTGTTGACGCTCTGTCACCAGATCCATAGTCCTTGTAGAAAGTATTGAGCCTGTACATAGAGCGGGGTTTGAAATTTCGTTACCATTTTGCTGGAGATTTTTAAGACGAGTTATATATTTTGATAATCGGTAATGCACAAGTTAGGAGAAGAAAATGTCTGCTTTCATTCTGCACATTCGTGCAAAAGGAACAAATAAACAGGCAGGGTTTACAAACCTCACGCACTGGTTTGATATTTCCAAACAATTAAGATTGTGTTTCATTGCCGTATCCAAACATAAACATGTACGGATTGTAACACAATCCTTTGATACTCATTTTGTTTCCTTGTTTCCCTGTTGAAAACGTATAATTAATCACACGATTTCTCACGGTTGACATTGCAAATGGTGTAATCTAGATTGATGTAATATTTTCTTTACAATAAATGTCTTAGATCTTCCTTCCTATTTCTGTTGACGCTCTCTCACCAGATATCTAGTCCTTGTAGAAAGCATTGAGCCTGTGATCATATATATGAATGGGGTGTATATATAATTGTATGTATAGATAGATCAATAGATATGTGAGTGTGTGTGTGTGTGAGTAAAGAGAACAGACGCCAATCGGTCATGAATGACCACGGGATTGCACCTAAAATGTTACCCTCCGAGGTACTTGTCCAGGCAAGCTTGTTTATGGAAGACCAGCAGTCGCACAATTATACAAGTCTGTCCTCTCCACACCACCAATGTTATCGAAAAGAAAGGCAGAGGCGGATACCCCTTGGCACCAGTGATGAGGCAAGTCATTTCTACAGTGAGCTAGAGTAACATAAAATAAAGGATCTTAATCAAGAACATAAAACACAGCTCGGTTCAACGATCTAAACACTGAACCATACACCTTCAAGTGTATCCATATATATATATATATACATAGATACACATACACACACACACATACATATATAGTAAAGCGAGTAGCCACACGCAAGTGGCAGATTAATGTTGCTACTAGTTTGACCCCAGGCGGATCCTCCGCCGACTGATTTTCTGCACCCTTTATGTACAAAACATCGCTAGAAGAGGGAGCCTCTACTACCCTCCAACAACTGGCAGGATCGCTGGACCGTCTGGTTTGAAGCAATTTAAAGCAGCTGCGGGTCTTAGCTACATTCCAATACCTAGGTGCGCGCTACTGACTGGAGCCAAATAACTTGAAACCGGTCGGTCCCGTGATCCCCCTCAGCTGTTGGAAAGTAGCAGAGGTTCGCCCTCCCCTACTGCTAGCGTTGTATTGAACATAAAGGGCACAGAGCCTCTACGGAAAAAACCTACTGGTGGAGAATCCGCCTCGGGTTAAACTAATAGTAACGTTCATACATGTTTAGTATACGTTGCTACTCTATCTTTTCTTCACATTTTAAAACTTGCATTTCAATTGTTGCAAATCAGTGAACGATGGTCACTTTGTTTACAATATATCGCTGACAGAAGCAGATCTTCACTCCACTGCGCATGTGCTCGCATCTGGCGTGAACGAAATAGCGCGAACCGGCCTGTCGCGCGATCTTGTCAGCTTTTGGAGAGCAGCAGCGGTTCGTTTCTCCTCCTGGCGATGTATTAGTTGTAACTTGCTTACCAACCACATAGTTCTGGGTTCAAACCACTACGTGTCTCCCCGATCATCAGTTGACAACCGATGCTAGTCTGTTTACGTCCCCGTAACTTAGCGGTTCCGCAAAATAGACCGATAGAATAAGTACTAGGCTTCCAAAGAATAAGCCCTGGGGTCGATTTGCTCGACTAAAAGCGGTGCTCCAATATGGTCGCAGTCAAATGGCTGAAACAAGTCATGCGATTTTCATGTGGCTACTTGCTTTACTGTTTAGTATACGTTACTACTCATCTTGAGATTTTATAGCTAGCTATTCTGTTTACTGGATATCAGTGACCGATGGTCATTTTGTTTACGCTATATCGCTGGCAGATGCAGATCTTATAGGTACACTCAACAGCGTAGGTGAGTGCGTCTGACGTGAGCGAAATAACTCGAAAAGCGGCCGGTCGCGCGATTCTACCTGCTGTTGGACGGTAGTTGGTGTCCGCCCTACTTCATGCTTGCAAGGTATTGTACATAAAATGGTGCTGAGATTGCACCGAAAACCAGCTGGCGGAGATTCCAACTGGGGTGAATTTAGAAGCATCATTCATCTGCCACGTTGGTCAGGCTAAACCCTTTACAAATTACTACATATTACTACTCTATCTCTCCCTGTGAATTTATAACAAGCTATTTTGTTTGTCATATAGATATCCACGAGCACACATTTTGTATGTTTTATCCATGAGCTCTTCATAGAGAGGAATGGACAATGTTATGACATACGGGGAATGATGGGCATCGAGAATCAGTGGACCGAATCTATTTCCACTTTGAGGATGTTACCTATCATTGTAAAACGCTGCTATCTATATTTGTTTTTCAATTTTGAAAGCCGATTTGGATTTATTGACTTCGGTAGGATTTGAATATTGATATTATCATGTCGGAACAAATATCACTTTTCTTTATAATTGAAGCTAATGTCGCTAGTTGGCAGAATTGGTAGCGCGCCGGACGAAAGTCCAGCGGCATTTTGTCCGACTTCGTTGAGTTCAAACTCCATCGAGTTTGATTCACCTTTTATTTATTCTCCGTCGATTAAATAAGTAGCATTTGAGCACATGTGTCAATGCGATCTACTTAGACGTGCCACATAAACAATTTCAGTGTTTGTACCAACAGTGGAATGGATTATATTTGACGATCAAAAGGCGACGAGCTGGCAGAAACTTGAGCACGCCGGGCGAAATGCGCAGCCGTATTTCGTCTGCCGTTACGTTCTGGGTTCAAATTCCGCCGAGGTTGCTTTGCCTTTCATCATTTCGGGGTCGATAAATTAAGTACCAGTTACGCACTGTGGTCGATGTAATCGACTTAACCCGATTGTCTGTCCTTGTTTGTCCCCTCTGTGTTTAGCCCCTTGTGGGTAGTAAAGAAATATATCCATCTATATACATATACACACTCACAGACAAAAATGCATATAACTGTAGATATATGTGTTCGTGTATGTATATCTGTCTATCTATCTATCTATCTATCTATCTATCTATCTATCTATCTATCTATCTATCTATCTATCTATCTCTATATATATATACATACATATTTATCCTTATGTCATATTGTTATTTTTGATATTCTGGTTAATTACGATGTATTTAATGTTGTTTTTCATAGGTGTGTTTATCTATATGAGATTGTGTGCGAGTTTTTAGTTGTTTAATTTATTTATCTGTATGAGTGTGGGTGTGTAAATATTGTTGTATATATTGAGTTTAGTGAGTATGTATATGCGTATATGTGAGGGAGTATATGTATCTGTTGTGTGTGTGTGTTTTGCGTGTGTGTGTGTTTGTGTGTGAATGTGTATATGGGTTTGTTAGTTAGGTTTTGGGATGTATGTGTTAATTTGTCTGTGTGGGAGGGAGTGGGTTTTGGTGTATATTGAGGTTTATAAGTTAGTATAGGTATGTGTATAAGTCGTGGGTCTGTGGTTTACGAGTGTGTATTTGTGTGTGAATGTTTAGGTTAGGGAGATTGCTATATAGGTTTGTTATAGAGTTTAGCAAAGGGAGATTTATCGTTATATGTTTTTAGGAGTTTTGGTTTATCATGGTTTTTTTAGGGAATTCGTGGTAATTTGTCTATTTTCGTTGTTGGTTGTTTTATTACATTGTTTCATTCATAATTTTTGAGTGGTGTTCGTTTTGCCACGTGAATAACCGGGAGGTGGACTAGCATTGTTTGGAATTGTGAATGGAATAGTGTAGTAGTGAGGTAGGCATAGAGAATGGGTTTGGGTTACTGCAAGTTGTTTGTTAATCTTTTTTTACATAAGTTATTTCTATGGTAACGTAATTTTGGTTTGATTTTTTAACGGCTAAGAATTTAATTTCACTTCATAATTTGACACTGAATTGTAAGTATGTATTTTATTTACCTTTATGTCATATTGTTATTTTGATATTCTGTTTATTACGATGTATTTAATGTTGTTTTCATAGGAGTGTTTATGTATATGAGATTGTGTGCGAGTTTTTAGTTGTATAATTTATTTATCTGTATGAGTGTGGGTGTGTAAATATGTTGTATATATTGAGTTTAGTGAGTATGTATATGCGTATATGTGAGGGAGTATATGTATCTGTTGTGTGTGTGTGTTTTGTGTGTGTGTGTGTTTGTGTGTGAATGTGTATATGGGTTTGTTATTTAGGTTTTGGGATGTATGAGTTAATTTGTCTGTGTGGGAGGGAGTGGGTTTTGGTGTATATGGAGGTTTATAAGTTAGTTTAGGTATGTGTATAAGTCGTGGGTCTGTGGTTTACGTGTGGTGTGTGTGAATGTTTAGGTTAGGGGGATTACTATATAGGTTTGTTATAGAGTTTAGCAAAGGGAGATTTATCGTTATATGTTTTTTAAGAGTTTTGGTTTATCATGGTTTTTTTAGGGAATTTCGTAGTAATTTGTATATTTTCGATGTTAGTTTTTTATTATATATTGTTTCATTCATAATTTTTGAGTGGTGTTCGTTTTGCCACGTGAATTTTATTTTAATTCCATTTATTCCATTTCTCCATTCATTAATTTAGAGATGTTCGTTTCCAGAGCGGTTATACTTTTTATATATATGTTAAGTTCTTGGTAAAGTAATTTTGTTTGGTGTATATGTTGAGGCTTATATGTACTTCTGGGTGTGTGTGAGTGGGGTGGGAGTTTGTATTTGTTATGGGGTGTGTGTTTACGAGTGGTTTTGTGTGTGAATGTATAGGTTAAAGGAATTGCTATATAAGTATGTTTTAGTGTTTTGTGAAGGGAGGTTTATCATTTCTGTTTTGTGAGTTTTAGTTTATCATGGTAGTTTTATAAAAGAATCCATTCATAATTTTTGTGTTTATTTTTGTCTGTTGTGGGGTTGAGTGGGTTTTTGGAGTATATGTTGAGGTTTATATGTATGTATTGGTATGTGTAAGTGGTGTGGGTATTTGTATATGTCGTGGGTGTGTGGTTTACGTGTGTGTATTTGTGTGTGAATGTTTAGGTTAGGGGGATTGCTATATAGTTTTGTTATAGAGTTTAGTAAAGGAGATTTTATCATTATAGTTTTTTATGAGTTTTGGTTATCATGGTAGGTTTGATAAGGAATTTGTAGTAATTTGTGTCTATTTGCGATGTCTGTTGTTTTATTGCATTGTTTCATTCATAATTTTTAAGTAGTGTTCGTTTTACCAACGTGAATATAATTTTTAATTCCATTTATTCCATTTCTCCGTTCATAGTTTTGAGTGATGTCCGTTTTCTAGAGCGTGAATGTGGGTTGTATGTGTGTGTGGTGGGAGTATGAATAAGTATTGTGTTGAAGTATTTAGCTATTTTATTTATTATAGTTGCCTAGACATTTTTATGTGTATGTATAGGGATATATATATAGGTGTGTGATTTAGTGTATGTAGTTAGATATGGTTATATATAATTAAGTATATGCGTATGGGTGTATATATAGTTTATTATTATATTATTATTATTTTTTTATTTTTTTTTTTTTTTGTTTTGTTTTATATTTTA
Organism: Octopus sinensis; assembly: GCF_006345805.1. Classification (NCBI taxonomy): domain Eukaryota; kingdom Metazoa; phylum Mollusca; class Cephalopoda; order Octopoda; family Octopodidae; genus Octopus; species Octopus sinensis. Next base: position 98,495,849 of record NC_043006.1, on the reverse strand, counting down.
TATTTTATATTTTATATTTTATATTTAATTGTTGATAGGTTTTTTTAGTTTATATATTGTTATATATTGTTTATATGGATTATAGATAGGTTATATATGGATTATATACTTATATTTTTTCATTCATACTTAATTATTTTAAAATTATTATTTTTATATTTTAAAATATTGATTTTTTAGATTGGAAGTCCACCTGAAGATTGTCGATCAAGACAAGAAACGATTGTAGTGGCGGTTTTTTTGACTATTTATTAAAATTTTATGTATTAATTAAGTCTTTCCTTGTTTGTTTTGCAAAATAGTGGTTTTGTCTCGAATAATATTTTATATATATATATATATATATATATATAATATATATATATATTACATACACAACACATATAACATGTTTGTGTGCGTTTGTGTATGTGTACACAATGCAAACACTCATATATTTACATATATGGCAAGATTCTGCACATTCCTTTGTCTTCGAAATTCTATTGAAAGTGAATAGCGTTGGGTAATTACACAACGTGTGGTGTCTTATTGCTTCTATTGAATTGCTGAAGATATATTATTTTTAAACGATTACTCAGGAAATAACTGTATGTCCTGCTTTAGTTCTCACTTAATTTAGACAAATCTGACATGTAACATTTGGAGTTCTGCTGATCGTCAACGTTCGAATTCGAAGCGTTGTTTTACGGAGAGTATTTTGCGATATAATTAATACAAACAAATACAAAACTAGCAATGAACTGATAACAATTCTCATGGTTTTTAGGATACAGATTTATAATAATGGGATGTTTATTATATTTTCTCTCGTCTTTTAAGCCTATTTTATTTGCAGACATATTTGGTCAATGCCAAATAAATTGTATTAGAATCTTATGTAGGCTGTACATTGTTATTTCGTTACGTTACGTCAAAAGTTGAAAAACAACATATGAACGAAACACATTTAATATGAAACTTATAACACTGGGATACGAATTTCAGTTGCATTAAATTCATAACTAATATCGTTGGTGCGTATGTAAATATCCCTACCACCACTCATACTTTTAAAAGACGTACTCACTCACAAACAATAACTATATAACGAGGCATTCATATATGCATCGATTTTACCGGCCGTGGTTATCTCGATGAGTATAATGAAGTGCATGTAAGTATAAGCTTTCAAATATTGCCTGGTTGGGTTATGGTTTCCTTTCTTCTTGATTTGGAAATAAGTCAAAACAAAATAAGAGAAAGTAATTTGAAATAGAAAGAAAAACTATGCAGTATTGATCAGTATAGAACATATTAATTTCTGTCCACTTATTATGCATTTAAAAGTTGTCTCAACACATTCACCGACAAATACAAGCTCGGGCGTATATAACTATATTAATATCGAAATACGTATATAGGTATTGTAGGATTCCATATGCATGTATACGTATATGCTTGTGTGTGAGTGTGTGTATACACATACAACTAGCTAGATGGATAAATAGTTTTACATATATATATATATTATATATATTTATATCACTTTATATATAAAAGAGAATTTGTGTGCTGTCTGTTTCCTACGATTTAGATTCCTAACTACTCCCACATTTTGCGGTTCAGTTTAACCAAAACCGGGTATCTTATAGTCGTGATTCATATCGAGCCATTCTGGGTATTAGCGCGCGTCTACGATGAGTCTACGATTTCAAAAAAAATTAACCTCAATTTTCCCCATTTTAAAGCATTTTTGGCATATATAAGGGAAGTAACTCTCTAAAAATTTATTATTAAATCTCAGAACTTAAAAAGCTACAGTAACACCCACCCCCTTTGTGGTTAGCCATATTGAGATGGCTATTATACTTTACATCTCTAAAAATGCTTATATAATTATTTCCCTTACAAACCCGAGCAACGCCGGGCGATACTGCTAGTATATATATATATATATATATATATATATATATATATATATATATATATTATATATATCTGTAAATGAATATGTTACCATTATTCAATACCCAAGATAAAACTCTGAGTTTCGGATGCCGAAGTGGAAATCCACAACACCATCTCTTCCGTTTTATCTTGGCAATTGAATAATCGTAACATATTATTTTACAGATAAATTCCTCTATTTACATAATATTGAGGTCTCTTTCTTTCTTTTGTTATCTTACCGTTTTTACCAATATATATATATATATAATATATATATATATATATATTATATATATATATATAATATATATACATATATATATATATACATATATGTACGTACCTACCTCTACATGTATATATATATACACGCATATATGAGTACAGGACACAAAAAAAACGTCGAACACAATAAGAATCGAAAACATAGACACAAACCCAAGGAACTGGACATTTTTCTTAAACAACAAAAAAAATAGAGTACAGGACAAATAACACAAGGAAAAACCCCCTTCTTCAGTCGCCATGGTTTCATCTACTCTATGTTTCGAAGGTGAAGGCATATATATTTGTGTGTATGTGTGCGTGTGTGTGCATGTGAGAAAGAGAGACAGAGAGACAGAGAGACAGAGAGAGGAATCAAGACGGGAAAAAAAATGATTTCCTGTAAGTTCCAGATATATAAGCATAATTCTGGATTTTGATTTTGTTCTATGTTCCTATATACACGCTTAAAGGCCGGAAATATATATTCAGCATCAGATACGGATTATGAAGTCATAAGTAATTCAAAAACAGGAAGGAAGGAAGAAAATATAATCAGAAAATAAATTATAAGTAACAAGTGAAGTTAATCATAGCGTCAATGTGGCTGTTCCATATTACTACTAGTTTAACCCCAGGCAGATCCTCCACCTGCTGGTTATCGGTGTATCAATAACCAGTAGTGATCTGGAACAGCCACATTGATGTGGCGATTAACTTTACTTTTCTTATAATCCTATGTCTTATTGAGATTTTACAAGTAGCACTTTTGCTTGAAATAATAAGTAATACATTCGGTAACTATAAATAGGCGTAGGAGTGGCTGTATGGTAAGTAGCTTGCTTACGAACTACATGGTTCCAGTTTCATCCCCACTGCGTCGCACCTTGGGCAAGTGTCTTCTACTATAGCCCCGGGCTGACCAAAGCCTTGTGAGTGGATTGGTAGACGGAAACTGAAAGAAGCTCGTCGTATGCATATATATATATATATATATATATATATATATATATATATATATACATATATATATATATATGTATGTATATATATATGCATACATATATATATATATATATATATATATATATAATATATATATATATACATATATATATATATGTTTGTGTGTCTGTGTGTGTCCCCAAGCATCGCTTGACAATCGATGCTGGTGTGTTTTCCGTCCCCGTAACTTAGCGGTTCGGTAAAAGAGACGGATAGAATAAATACTAGGCTTACAAAGAATAAGTCTTGGGGGTCGATGATCTAGACTAAAGGTGGTGCTCCACCATGGCTACAGTCAAATGATTGAAACAAGTAAAAGAGTAAAGAGTAAGAGTATGTTCCACATACTTGTATCACCATTGAAGCAAAATATATTACGCTGTTCCATGAAATGCATAGTAACCCTCAGTATGCTGCAGCGCATTCGGATGTGAATATACTAATACTGTCTGTATGTTTAATAACTAGACAACAGCTATTCATGCATTCGATTCATTAGAGCAAGGGAACAATGGACACCTAATATTTGGACATCGTTGTCTCGTCTGCCAAATAGACTTTGAACAAAGCAACCTAACGAGAGATTGTAGCTGGTTTATGTAATTTCAACAGACAAATTATTGATTGATACATGCAGATATATCTGTTAATCGAATATACATCGTCTTATCATAGGTGAACAACGACAATCAAAATGACCACTTACATATATATTCTTCGGCAGATTTGAACATATACGCATAGACTCTTCAGGATCATGAGTAGAATGTGATATGAACGCGATTTTATAGGAAAGGTGTTGTTTTCGGGTAACAAAACTCCACTTTTGATTGGCATAATCACGTTCGAATCTGCCGGACCATACTGAGAACAAATATCTTGAATCTCGCTGTTCAATGTGCATATGACAATTTATTAATACTTATGTTAGTCAAATTTGTGTCAGTTACTCGTCAGTCTTTTTACACACACACACACGCACGCACACACTCGCACGCACACGCACACACATATATACTCAAATACAGACACACATGAATAAGCATAGATATACGCATACATAAGTTTATATATATATATACATATATATATATATATATATATATATATATATACACACATATATATATATATAATATATATATATATATATATATAATATATATATATATATATATATATATATAAATAGTGAATGTTTGTGTGTGTGCATGTGTGTGTATGTATGTACGCACGCGCAGTTATGTACGCGTGTGCACATATATTCACTGATATTGACCCATCTCAACATAAGCCATATATGTTTCGTATTTGTGCCTTCAGTATTGGTTTGAAATTTTGACACAAGATCAGTAATTTCGAAGAAGCTAAGTCGATTACATCGAACCCAGCGTCCAACTGGTAATTATTTTATCGAGCCTGAAAGGATGAAGAGTAAAGCAGACCTTGACAGAATTTCAACTCAAAACGTAATACAGACGAAATGCCGCTAAGCATTTTGTCTGGAGTACTAACGATTATGCCAGCCCGCCGGCTACATGGGTCGATGATTTATACCTTCAATATTATCAGTCCCTGAAATTTTACATGTTTTATGAGAGACACTTATTACATTCCCTAACCAATTATAATCATGTGAAAATGCTGTCCTCGTTGATAATCAGGAATTTACAGTGTTAGCCTTAGCACGAGTATCAAGAAGCCTTTGTATGTGATGAATTGTCACTCATGGAACCACTGGTCCTTAAAGGCTTTTCATCTTATGTCCGTAAGGCGTTTGATCTTAATCTCATGTACATAGAGCAGGGTTTGAAATTTTGTTACTATTTTGCTGGAGATTTTTAAGACGAGTTATATATTTTGATAATCGGTAATGCACAAGTTAGGAGAAGAAAATTTCTGCTTTCATTCTGCACATTCGTGCAAAAGGAACAAATAAACAGGCAGGATTTACAAACCTCACGCACTGGTTTGATATTTCCAAACAATTAAGATTGTGTTTCAATGCCGTATCCCAACATAAAACATGTACGGATTGTACCTCAATCCTTTGATACTCATTTTGTTTCCTTGTTTCCCTGATGAAAACGTATAATTAATCACGCGATTTCCCACGGTTGACATTGCAAATGGTGTAATCTAGATTGATGTAATATTGTCCTTACAATAAATGTTTTATGTTTTCTTGTGTATGTTTGTGTTAATCTTAGTTTCAAACCGATATCCTCCATCTAATTGGTCACGTCTTTAATACCACTTAGAGATTTGAAACTCTCATTTTGTCAGAAAACACTTCTGGACTAAAATTACTAATAATCTTGCCAAAAGGAGGCATTACACAAACCAATTAATGCAGAAAATTTTACTTAAGTAGAAGTACATTTTACATTTTCTTCAACATCTGTCTCTCAGTTATACATACCTTGCTCCTTCAGCGTTTTTAATATGATTACTAATTTAATATATAGAGGAGCAAGACAATATTCAGTTGCATGAGCTACCGCAGAAATCAAAAGCTCTCCCTCCCTACTATAAATATGTCGTTGCGCTGACCATGGAAAAACATCACATTGACCACATGGTATCAAACTGTTCCAGGTGTTCCTGATGTTCAGCAAACTAGCACACCGAGAGCTCCTCTACCTAATTGAGTTGCATAGAAATCTGATATCTGGCGCAATTGTATTTAGTAATGTATTTAGACAGTGACACTCACACACTCGAAGTCAAAATTCACTAGTGGGCAGCAGACCAGTACGAAAAGATACATAGGAGGTGGCATATCAAAGCGTCTCACTGAGTCATGAGATATGCATTTCACATCAAGTTTGCTTGATAATGCTTTTTCTACTCGTGACCTTTCTACATTTAGGTATAGATTTTCACCGCACTTTCTATAATAAATCTGTACTCTATTTACTCTTTTACTTGTGGCCATGCTGGAGCACCGCCTTTAGTCGAGCACATCGACCCCGGGACTTATTCTTTGTAAGCCCAGTACTTATTCAATCGGTATCTTTTGCCGAACCGCTAAGTGAAGGGGTCGTAAACCAGCATCGGTTGTCAAGCAATGCTAGGGGGACAAACACAGACAGACAAATACACGCACACACACACACACACACACACATATATATATACATATATATATATACATACGACAGGCTTCTTTCAGTTTCCGTCTACCAAATCCACTCACAAGGCATTGGTCGGCCCGGGCCTATAGCAGAAGACACTTGCCCAAGATGCCACGCAGTAGCACTGAACGCGGAACCATGTAGCTGGCTAGCAAGCTACTTACCACACAGTCACTCCTGCGCCTATATTTCAAATGAGTTAAATTATTCCACTAAGTCTAACACTGGTCAAAAATAATACATTGAGTTAAAATATTATGTGACCACAAAATATATGGTTGGAGAGGTTATTGCTGTATTTGGTGTCAAAATATGAAATTTCTGAAGGCAATAAATTATTAAAAAAAAAAAACGCTTTCTTCATAAGTTCGATCGTCAGTAATTGTATGGCACAATTTCGTTAAATACACATAATTAAATTTAAATAATTATAAATAGTTCTTATACACTGGAGAAATGAAATGATACGGAAAGATCTTGGAAAATGAGTCTTAACTAAAATTTTTTCGATTGAAATTAAGTACTAATATACATTTCCACGACGACGCCCTCACTGTTTAGCACTCAACCATGATGGCTTGTTTAAAGAAATTTATATTTAATTACAGTTAATGAAATCTATGCTACTGAGTGCAATTAATTAATGATGAATACTAACGTTATTATTATGAAGGTTATTATTTAGTACGTTCCCCCTCACCTCTTTTCACTCTCTCTCTCCCTTATGCATATATATATATATATATATGTATGTATATATAAGTGCATACATGTGTATGTATATATATATACACACATATATATATACATATATATGTGTGTGTGTATATAGACATACACACACGCACACATTTGTATGTATGTATGTATGTACATATATATATATATATACACAGACACACCCATAAATGCACACGCCCGTATGCTCGCCCCCATCCCACACAGACACACATACTCACTCACACACACATGCGCGCGCACACACACGATCACAAATATATTCACCATTTTGATACCGGTTTGTATATCTTTAAATGTAAGCTGACAGAAAATTTCAAAATCGATTTAATTATTCTTAAAATGCTTTAAGCAAGCTATTGAGAATCTTTATTCCAATTGTTTATTTGAAAATGTATTTCATGGTGGTATTTATTTTCATTCTCTAACGATTTACTACGAATTTATATATGTACATTTTCTTATTAACTAACTACTTCTTTTGTTCTAGTTTGGGAAGCAAATCTATTTCAAATTCAGAATTAAATAGGAAGAAAGCTCTTTCAATCATTTCTTTGTTTATTATTAAAGCAGAATGAATGAATGAATAACACCCGAAACGTAAAAGCATAGATTAGAAGGAAATATTTGAGTAGATATAATTCATTACAAATATTATTGTATTAGGATAATGAATTGAGCATAGTTCCTTAAAATCTTCTTTATTTATGAACGTTGTTTCAGTTAGAATTGAAGCAAATTGAAATCTTTTAAAGTCTTTTGTTTTTCGCACAGAATTTTAAGCTATTTTAACTTGCACAGGTAGATCAATCAAGTTGCATTATATCCGTTATTTTTTGCGAAATAGCACTTGCCTATACATCGAGCCACGTGTGAGAGAATATAGTTACACATACATAGACACACAGAACACACACACACGCTAATGTTCATTGCCTATACATAAAAGAATATATAAGTATGAAAATGAATACACACATATACATACACGCGCACACAAACACACACATACACACAGACGCGAACAAACATACACAAACACACACGCACACACACACATACGCATACACACACACACACACACATATATATATATACACGCTGTAGGGTGAATAAATTGTCTAAACTACGTAAAAAAGAAAATAACACTGATATCTCATTATAACAGATATATTTACCAAACTACATAAAAATATCTTGAAATACTAAAGGGTAAATTTGTTCAATAAAATTGCCAGTCGCTTCAGCCACGGCCTCCAGACGACTTTGGAATCAGCTGCAACTCTTCTAAACAATCTCCTTTTCAAGTTGGTGAATGGTATTATAATCGTTGCCTTCAGTTGATCTTTGGTCTTACAGTGAGATTTCCTAGTCTTTCGTCCCACTACGCGCCACACATAATAGTCAAGGGTGTTGCAGTCTGGGGAGCTAGGTGGTCAGATTTTAGGGACGATGTGGTCGCAGAAATTGTCTGACATCTATGACTGGTTTCTCCTGCTCGTGTGGCATGGTGCAGACATAGGGTCCTGTTGCCTGACATAGAGTCTTCCAACACCCAACCTCTTGATCATGGGCAGCGCTACCACATCCGGGAACCTGATGTAGGCCTCAATGTTGAGTCTGTGTGTGGAGATGAATGGAGGCATAACGTAGCCATCACTAGTGATGACACCAAATGTTGACTGCATGTTTGGTTTTTATCACTCTTGGTACATGTTACGGGGACACGTCATACCAACGGTGGTTCTGTGCGTTTCACCATCTTATACTGGCAGAAACTTTTCTCGTCTGAGAAAAATCAAATGCCATCCTAGGGGATGCTTGTGTTTGTTCAAAAGAATTGTAGGGCGGTCTTACCTCTTGTCCTTCATAGCTTGGAATAAAAATTGGCCCTTTCTTATCTAGTAGGAGGAATACTGAATGTCTTCATGCACTACTTACTCGATAAGAAACTCAAACACTCCCATGTTCCTGGGATCATTGTCAATCATCGTCTGTATCTCAACAGAAGCCCTTTTCTAATGAGAAAGATCTGAGTGTGTTTTCCGAGCTGCTGTACCTTCATAATCACCATTAGCCCCATCCAACTCTTCCCAAATCCTCTTCACTGTCTTCAGATTGACACCCAAACATTCTGAAATGTTCGTATTGGAGATTACGGTACGAATGCGAAGCAGCACAGCATCTTGTTTCCAAATTTCTGGAAGGATGGATTGCGTCATGCTGCTATTTTTCTCACAGATGTTGCCCAACTGTAGTAGACAATATCAAAAACAAACAAAGCGCATGCGCGAAATAAAAAATTTTAAAAGACGACAATTTTTCCATCGCATCCCCTCTCTCTCACTCTCTCTTTCTCTGTGTATGTATGTGTGTGTATGTATATATATATGTATGTGTGTGTGAGTGTCCGTGTGTGTGTGTGTGTGTATTTATATATTAGTGACCATGATATCAGAATTATCATGAATGCCAGAAAGTCCATTCTGATGCACGACGATTCTTTCTGGGTAAAAAAAGAAGGTGACCCTTTGTCCGGGGTCTCTATGGGGAGCTTTGACCGGGCTAAAATCTCAAAACTCGTCGGTTTATACATCTTCGATATCCTTAAGAGACGTACCCGCACATCTCAAGCCATATGAATGGCCACAACATAGATATGTTCAGAAAGGACTTTATAAAAATATTTAAGGAGTTCGGCATTTCCATAACGGTTTCTATCAACCTGAATACTGTCAAGTTCTTGGACGTAATCTTAGACCAAAGTACGGAAAATTACTACCCGTACAGGCAGCCTAAAGAGGATACAGTATACATCCAAAAGAGGTCAAACCATCCCCCCGCTGTAATTAGAAACCCGGTTCCGATCACTACAACGATGCTTTCGCTAGAAGCGGACTTACTGAGGAGCTGAAGTATGTGGACCCAAACACCTTCTCCTCACACCAAAAGGATTAGGAGAAGTATTAGCCGCCAACGTAGCTATGGGCTTCCTCTCGTTAATTAAGAAATACTTCCCCCGGAGTATTACAAACTCTTCATAATGTCAAGGTGATCTACTCCTTCTTAGACAACATCGCATCTAGCATCGCACGCTTCAACAGACGTAACAGCCCCAACCTGCAGCATCTGAATCCCCACAATCTGCCATGTAGAAGGAACTTGTCTCTTGAGGACCTTAGTATACAGAGCCACCCTTACACTATCCGATGGCATTACTAGGGACCATACGATTATAACATCTAATGACTTCAAGGGAAGATACTCTCAGGATATGCACTCGGTCAAATCAGGAAATAGAGAGAACATCCCTCCGAGATAAAAAAACAGCAATAAGTGGACTATTGTAGACAGCACCGCCATATAATCCTCCGGTACACCGAACTGCCAGCAAAGCACCCGTGAAAACTGCATATTCTCCAAAAAAACCTACCGTATCCATCCACAAGAAATAAAACTTACCGTGTGTGTATGCGTGTAAATGTGATATGCCCTTCTGGCAAATATTATTATTATCATTATTATTATTGTTATTACATGTTTATCATTATTATTAAGCGCTCGCATAAACTGTAGCACGCCGGCCAATATGCTTTGTGGAATTTCGTCCGTTTTTATTTCATGGTTTCAAGTTTCGGCGAGGTCAACTTTCTCTTTTATCTTTCCGGGGAGAGTGAAATAAGTACCTGTTGACATCTGGGGGCCGTTGTGATCGATTTACTCCTCTGCCAAAATAGAAAGCATTTTGTGTTACTGGGATTTGATCCTGTCTCAAGCGACCCAAAGATTCGCAGACTTCAAACAAAAATCCAACGCGCTCAAGTTCAGTACTGCCCCCTCCACATACACACATACACACTCATGTATCTGTATATATACTTTATCGACCACATATACTCAGCATATGTGTCTTACGTGTTCCTCGATAGGCTATCCTATATCACTTTCGGGTTAACTCACTCATACTAATGTTAAAAAAAAGCATTGAATTCATAGAGAAGACGATACAATTCAACTTCGATCGAATTCAAGATTGAGAAATATTGAACATTTCATTTTGTGACTAATCAACATCGTGCAGCTCGAATTGCACAGTCTACAACAATATACAAATAATGTGATTACTTTATACTGGTGCGTCACATCAATTCTATTATAATATTAAATTCAGTTATAATTAAAAGCAGCGCTAATATTCAAAATATCATCCACCGCACATAATCAATGTATGTGTTTCTTATTCCCATGTTTCTTATTTCCAGCACTGGGTGTTAAAAACACCTGAAAGTCATGGACAGGCGAGACAATCCAAAGCGCTTGCTGCAGCATAGCGGCGAATAAGCGAAACACGAACTAGCGCTGCTTTTAATACGTAATAGAATATGTATATATATGTATGTATGTATGTATTATTAGTATTATTATTATGAATATTATTATTATTATTATTATGAATATTATTATTATTATTATTATTATTATTATTATTATTATTATTATTAAGGTGGCTATTCGCACTTTTCTAACGGCTGACAAAGAAGACAGGTTCCCTCCTTACGACAAGCGAGATGGAGTCAAATCAGTGCTGATGATTTCAGATTTAATCAATCTTAATCAGGGACCCATTACACTGTCGCTGATTGTTAACGAAAATAATTCTCCTTGTCAGCCTTATATATGTGTGTGTTTGTGTGTTTTGTATTTTGTGTATGGCAGAAGCCTATCAGTGCGCTCATTAAAGACCCCATGTATATCATGAAGAATATCTAATAATACCTTATAGATATGGTGAAGTAGTCCTGTAAAGATACATGCTATGCCGAAACATGTGTAGGAAGGCATTGATATAAATATAAAATCTTCATCTGTGAAATAATTCTTATTGTATGTGTGTATAAGCGCTCATATGGTTTTGTGTGCGTGTGTACATTGAAGCAAGAGAGAGAACCTGTGCATGCGTGCGCACGCTCACGTCTTCACGCTCACATGCTTGGACGAACATGCACGCACACGCATGCACACACATATACATGCAATACACACATGCACACGCATACACGCATACACAAACATGCGTATTCATTCATATGTACATATGTATATTACATGCATGTACGCATATATATCTATTTCTTTACTGCCCACAAGGGGCTAAAAATAGAGAGGACAAACAAGGACAGACATAGATATTAAATCGATTACATCGACCCCAGTGCGTAACTGGTACTTAATTTATCGACCCCGAAAGGATGAAAGGCAAAGTCTACCTCGGCGGAATTTGAACTCACAACGTAACCGCAGACGAAATACCGCTGAGCATTTCGCCCGGCGTGCTAATGTTTCTGCCAGCTCGGTATGCGCGCACACACACGCATGCACAAACACATGTGCATTCGGACGCGCACCTGCGTAAGTATACCCACGTAAAGCAAGCGTTGGCGATTGGTAAGCGTAGTGTTGGGGTTGGTACGAGTTGGGGTTTAGTAAACACTGAGTAGTGGTAAACGGCGGTCCTGATCATGAGGTTGGTTGGTAATGGTGATTCTGGTGCAGGTAGGGCAAAATAGAAGTGGGTGATATGGTGATATAACCATGTTGTCGGCAGTCAGAAGCCTGAAATTTGCCATATTCGTAATCTCCGACAACCAAAACGCATAACAATAATAATAATAATAATAATAATAATAATAATAATAATGATAATAATAATAATAATAATAATAATAATAATAAGAATAATAATAATAATAATAATAATAATGATAATAATAATAATAATAATAATAATAATAATAATAATAATAATAATAATAATAATAATAATAATAATAATGATAATAATAATAATAATAATAATAATAATAAATAATAATAATAATAATAATAATATAATGATAATAATAATAATAATAATAATAATAATAATAATAATAATAATAATAATAATGTGTGTGTGTTTGAACGCTAGGCTGGCGGTGGATTACGTTGCCGTGTGCCGCAGTTGATTCGATGAACGGAATCTAACGTGATATGCGTACCCTTGAGATTCAAGCGTGACCCAAAATAAGACAAGGCTGGTGCTTTTGTGTTACAGGTACAATTCATTTTTACTAGTTTAGTGTACTGGAGTAATGGAGTATCGTGAATAAAGTGATTGTGAGCCACATGCCAAAACCAATAAGCTGCACGCTTTCCCTCACATATCTATGTGTATGTATGTGTGTGTGCGCGCGGGTAAGCTTGGAGAAAATAGTGGTAGCACTACTTATTAAACATTTTCTTTTTATAATACAAGTACACAACTGTTCAGCTCTTATACTTGTTTTAATGTACTTTTTATGTATACATTGTAATTTATGGTATAGGCCCCTGTTTTTTTAGATATATATATCTATATAAATTGATATGCGCAAACTCTAAGATGGGAAATTGTTATAGTTGAAGATGACTAGATCTTCGATCACTAAAAGCAGATTTGTTTGCTGTTTCTTAAACAATTGTCTCTAAATTGTATTAGCATTCTAAGACCAAGGTGAAACCGACTCTGGCAACTATAATTGTTTCGGCGGAAGGCAAAGGTCGCGGCAGATTGTGTCTACAAACCATTGAACACACAACAGTAAAAATCCGTACGTTACCAACATTGTGTCATAGTGAGCTCTATAAAAGTGGATACCATTGAAGGTCTACACCTGGCAAACCTCTCCTGTACCCCCGTTTACTTTGATAAACGGAAAATATTGTGTTTATACTATCAGAAATGGTTAGTGTCTCAAAGTAATTATCTTCATTTGTGAATCAACATTCACCTTTTTGTATACTTCGGCCCACGTTTATGCTTAAAGACAACGCAAAGACTCCTTAAGCTATAAAGGTTTACGACGTATCATGAAGAATGATTATGGTTCTGTGATAATTTGGGCAGTTATATCACGGAATTATCTTAACACTTCGGGTATTTTATCTGACAGAATTAACGCCAGTGACGATGTGAGGAATCTGAGTAACAATATCTATCATACGGTAAAACATTATTTTCCGGTAAAGACATAATCTTTCAGGAAGACAACGCGCCTGGTTACATGGTTATTGTCATCAAAATTGGTAAGGACACAAAAGTGAAACAGACCACTGGTTTGGCCTACACAATCGTCGTATCACAGTATAATGGAAAATTTATGGGGAATTTTGGAACATCAATTTGGAAGATGTTTCTCTCTGTTATCCTTGCTGAAAGATCTGAAGCAGTTTTACTAGCAGCATGGGTCAAACCTCCGCTAGCAATGATTCAGCACCTGTACGTGTCAAAGTTTTGATTAATGCCAAATATTTGTGCCAACGCTTATATTAAATAAGAAAACTTCCATTTAACATGGTGTTTCTATTATTTTCACAAACGACTGTGTATGAATGTGTGTGTGTGTGTGTGTGTGTGTGTGTCTGTGTATTTGTGTGTGTATGTGTGTGCGTGTGTGCACAGTGAGAGAGAGAGAGAGAGAGAGAGAGAGAGTTAGAATTATTTATTTAAAAATATGTATTTTGTAAACTTTCCCAAAATACAAGCCTTCTAAAGTCTTTACCCAGTGATATTGTTCTTGCACTTCGCTGTTATTATTTTGGCGATCCTGTTACGATAATGATGAATTCTAGCAGCAGGCAATTAATGTGAGGAATAAATATTGTGATTTTTTTTCACGATGTAAAGATACTACCAACCCAAGTACGTTTGTGCAGATAGATATCAATAAAACATACACACACATTCGCACTAGTATATCTACGTATATCTCTATTTGTCATGTGTCGCGTGTGTGTGTGTACGTCTGTGTGTATGCTAGTTTTGTGTGTGTACGCGCGTGTGCATGTGTATGAGCGCAAGAGTGCGTTAGTGTGAGGATATGTGCATGAATGTGTTCGCGTATTTGTGAATGAATAACCATACCAAAATTATACGCTGAGTTATTGTGTATTTTACTTGAACACACACTCACGCATATTCATGGAACATTATACGTACACATTCGTAAACAAGCATTCATTTAGAAGTTTCCTTTTGGCTGAAGGGCTTTCATTTTACACGGATATAGATTATCACAACAGAAGAGCCATTGTCACTGGAGCTAAAGGAAAATAATTTCCTGTGGTTGGCATTTGAAAACTGACTGGACAAACAACTTCCGACATTTTATGTATCATTAAAGATTTTCTCCGTTAATGATGAGCGCAATGCGAAGCACAATACTTTTGCGTTGAATGCATATCTCTCGGTGATACATAATTTCATAACTGCTAAGATAACTAGTACTATTGTGTTGGCCAGGAAAATACACAGTACTAATATCTGAATGCAATTTCGATCCACAACTCAGCAGTGATCCACCACTCACATTTTATTTGTTGCGAATTATTGAATAGGTTATTATGTAAAGGATAAATTTCGTTGTAATGCTAAATACGAAGCAACATTCCCAAAGTTTGCAAATAAACAACCTTCCGCTAACCGCGTTAAAATAGGTATCGTGTTAGATCCACGGCATGCACTAAATTAACTATGCCGCGGCACACCTCTTGAAGAGGAGTCCTTCAATACAGATACGCTAATAGCCATTGCCGGTGTGTTCGTTACCCAATTATAACTGTCGTTCTTTAAGCAATGC
>NC_043006.1:98365116-98477616 GCF_006345805.1 Octopus sinensis | reverse complement strand
CCTCAGTTCAGACTTAAGTATAAACTACAGTTGTCTTTGTGTTCTCTGGTGTCGATGAAACGAATTCCCGAAAGATTTTCCGATTCATTTATATCAACTGTATAACTTCCCATTAGAAAATCGGCTATGTGCACAATCAAGGAAAATCAATATTTCCTTCCATAATAATTGGTAAATCTGCTAGTTGTTACCGTATTAATGAAAATTTATAACCGTTGAGTATATCTCTAATGTTTACCATCGAGGCGTTATATCAACGAATTACTAAACTGTAGCGGAATGGACAGCTTTAAGAATGTATCTGTTTAATACCCTTTACGAGCACGGCTTAAAACAGGAGATTAAGCTAAAAGCTAGTATCTTGTGATGGAGTTAATGGACCTCTAGAAGCCATTTAGTTTCATGGTGTCTGCTATATCTAAGCATATTACTATTTGCTGAAAAATTTATGTTCTTCTGCTCGTATCTGTTAGCATCTTGCATATACAATCTGTTATAATGCAATATTATACAATTTGTACAAACACGGATGGTAGCTTTCAATTGTTCTTAAAGATGCATAATTATCTTTAGGAAAACTCAGGTTATTATTATTATTGCATTCTTGATACCAATAGAATATTCCAACAAGAGGCAAAATCACTAACTCCATCAACACTTTAAACTCTGTGAACCTTGAGCCAACGGACGTGTGTAAATGCAGTTGCTATGCCTAGCGGAATTAGCAGAACTTCTCTCAAACTGCATCGCACCGTATAAATGAGATATTTGTGGCCACATTCGGCATTCAGGTCACAGTGATCTTTAAAGACGGTACGGTCACGGTTAGAATGCGCTCAGTCACAGATATCATATACAAGAGCTGACTGAGAGCTTAACAGCAACAACTGCACGACACTGAAGTAATAAACAATATCAACCCTATCGCGAAGTCACTCTTATGTTATCACATTAGCTAAACAAAAAATATGAAATACAGAAAATATAAAATAAAGTTTACACTAGCAATCTAAAGAATGGAATACACAAACTTTCGGTTAAGGTAAAAATAAAATGAATTCAAATCGATGAATAATTTTAAATGTGACGTTTTTCTATAGACTGAGAAATAGAATATGAATTTAAAGAAATAAATGACTGAATAGATCTCGCACGGTAACTGTATAAGATATACGATCATAGGAGTTACATACTATAGGTATCGAACTCATGGAGGCAATAAGTAAAACTCACAAAATCATTACTCTTTACTCTTTTACTCTTTTACTCTTTTACCTGTTTCAGTCACTTGACTGCGGCCATGCTGGAGCACCGCCTTTAATCGAGCAACTCGACCCCGGGACTTATTCTTTGTAAGCTCAGTACTTATTCTATCGGTCTCTTTTGCAGAACCGCTAAGTGACGGGGACGTAAACACACCAGCAATGCTAGGGGTACAAACACAGACACATACACATATATATACATATATACGACGGGATTCTTTCAGTTTCCGTCTACCAAATCCACTCACAAGGCATTGGTCGGCCTGGGGCTATAGCAGAAGACACTTGCCCAAGATGCCACGCAGTGGGACTGAACATTAATAAGATTACTTAAATATCTTATTTATTTATTTCATTTCGTTCCAAACTGGTGGTTGAACATCCACATGGGTTCGCCATACACACATTCACATAACGAACATATTAATACAAACACAGAAACAACCTCATAGGAGCATGCGCGGTGAGAGAGAGAGAGAGAGAGAGAGAGAGAGAGAGAGAGAGAGAAGCAAAGAGCAGAGTGAAAGAGACACGGAGAGTGAGAATCAAAGAAAGAGATATAACCGATTTCGAAGTTCTAACGATACTCACGAAACGTCACTCGGGCGATTATTGTCATATTGCTCAAAGGCTCGCTTGTTAAATTCTCATGCACGTAATAAATGAGGTGGATTTTATAACGGAAACGCTACTACGGCACTCCAGTTGATCCAATCAACGGAACAGCCAGTTCGTAAAATTAACGTGCAAGTTATTGAGCACTCCACAGTCATGCGTACCCTTTACGTAGTTCTTGGGAAGATTCAGCGTGACACAGAGCGTGACAAAGCTGGCCCTTTGGTATACAGGTACAACAGAAACAGGAAAAAGGAGTGTTGTGAAAAAGTACAGCAAGGTTCGCCACCACTCCCTAGCGGAGCCTATTTTTGCTCAATAAACACTCACAGCGCTCGGTTTGAGAATCGAAACCGCGATCCTATGACTGCGTGTCCACTGCCCTAACCACTGGGAAATTGCGACTCACAACGAAAACACTAATTGCGTAATGATACACATTCACTTGGTTAACACCTCTTTCAGCGAAAAAAAATTGCAATGATAATAAAAATAGTCGCTTCAAATTTTTGCCACAAGGGCGGCAAGGGGGAGGGGATTAAGTCAATTACATCGACTTAATTACAGGGTGAAAGGCGAAGTCGACCTTGGAGGAATTTGAACTCAGAACATAGCAACAGATGAAATAGCGTTAAGCAACAATAATAATAATTATGATTTCAAATTTTTACCACAAAGACAGCTTGGGAGATGAATTCCAAAGTTGACTTCGGTGAAATTGAAATCAGGATGTAAAGATAAGTGAAATGCCGCTAAGCATTTTGCACGATATGCTAACGATTCTGCCACCTCACCACCTGACTGTAACTTGATATTGGTTTGGAATTTGGGGATAAAGACAGCAGCTTTGGGGAAGAGGTCTAGGATCTTTTCGGTTTGACCGGCAGTTTTTTCTAGCGGCGTCATATGAAATTGTCGCCCATAACCAGGACCCTAGTATCGATCTATTGCATTTCAATCTGTTTTAGGGTTAGGGTTAGTTAGGGTTAAGGTTAGGCTTAGGGGTGGGTGAAGGGTATCTTTTTTGCTTCAGAAATGTAAATAAGCCCAATCTGTTTCTTAAACGAGGGACATATTCATACGGCAAAGAATGTTTTCACCTCAATAGACGTCATTGATTGGTTGAAATTGCAGAAATTGAAGAAAAAAACCACAAATATCTTACAAACTATAAAATTTTCTCAATAAAGCCAAGAGAAAAAGATGTTTTATAAACACATTCTACCAGTATACAAAGTTTAAAAGTATTTAGATACGTGGAAATTATTAAAAAAAAAATGCCGGCCAAACCGAAAAGATCCAAGGGCTAAATAGATTACATCGATCCCAGTGTTCAGCAGGTACATATTTTATCACCTGTGAAAGGATGAAAGACAAAGTCGGCCTCGGCAGAATACTGTGATGTAATACTGAATTGATGTAATGAATGTTGTTCGATGTCGACGTTGTAAACAAATTTTAATGATGATGCATTCTACGATCATAGATGCTGCGTTATCAGGTTTGAGTCTTTTGCAGGTAAACACTTACAGGGCACTGAACTACAAAACAACATAATTTCTAACTTCATAAATATGACACAGTTTGTTGTGAGACTGATACTTAGATATAGCACTAAAACGATTTGATCTGCTGGACTAGCGGTTTAGAAAATTCTACCAAAATGTCTATTCAGACGGATTGAAATGTTTGTCGTTTTTATAAGCATTATGAATTTATTCTCACAACTGTTACGAAACCTTTGTCAATTACGTACAACCGAAAAGTAAACCATGAATAGATAGTCTGTATTATGTTTTTCTCATTTATCATACTAATGGTAAATAATTCAGGTGAGGATTTCTGATAGCAGATGTAAACATAGGAATAATTATGGAATTCACAATATTCAAGTAAAGCACTTAAAGAAATATACATGACTGAAGTAGTGTTGTTATAGAATTATTGATGTTCAGAATATATAATGTCATAATAAAAAGCAAAAAAACCAAAAAAAAAAAGGAAGAATAATGATCTCTAGTAATAACCAGGTACATTCTTTGAAAATATTTTTTACATGTTTCTTTTTGTACCACATTATTTATATCTTCCCTGAACATATCCATTTCATGAAACAGACGTACTTATAAATTTCCTTGTTAACAGAATATAAAAAAAAACAGCTAATTATTTACGGTTACCATTTCTTATTCTTTTTATATCTTTCTGCCGTTATCTCATAATTAACTCATTCATTGCTTCACACTTGCGAAAAGTTTCTGAAGATTTACTTTCTATCTAGATTTGGGAATCAGCTGTAATTTGTATTCCATTGGTGTATGCAACTTATTCTTGACTTTTACGATCGAAGAGAGTAACATTAATTATTAATATTTAAAAAGGCACGCAGAAACACATTACAGCTCCATATATGCTAACGTTTCTTTTTTCTGCGACATTGTTTCTAAAACATTTTAAAAGAACACTCAAAAGTTTTTAGTGTAGTATATAGTAAGTAAATTTCATGAGTAAATAAGTGAACTGTCACTCCAAAACTTACGGCTTGTCCCTCAAAAAGAGTAGGCCCGAGTTATTCAATTTCGGGTAGAACTTTGTTATGAAGTATTTTTCCATATTTCTCCTGAAGGTGGTGTCATTTTTTGGACATTTGTAGAAGGGAAAGATCTTAACTTTTTCTTCTCCACATGTATCTAGGTGTTTACTCAGTGGAATCTTTCGCAGTTCCTCCTATCGGACATGTTGTCGGTGAATACTGGTTCGTTGGCATAAAGAATTTCCAGTTTCACCTACATAATTCTCCTTCCAGGTTATGCAGCATATTACGTTCTGCGTCTTGCAGTTCATTTCTGCATTTACTTTGAATGTGTGGCCACTCTTAAATTTCATCTGTTTGTCTCCCTCTATATATTTGTAGGTGGGGTTACTGCAGATCCCACATCTACCATCTCCGCACTCTTTTACAGAGAATTCGGTTTTAGTTTCTGATGAGAATTTCGCTCTTGTTAGTTGTTTCTTCAGATTTTACGTTTATATTTGCAACAGTCTCTCATTCCCGCTCGCTTCTATTTTCATTAATGTTAAAATGTTAATTTAATAATATCTATATATAACTTTGATACGCGACACAATTTCAAGAATATTATCAGTTTTCGGAGTTTGTTAAATGAATATTGATTTTGTGTTGCTATTACAGAATATAACCGCTTAACTTTGATACAAAGCACAATTTCAAGAATATTTTCAGTTTCATTTCCGGAGATAAAAGAATATTTCTGATAAAACGAAAATTCTTTAATATACCGGTATAACCGTTTTTTATGTACTTTACCCTCTGCAATTTCGGATTTCTCTAAGTCCCTATTTGTCATCAATTTCTTTAACTTCCCCCCAAAGTATCGATTGCTTACTTTTGCATGTTTGCACTCAAAAGCAAACCAAAGTCTTTTTTCGTGCAACATATATATATACTTTACTTTATTTCTTAGGGTTTCACCGTTCATCAACCATTAAGCCATACATCCCTCCATTAGTACTGCCCCACCTCTACATACCAGCATAACCCATTTATTTTCAAGAAGCACAGTGTCCCTATATATTTATGCCAAACTGCCTACAACCCTCTTCCTGTTTACTCATATACTTATATATGTACACATATAAATACAGCCCCAAAAGTCCCTTTTTTATTCTGTTGGGCTCAACATTGATATAAACTGATACGAAATATGTTTGCAGAAAACCATAATACTTTTGAACATGGCCTTTTCATTGAGGCAGCGAATCTATATGTGTGTTGTTTAGAGTTATCAACAAATATTATAGGATTGGTAAGAACAATTTCGTGGAGGCACATGGCCTCACGGTCGGGGGATCGCGGGTTCGAATCACAGACTGGGCGATGTTTGTGTTTATGAGCGAAACACCTCAGTTCCAAGCGGCTCCGACAGAAAGTAATCGCGAACTTCTGTTGACTCTTTCGCCACAGCTTTTTCTCACTTTTTCCTCCTGCATCTACCTGCTCACCTGCGACGGACTTGCGTCCTTTCCATGTGGGGAAACTATATGCCAATGAAATCGGGAAACCGTCCCTAATGAGCCAGGCATTGCTCAAGAAGGAACAAACAACAAGAACAATTTCAGCTTCTACATTACCGGATTTATAGCCATGAAACAGAGTTGCTGATATTCCTGTTTGAGATATCAAAAGATTGAGCAATCTTTCATCTACTAGCGTAAAGTAAGTTTTTTTTTTTTTTTTTCCACAACAACCATATTTTTCTACAAAAATCAACACCAAAATGAGGCTGGGTCGCACAATTTTGAGGTCATTTTGGGTGCAATATTAGGATTTCCTTCTAATCTTAGCTGCCATTGTACATATTTTTTCTATTTCAAAAATTTCAGCATCGTTCATCAGAAAATTACCGAAAAACATGTTTACAGATTTGTTTGCCTGATACTTCTCGTGTGCCAATTCCGCTCATAAAAAAAGGAACAAATAATACAATGGGACTGTAGGTCATAGCAACCGGGTAACGCCGAGGTGTATTGCTATTATACATACATTTCTGAAATGTTCCCATACAATATTTCTCACAATATACATATCTCCTATCCAGTCTGAAAATTAGCTGATGTCAGTAGATTAAGCTATTACATGAGTGGAACACCATTGCCATCAAACAATTCGCTTAGTAAAGTACAGCAGCTTTCTATCTTTGAGCCCGAAAATATCTAACGACGTGTTAATGTTTTAAATGCTGACTGTTATATAACAGAAATGAAATTAATGTTTTGAATTCATAAGTAATAAATTCACCCGCTCAAGTTATTAAAAATCTGTTTCGGACATATCACACATTAGGCCTGCTATAGAACGCCGAGATTATTATTATACCAAAGAATATTCTCATTCTTAATTTTGTGTTGAAAGTAAATAATTTCTGACATTCTCTTATTATGTTGAAATATTTCTATTAGAGATGGGGAGTTTTCATGCTGAAGTTAAATTAACATTATAAATTAGACAGCTATGTGAGGAGGAAATTAATTTAAAATGAATAATATCGTGCATGAATCTCTAACCGTATGTACCTCATGCGCTTTTTATAGAGAAATCCTCCCTGCTCTAGGAACTGGACATTTTCGCGAAAATATACACAGAAGCAGATTTGGACGTCTTTATATAATCCAAGGACAGTACTTCATATCGTTCGCGCATATGAAGCACAGTCCACATCTCCTTATATGATAGCTCTGAGGAAAAAAGTTTAATTTCACTGCATGTGTTGCAATGTTTTTTCACGAGCATCTAACCTCACTTTATGAGATGCAATTTATTTCATATTCCCGGTTTAGCTACAAGTATTCTTAGCAATACTTTTATTAAACAGCGTTGTACCATTCAGGGTATACTGGAAAAGCTGATCTATTAATCAGGGGCAGGATCTGCTTATTGCCTAGTCGACATTGACATGGAAAGTTGGAGGGTAAAAAAATAGGTATCTTTCTTAGTATTTTGTGAAACGCAAGATTCTGTTGTAGATCAATGTATCTTTAAAACCACTGTCTTCAATAATATTGTTGTGTTAAGGAATTATCTAACAATGATTTTTTGTATGGCTAACTGATTTGAAACAATTCAGGGGACAGCCTGCGGAAGGTTTGTGAACGGAAAATATATACGTGAACCTATAATCAGTTACTTGAAAAGGGCTTTTCAGAATCACTGTTGAGATCTGTTCTAACCTCAGGTATTTAATTAATGTGCGCTAAATATCTTGAGTAATTTGAAGGCCAAAAGATATGGAGTGTGTAACATAAGTTTCTTAGTATTTGTATCGAGTGTCCATTAATGTGCATGACGATAGCCTACACATCATTTTGGCATGGATCGAAGCTATCAGAAAAGATACTTCTTTTCAAGAAGTCTAATATATATAATCGTCTGTGTTGCCAGAGGATTCATTTCAAAGATTTATGGAAATATCCCTGTTTAATCCCATAATCCAAACTGAGCTCTTGTCAAATAAAAGCGTCTTTCTGGCGTGGAATATAATTTCGAACTCTTTGTCGGTAAGGAAGTTTATATACCAGCTATTACTAGAGATTTATCGCGTACCACCTTAGATAACGATGAATAATTAAACAAAACTGAACAAATTAATGCGTATGTATAACGATCGTCGATCTCATCTCTTACAATATTGAACAAAGAAATTATTTCGTGGGAGTTATTCCATTCGTGGGAAATATCCCATTCATAGAATTAGTATGATTCTTAACTTATCACTAATAACCATACTCTCTGATTCCACCAATCTCAGGCTTAGAAAAATGTGTTAATCCAATTAAGGAATGTGGCAACACTCCTTTTATTTCATGCAGGTTTTACTTTTAGTTTGTATCTCTACAGTACCTATTTCTTTATTACCCACAAGGGGCTAAACACAGAGGGGACAAACAAGGACAGACATAGGTATTAAGTCGATTACATCGACCCCATTGCGTAACTGGTACTTAATTAATCGACCCCGAAAGGATGAAAGGAAAAGTAGACCTCGGCGGAATTTGAACTCAGAACGTAACGGCAGAGGAAATACGGCTACGCAATTCGTCCGACGTGCTAACGTTTCTGCCAGCTCGCCGCCTTACAGTACCATGACCGCCTAAAATTATAAGATTTTGCTTAGATTCTGTATTTATATTCGTATAAATCCGAGAGTTTTCGATTAATTTGGGGTGAGTTTGTTACCAAGTAGCTAGCTCTATTCACCTCCTACGCAATATACTTTAAATTTTATTTGTGTATGCGTGTGACAGAAACAGAATGTGCCTCTACTGTGTGTGCGTATGTGTGTGTGTGTATAATTAATATCGTTGATTTAAATCACTGTGTTGAGAAATTTTGTTACCATAGCTACGGTAGTTGTACTGATTTGTTTATTTAAAAGAAACGTGTGTTACAATGCAGAACATAAGTACATTGAAGTAAAGTTGTAACATATATACTGAAAGGCATCCCAGATAATAACCTAAAAGTGTGCGCGTCACATCAATTCTGCTAATAAGTTTCATAATTAAGTGTTTTGTTTCTCAAACTTTAATGCATCATTACAGTCAGTAATTAGTGCAATATTTCGCGAGTATATGTAGATTTGATATAATCTAAAGACTGAATATTGGGAATTCGATGCACAAACTCCAGTTATATGAAAGGGGATGCACTGAAAATTCGATTAATATTTCCTCTCGAAATATGTGTCCTTAATTATATAGCCGTTCCCGAGGGCGGTGAGCTGGCAGAAATGTTAGCGCGCCGGGCAAAATGCTTAGCGGTATTTCGTCTGTTGTTACGTTCTGAGTTTAAATTCCGCCGAGGTCGACTTTGCGTTTCATCCTTTCGGGGTCGATAAATAAAATAGCAGTTTCGCTCTGGGGTTGATGTAATCGACTTAATCCCTTTGTCTGTCATTGTTTGTCCCCTCTATGTTTAGCCCCTATTGAGTAGTAAATAAATATATTTAGCCGTCTCCAACTATATGATACTAAACTCACAGCCTCACGGGGAAATGTTCCTCAGACTAAGTGTCGTATTCTGGTCAGCCACGCTACTAGATTAAGTGTTGTATCCTTGTCATTTACGATAATATGAGATTTTTTTTCTATTGATAAAACAGAAGTGTGCCTTCGTTTACGATGTAAAAAATAAAGAAATACAAATATTGACACATTATACCAATTTCTAACTTCTAAAAGGAAAATATTTATAATCAGTAGAGCTGACAATACAAGAAATACGTCGTTTCTGGACCTGCTACATTTATCAACCAATTCTACCCATTGTCTTCCGAAAATGGCACGTTTGTCCTAATACGTCAGGATAAAAATATAGTATGATCATTATTTTGAGGATTTTAATCTCTTTGGTCATAAGTCAACTTGGTCAAGGAAAACCAAGGACTAAACCAGAATAACAATTTAAACCTAAACGTGTCTGTTTATACTATCAAGCAGTCAGGACATGACTTTAAATTTATAGGAATTAATGAAAGATTAATGAAGTATATTATCACACTTGATTGATAATATCTTCATCCTAACATCACTCACCGAAGTTTTTGGCTCTGAATCTCCCAAACAAAATTATACAGTTTGATGACTCCACCAAAACTATCTATTCAATTGCTTCCATCTCAGAAAATGATTTGTAGTAGATTATGTAATTGGTGTGTGGCCAAGAAACATCTCATCTTCTAATATTATAGCAGACAGTATTCTTGTGAATTAAGCCTTGACATATTGAAAACTGTTGACTTGGGGTCCATGCTCTTTACAAAATATTTCTTTAGATG
The DNA here is from genome assembly GCF_006345805.1 of Octopus sinensis. NCBI lineage: Eukaryota > Metazoa > Mollusca > Cephalopoda > Octopoda > Octopodidae > Octopus > Octopus sinensis. Next base: position 98,467,382 of record NC_043006.1, on the reverse strand, counting down.
AAGGCTATTATAATGTGCCCAATATAAATTTTCTGAGGCTGAAAACATTTTGGCTTTCGTTCTGTGTTTTTCATTCTTCAATTACCAGGCCATTTCTATATATTCCTTATGCTTCATCCAGTGGTTTTATCAGCTTTGCTACTCCTTGACACAAAAATAGAAAGCACTGATATATCTTTAATATCATCACACATATTCCATGTGAGTTCCTTGCATCTTATAAATTGTTCTGTCTTTATAGGTCCCATTTGGGCCAGTGGCATGTGAAACATAGAGTGAAGTTTTGTTGTGGATATTGCTAATCGTAACTGAATATATATCTGCGGGCTGAGAGACGCGAAAATTGCTCCAGTAGTGGGTAACTGAATGTTTGACGATTTGTCTCCTCTCGTATGTATACAAACAGTTATTGCGAATAATCACGTGGCTGCATAAGATACCCGTTATATATAATAGAAGTAATATTCAATTAAAATTGTAATTATGAACAAGAAAATAACGTTGTAACCAATATGTGATTGCTGTAAAATCTCTGTAGTATTGTAAACTAATATGTACGACAGAGAATTCAGATTTTTCTGTTAAAGAGGCCCAAAGCGAATAAAACAAAAAGTAAATTTGTTACTGAAAGAACGGAAAATTATAATTGCAGATATAATATAAATACCGAAAATTTTCCGAAATTCATTTGATAGCATCAGAATTTATTAATAATGAAAAGCGATATACAATTAAAAATGATGCATTAATCTCGAATGTACTATCAATTACAAGAACTAGGGTATGTAAGATGTGGGTTCCGATGCATGTATTTATATTGATGGTGTAAGTAGTAATTTAACATTTTAGATACACAAATTATATTTATACATACTGAATAGTAATGGCTTCTTATTCTGCGTATATTCTATTCGTAAGTGTAAAAGAAGAAAAAGAATTCTTGTTTACCTAAACATTTATCTTCACTATTTTATTTGAATTTCAAGTTTTAGGATTGGTGTTGTTTGTTTTTAAGTAATTTAACGCATTCCTGTTATATTCATTTTCATCAAATATACATAGTACTTAACAGGAAGCAAATCTTGCAAAAGTTGGTTCAAATATGAATTTAAATACAATTTTATAAGTAAAACAAAATTATTTATTAGTAGGTCAACTATTGTATATTGAATTAGTTAACCCTTAATCTAATTTTCTTCTAACAAACATATATGAATTAAAATCAATACGTCTTGAAACTAAAAGCTAGACATACAGCGATGTTTGACCTTTGCACTTCTGATAATTTTTGGTCAAATCTTAACAAGTGAGGTAAAATATTTGATAAAATGATAAGTGACATCTGATAAAAGTTCCATAACATAGAAATGGCAAGAGAACTGTAAAGTCAATTCAATAATTTAATTAATAAATTATATTTAAAAAGGATTTGATTTCATAAATGAACCGTGTCTTTCCGTTTCGTCATTAGCAAATATAATGTAATATAAACCTGGGAGTTGATAAACCAACTTGTTTTTTCAAAATGGAAATCTTGTGCGAAGTGTTATGACCGCTTCAAATAATAGTCATCGTGGTATTTAAAGATGTTTGGTGCAATTGTTTTCGAATGATATAAGTATGTAAGCAAGCTACTTGATTTTATGCTCATAGAGATTACGATACGCTAATTTTAATAAGTAACAAACAATTTTGTTTTCTGCTTTAGGAGTAATTACATGGCTGGACATGATGCTAGCCACTTGGTTGCCAATGTAAATGCTCACATGAAAAACACAGTTGTCCGTTTGCTCGTCAGATACCCACAAGACATCTTGCTTTAGAATTGGTTAGTGTTATGTATTCACTGTATTGCCGTACCATTATAATTAGTTCGTATAAGATATTTAAAAATGAAGAGTGATAAAGGATGACGTAGAATTTTCTTCGCAACGACGACCTTAGATCCTAATCCGTATGCTGGATAAATAATATAATTTGCATTCTGATATACTGACATATTTCTGCGATTTATATTTCCAAACATGTTCTGAAACTTATGTGTCATTTTTGTTCTTGAAGATGGAACATTGTCTATTGCTTTGTAGGGATTCATACTAAGTGTCCTTATGCTACCCCTATATAGCATGCTAATATTTTGGACATGAAATCGATGCCTTATGCTATACAGCAGGAGATATTTTTCTTTTGTAGAACATTCTGTTATGCTATGGTAACCGATACCTACTTACGATCTTATGATGCTGAATATGTTTCGAAAACATCGGAAGATCAGAGATATGTTATTTTTTTGAACAATTAGTAGAGAATATAAAAACTCGTACGAAAATATGCGAACGAAGGGAACGAATATTTTTACAGGACATGTTATTACCAAGCTATTGTGGTAAAGTTGTATAATACAACATTCCCCGTACGCGCTCTTTAAATAATATTGTCGTTCGTCTTCCATTAATTTGTCTACGTAGTAACTGCATTGCTTTACTTGGTACTTTTCAGTCCCTGTTGAATGGGGCTTTGTTCAGGGATGATGTAATTAAGTTTGACTGAGGTTATCGAGGGCTTGGTAGCTTCGTTATATATGGAGGTATATTACAGCACTCTTTTCAACGGTTCTTGTGACTCCCGATGTTAAGTCACGTGTATCGACGGGAACAGTTTCCTTTACCTGGTACTGTTGTAACATGGAATCTGGTAAAAGTTATGTGTGTACTGAGTTCTTTCAGATCCAATTTAAACGCTGGAAATAGGTAGAACATTCAAAGTAATTTTGTTCTGGAACTATCTGTCTTTTCTTCGCCTATATTCATTCAATGATGATTAAATGATGATGATTTTCGCATCAAACGATGCTTTAATTACTATCGAAAACACAGTGTGCACTTGTTATATTTCCCTCGTCTTATCTTACGGTAAAATTCAACAGCCGAAAAGGAAGGTGTTTACCTCGAAAGAAACTGAATAAAATACATCGATTTATGTTATGTTTTAACAACATTATACATTACTATATATTCTTAAAAAACACAATAAATTAAAAAGGCATCTAACCAATGCGAGAGCTTATTGTGTTCTGGCTGCAAGAAATAAATCACATACTGCTCCAAACACATTTAAAAATCGGAAGAAAAAGACAGATAGAAGCACAGATATTATGTGTACAACCATAAACACTGAACCAGAACAGTTTACGCTAATGAACTCATGTTATACTAAGAATGCCTCATATATTAAGAACTTTCAGTAACCCAGGTGTAGTTTAATTTTCCTTCCTTCGGCGTTCAGTGTTACTCTTTTCTGCGTTGGTCGTTCGAAAAAGATTGACAGTTGACCAAAAATGCATATTTCCCCTACTCACGACAACGATATTGTTTAATGCAAATATGGCCAGCTTTAGGATAATACTAACTGCCAACAGTGTAGGCGCATAAGACGCTCTCAGAAGTTAAAGCCGAGACACATCGGGCAAAGCATCTAGACCTACGTTCTACCAGTCCCGCATTTCTGTCACTCAAAATTTGTAAAAATAAGTTAACTTCGACTGGATTTCTATTCAGAGAAGTAGAAGAAATACAGAGAGACATTTTATATGTTTAATAACTCTCTCAATGAATATATATCCACTACAATTTATTACAAGTTGACGTTGTCCTATATAGATCAATATCGAAGACCGGACAATGCAAAAAATATAAAATAAATAAGTGTAACTGGATACACAAAACAATCCATATACGAACGCAGACAAATGAATTCACAACCATATCGGCATATAATTAACTCAAAATGTCGCTTGAAATATAATTATAAATAGATTTAATAGCCGATAGGACATACAAATCCTCGTTTCTGAACGCACTCTTCATACCGACGGAAGCAGAATTTCAAATAAATGTCAATAACTCACGAAATATATACATGAAGTTGAATATTAATTATCAAGCTCATAAAAGTGCAGAGACATAACATTTTACAAATCCCAAAACTATAATTTATAATACAATGTGTCCCGATGAAATACACGAACAGAAGTATTTGCTAAATCTAAGAGAATGTCCCAACACACAGCACCAAAGAATCATTCTAAGCACATTAGCAAAAGTTACTCAACCGAAAAATACATTTTACATTGTGAAACACTCCTTCTTATATAATTATACATTTAATTAATTTCACAGTTAAATTTACGTACACAAACAAACAAGTCATTAAAATTTGCAAAAAATCATGATGCAAACAATTTATTCACTTACTGAAACACCACAATAATATTTAAAAACACAAGATGATGATATGTTAAAACAAAATTTACAAACGAATGTACTAACACGAAACTGAATAAATACATACAAACAGATTTTAATAGTTTAACAAAAGAATTCAAGACAAAAATTTAAAAAATCACAGCTTTCCTATAAAAAAAATACATTAGTTGAACCCCATATTATAAACTCTTTTTAAACTATTATAAATCTGTAAGGCAAAATAATTACACAAATAAATAAAGCAAGAAATCATCAAACGGCATCAAGCATAAGCATGCAATTACGTCTTTATCACAAATATAAATATACCACCGACTTAGAATTTAGGGGCCCATGCACAAAGATCAAAATAGTAGAAAATACAGGTCGCAAGAAAAAAAAGGGTAATTATATATATATATATATAGGCGTAGGAGTGGCTGTAAGGCAAGTAGCTTGCTTACGAACCACATGGTTCTTGTTCAGTCCCACTGCGTGGCCCCTTGGAAAAGTGTTTTCTACTATAGCCTCGGACCAACCAAAGCCTTGTGAGTGAATTTGGTAGACGGAAACTGAAAAGAAGCCCATCGTTTATATGTATATGTATATACATATCTGTGTGTTTGTCCCCACCAACATCGCTTGACAACTGATGCTGGTGTGTTTACGTTCCCGTAACTTAGCGGTTCGGTAAAAGAGACCAATAGAATAAGTACTAGGCTTACAAAGAATAAGTCTTGGGGTCGATTTGCTTGACAAAAAGTGGCGCCCTAGCATGGCCAAGTCAAATGACTGAAACAAGTAAAAGAGTATACAGTAATATGTGTGTATATATATATATAAATTAAATTATAGATAAAACCACTATTAGGCAAATCAAACAGAGATAAACATAAACCAAAACATAAAAATAAAAATAATTATTATAATTTACAAAATATAAAATATAGAATTTAAATTTAAAATTATTTGAATTTAAAATTATTAATTTATATTTATATTTATAATTTTTTTAAATAATCATATATAACTATCAAAAAGTATTAAAACGTTTATTATAGTTATATATATATATAAGTATATATATATATATTATATATATATATATATGTAAGCATATATATATACTGGGTGCATAAGTTGAGAACAGATTTATGTTATAAAAAAAACAGATATATAATAACAGATAATAACCTTGTTTATCAAAGAAATGCTAGGCGGATGAATATAAACCTTCTTTTCTATAATGTTGTTCAATAAAGCCACCGTTAGCTTCAACAACCGCTTCTATATGAGACCTAAATCATCTACATGTTCGAAACAAGTGCTCCTGGTTCATTCTGGACATTGCTCTGACAGGAAGCTTTCAAAGAATATTTGGCGTTATGGGCGTATTCATTGACTTCTCTCTCAACAAAGCGCCACATGTAATAGTCCAATGTGTTGAGATCGGAAGAATTACGAGGCCAAATGTTAGGGGTTATATGATCATGAAAATCGTCAGCCAGCCATTCCTGTGTTACTAGAGCCATGTGCGATACAGAAGAGTCTTATTGAAACATACGGCCTTCTATTGCATGCACTCTCTATCCAGGGATTTAACAATTGTTTCCAGGACATCAATGTAGGCTGCAGAGTTCCCTTGTGGAAAGAAGTAAGGAAGCATCACATGTCCTTCATTGCTGACAACCCCTAAAACCATGACAATTGCCGGAAATGTTGTATGCATAATACGTGGAACTTCATATATATATGTATATATATATATAATATATATATATATATATATTATATATATATATATATATATATATATATATATATGTGTGCACGTGTACATCTTTGTGCTGCCGGAAATAGTTAAATGTATTAAGGATGTGCACACATCCGTATACACGCACATATAGATATATCAATAGACAGAGAGAATAAATAATGCCACAAATGTTGTTATATAGTTGCAATCTGCGAGTTCATTTTTATCATGTGAAATATGTGATTATGCATATCATACGTTTGCTGTATATCTCTTATGCATTACCAAACGTGTCACAACTGGTCCCCATGTGTTTGTGTGTGTTTGTTTCTGCTTAACGATATAAACAAATATATTTGGAGAAGCCGAGAATTGTGTTTGTATCGGTTATATCGTATATATTATATTCTGGAATTTACATACATATATTTTCTGCAATGGCATCAATTCTCGATAGGCGGTATCAAAACCTATGTCCTGTTAAATATAATAAGCAATTGGGATATGAATATGTAAAAGGTGTATAAATTCCTGTGTATGTGTGTGAATAGATGTTTGTGTGTGTGCGAACATATTTCTAAACATAAACACTTATGCTGCAACATTTCCTGAAGAGAAATGGAAAGATAACAATATGGGTGATGCCTATTTGAAACTATTTACTTCCGATAAAATCTAGAGTTTTCTAATAAAAGAATCCCTCATCAACTTAGCTAGAGATCGTTCGTTGATATGATATTCAAGTAGTAATTCCCGTAGTTCTTTCCTGCAGGAAATCCATTGGAATCGTTTCAGCCTGGTGCCGCATAGTTTGTAATTATGTTCGGTTTACTTAACCATGTCAAAGCACACTTCAGTACAGTGACAGGTGATACTTTCTCATAGAAGAATATTTACACTACATTTTAGAAATTGCTTATATGTTATTCTTGTCACAACTACAACTCGTAATTTTCTTAATTGATTGTGCTAAGAGCAGTATTATTCATTTAAAAGAGTATCATGTCTGACAAATCGCAAGTTGCACCATATTTGTCTTTTATTGATGAATCAAGAAATAGCCGAAAAAAAAATATAAACACATCCATTAATTAGAACAGTTCTACTAAATGCTTTTCAGCGAACAGCTGATTGACAAGCATCACAAACATTAAAATCACTAGATGCATTTGCATCACTTTCCTTTCATATTTATATATAGAAGTATATTTAGAAGTGTGAACTGCCCGTATAGCTCATATGCTAATCAAATTCAACAGCTGTTTCGTTAAGACAGACAGAATCAAATATATAACATAAAGTGACACGTCAGAATTACTTAATATAACCTAATGGATGTTAAGTTATGATAATGGAAACATTGTGTGTTTTGATATATCGAGGGAGAGAGAGATAGAGAGAGAAGAGGAAGAAGACGAAAAAGAAGAAGAAGAAGAAAAAGAAAACGAAAAGAATCGAAATATATATATGAGTAAATATTATACAGATATTTACGTATACACAAACACACACACATGAATATATGTGTCAAGGGACTGTCAATTCTGATATCAACGAGCAGATTCTTAGGCAGCACACCCTTCTACATCTTCTACCTGGTCATTTGAACCTCTTATCTTCTTGCAGGACAACTCTCCCCGTCACGCTGCAAAGAGAGCTAAAGATTTTTGGGCTTGATCCCATGGACTGCCACCTTATATATATATATATATATATATATACGTGTATATATATATATATATATATACACATATATATCTACACACACACACACAAACACATATATATATACATATATATATATACACACATATAAAAATATTTAATCAACGAGTGTTGCAGTTTCATGGCTTTCAAAAGCAGTATATATAGTGATGAATCTAAAGTTGTATTTGTCTCGACAACGCATTTTTATGAATATTCAATATAGAAAATATGTGTTGCTGTATTTCCTATTTTCTAATTGCAGTCGTCGAAATATTTTATAATTTTAAAACATACGTCAAACGTTAAATTTGTTGCTGTCATTTGTGTGTGTTTCTGTGTGTTTGTGTGCGTGCGTGGGGCGGGAGTTGTAGGTCATTGCAATTACTTGTGGAATTCTAATTGTTACCTTCGTTGCTTACTTTAATGGGCCTTAATGGTTCAGTTAAGTATGTTATGAAAAGTAATTTGATAGATGTATCCGAATTTAGAATTTCTGTTGTTTAGAAAGTATTTCACATTTGTAAAACAATGAGTTGACGTCTCAAATGCTATTTACAGATTTTCTAGATATGTGTTCAGATGATTTTAATAAACATATTCCCTTTCAATATCCGAATTTCAACTTTTGTCTTGTTGAATAAAAGGTAACTTAGGAAGATTAAAGCTTTGGAGATTCGTTTATTGTTTACAAGCCTTAATTATAAGACTCTCTATCTTTTAGCTGTTGAAAATATATCTGGATTTCGAAGAAATTTTTGCCCTATGTAATTTTCATTACAAGTATTACATTTAAAAGCATAAATTACGAATAGATGACGTAGCTCACAGAAAATGTGTAGGTCAGAGAATATTGGTTTCACACTTTGGGACAAAGCTAACACTTTTACGGAAGGGGTGTTGTTGATTTTATCGACCCCAGTGATTAATTGGTACTTGATTTACCGACACTGAAGGGGTGAGGTCCAAATTCGACCTCCCCGGAACCTGAAATCAGAACGTAAAGACGGAAGAATTGCCGCCAAGCAATCTCAGAGCGTGCTAACGATTCCGCAAGCTCGCCGTCTAAAGACGGTTAGAATATATTAGTATCATGTTTTGTCTAGACTTTATTCTTGCTTTCGGCATATATCCGAGAAAATAGGAACCAATGGAAATAATTCTTCTAGAAAGTAACTTAGTTCCAAAAACCACAAACAGGCACGAGACTGGTATTAGCATTTTTGGTCGATAACTGAGGAAAGATTAAGGTCCTTGTGTCTGTCCCACGTGTACGTTTTGTAGTATTTAATGCATTTTTCATTTAAGGAATAACCGAATACCACACGTTACGACTTTTGTTTCGAGTGTATATATATATATATATATTCATACATGTATATGTAGGTATGTCTATGTACTATGCGCCAATGGCTGTATATATATGCAACAAGTAATGTTCGTAGCCATTTCAATATGGGTGCCCCTTCAAATGGTCTTCACTGCGATGTTTTGACCCTATGGGAACATCTCCTCTAGCTGGTAAATGATATACAGCTACATCCGAAATATTGCGAGCAGGGGATCGATCTCCTACCACCTTCTCGCAACGGGACCAGCATATCAACAGTGTTTGGGCTGTTTTTACTTCTATTCAATTCAGGACACCTTGCTTGCTGGATATAGCAGTAGCTTGCGTGTGATCGCAATATATATAATTTCATGTTGATTTTGATACAGTCGCTAATTTTACATCATGTAAAATTGCTGGTTCTAGAAACTCTCTAAGAGATCAACGCAATAGTTATACTAACAAGTAGTGTTCGAAGCCATTTCAACATGATTGTCTGTGTGAGCGGACTTTGCCGCGATTTTGTAAACCAAAGAGGACATCTCCTCTAGCTGGTTAATGATGCACAGCTGCCACGTGTGCTACACCATTTGCACCATGTGGAGAAAATACCATAAGCATTGCCCTGTAGCAATGTTTTGAGTTTCTGCTTGGAAATGACTGGGAAGTGTCCCCTATCTGTTGTTGAGTTACAAACGTCATTGTTATTCTTTTTGATATCATTTTGCCACGAATCACAGAAGCGAAACTAATTTCAACATCGCCCAATTTCATTCGCCAATTTGACACATGAATCTAAACATGAATTTAAACAACTCACGAAAATCATTCTAAACACGGAAGAATTATGTTTCTGTGATTGTTGCTGTTGTTGCTCTTAAGAAGTGGGCGAGTTCGCAGAATCATTTTCACGCCACACAAAAATGCAAGGCGGAATTTCGTCCGTCTGTATGTTCTGAGTTCGAATACCGCCACAATCGACGTTGTCTCTTACATTATTTTTGGCTGTAAAATATGTAGCAGTTGAACACTAGGGTCAACTTTATCTTTTATATTTTTAGGGTAGGTATTTTTACGGCTGCGACTATCGATATTATTGCTACAAACTCCATAATCAGGAATCTTGCCCAGTAACATGCCTACAACATAACCCTGATCAACAATCTACTGACATCCACCATAGAGAAGCTTTCTTTGTATGTGTCGACCACTACCTCCATCTCAGTACCAGTTAAGCAGTGGAGCCGAGGTAATACACACATACCGCCACCGCGCCGGAAAATTGCTTAGAAACACTTCGTACGGCCTTACGATCTGAGTTTAAATTTCGCAGAATAGCAATTTTTTCAAAAACAGATAAGCAAGACAATTTTAAATGGAACTAAATCAGAATTGAAAAGAGTCCCATCTTGTTATATATAATAAAATACTTCGAGAGTCTCCATTTCATAATACATTTCCTTACTAGAGTTTAGGAGCAGCAACAACGAAAGCAGTATCTTTTAGTTCGGATGGCCATGGCCATATGGCTGCTCATCATGTCACTTCCAGCTAAACACAATCGTTTCATTTCTCGTTTTCTGTAACAATTCTCATAGCAAAAGAACAAAATTATCCATCAGCATTATTGTCCCCAGTCATCTATTGCTACAAACTTCATAATCAAGAATCTTGCCCAGTAACATGCCTACAGCAATCTACTCACACCCACCATAGAAAAGCTTTCTTTGTGTGTTTCGACCACTACCTCCATCTCAGTACACGAAGTGCTCCTTATAATGTCATTAAACATCACCGATGACAATTGCTTGAAACGGCTGAAAGAAGCAGCTGCTTTAGCGGCGACAGTCATGTTAAATGCTCAGGAATCAGCCCCTCTATAAATGCACAAATATGGAAGATTCATTCGCTTGAGAGCAGGATTTCCGGGCAGTCAAATCTACAAACATTCATCACGCTACGCGAGATTCATCTCAAAAACATTCAATCAGAAAATGGCTATGACATCCGAATGCGTTGCTATTTTCTTCCAGATTTCTCTCTCCGCAAATGTAAATGACGCTGTTCCACTTGACAGTGAGTCAGTGTCCGCATCATATATAACAAAGTCAATAATTTGACACTAACGTAGCTTCGTAGATCACCTCCAGAAAGCGAAACTTTCTCTTCAACAATGCAACTCTAGCATTATTTTACTGACACGCGTTTAAACTACTACGAATAGCAGTAACTAAGGTAGTGTAATTAAAGTAACAGTAATTAAAGTAATTAAACTACTGCCAATTGCAGCAATTAAAGTAGAATCGAAGCAAAAAGAAACTTCGCTTCAATTACCAGACGTCCCCAATCATTTATTCCTTACCTTTTGCTTGTTTCAGACATTACACTGTGGCCATACTGCAGCACCACCATAAATAATTTTTAGTCGAATAAACTGACACCCAGTACTTATATTTTCTTAATCCTAGAATTTATTATGTCGGTTTCTTTTGCAGAAGCGCTATGGTACGGAGACGTCAACACACCAACACCGGTTGTCAATTGGTGGTGATGGTGGGGGTGCAAATACAGACAGGATCACACGCACGCACATATATCTACGACGAGTTTCAGTTTCCGTCTACCAAATCCACTAACAAAGCTTTGCCCAGCCCGAAGCTACCGTGGGAGACACTTGCCCAAGTATCCACGGAGAGGAATTGAACCTGGAAACATGTGATTTGGAAGCAAGTTTCTTACCACACGACCATGCCTGCGCCTAATTGAAATAAAACAACGAAGAGTCGCTGAGGAAGACCGAACAATTTGAAAGTTAGGCGCAATATCAAATCGCCTTTCTTATGCAAAATAACACACGACTATTTTATCGATCGGGTAACTAATCGATAACCAGAACATCCTTCAAAACTATGCCAAAGATATGGTGGAGATTCTATAGAAACCATACTGGTCTGTGTTGATTGTCTGTTAGAACTTTAAACGTTCGTGCCTTCTATGCACTTAATATTAATATTTAGCAAACAATCACCTATACAAGGCAGCCCAGTTTGTGTGAAACCAGTAGGTGTATATAAAGCTACAAGAATATTTGTATGATAAAGAGTCATAGATCATTAAAATCAAAGATTGACTTATAAATATCAATTCATTTATGAAATTATATTAATTTATAAGCCATTTACGTTTAATAGCAGTGAAATCCTCTTAATTATGATAAAACTATTCAATAAATTTTGTTCTAGTGTCCAACTGTTTCAATCAAAATTACTGCTCAGAGAATAGCATAACTTATAGAATTGTAATTATCTGGAAAACGTAGACACAGACACAAATACATCACACACGCACACACACACACATGCATACACATGTACATACACACGTACACATACATGCATATGATCTTATTTCTTTTCTTTGTTTCAGTCATTACACTGTGGCCAAGAATAGACGGTGTCTTTTATTTAATTGACAGTTTTCAGGGATGGAAACGTAAACTCACCATCACCGGTTGCCAAGCGTTAGTGGAGACAAACACAGGCATAAAAATCACACGCATACATGTAAATGTATATATATATATATTTATATATATGTATATATATGTATGTATGTGTGTGTGTGTATGTATTTACAAACATGTAAGTATATATATATATATATATATATATATATATATATATATATATATAGAGAGAGAGAGAGAGAGAGAGAGAGAGAGAGAGATAGATAGATAGATAGATAGATAGATATATGTACGTGGAGGCGCAATAGCTCAGTGGTTAGGGTAGTGGACTCGCGGTTGTAGGTTCGCAGTTTCGATTCCTAGACCGGGCGTTGTGAGTGTTTATTGAGCGAAAACACCTAAAGCTTCACGAGGCTCCGGCAGGGGGTGGTGGCGATCCTTGCTGTACTCTTTCGCCACAACTTTCTCTCACTCTTTCTTCTGTTGGCCTGATCGCTTAGCCAGAGGGGTGGCGTCATGTGAAGGCTAAAGCAATGCGAAGCACATTGTGACCAGCGATGTGTAGCAGCATCTGATTGTCTGGTCGGTTACGATTACGTTGATATATGTATGTATGTATGTATGTATGTATGTATGTATGTATGTATGTATGTATGTATGTATGTATGTATGTATATATGTATGTATGCATGCATGTATGTATGTATGTATGTATGTATGTATGTATGTATGTATGTAAGTATGTATGTATGTTTGTGCGTGTGTATGAAGATGAGTGTGTGTGTTTGTTTGTATGCGTGTGTATGTGCGTGTACATGTGTGCGCACGCCTGATAGTGTAACTTCACATTCATTTCAGAATTTCATCTTCATCTTATATTTTCCAAAGATTCCAATCCTAAGTTATGAGATTGACGGTGAGATTAACGGGAACTGTTCTTGCTGTGACAGTCCTCTCGTTGACATATCACGATTTATAGTATTTTATACATCATATATTTAAACAAAAGTATTGTATAGATTCAGCAAACATGTTAGCATAAAATTGAAGAAATAAACAATATTCCCAGTCGCTTTCTAGAGGAAATATTTCCGCTCATAGATGGTGGTATTTCGACGTACGTATTTACTAAATGATTTTCGGTTTACGCACAAATATATTTCCACTTTTGGTTATGTTCTTCTTGGGAATGTTCAATGCCGGATAAGATGAATTTCTTTAGTCTCATGACTTAACAAACATGTTTCAGCGCATGACAAACGATCATCTTGTAGGGGTGGGTCCTGAGATCATCCTCCAGCACTCGATACATCGGCTTACTGCTGCTGAAGCAGCCAATTTTGTGACGAGAAGACGGGGATCTCGCCGTATTTTTCCTCTGGCAATTTTAATAAACTTACGGTCCACACACTTCTTTCTCGACAAGTTCAGGTGGACAGTGGTGGAACCAGTCTCTTGAAATTTCTTCATAATTTTCTAGAATGTTGTCCGGTTAATTTTAAGCTTTTTCTCTATAACTGTATTACTTTCGCCTCCTTTGTGGCTGGTTATGATTGTAATTCGGCCTATAGTCATTATCTGATTTATGAATATGAATTTATTTAGTCTGAAACAAAAAGAAGACAGACTCAGATTTTATAATGATGTATAATTTTCATATCTTATCACATTTATTAATAGTTATTAAAGTTCGAAACTCGGTTGCCTTTATTTCGAGACACCTTTTATGCATGTATGCCTTGGTGTGTGCGTGTCATCAGATTGCAAATTTATGCTGATTGTGTTTAACAAATTTTAAAATTAAAAACTTTGCTTGATCATAATGAGATTCTAGGCGTTTTTCTCACCACTTTAGGTAATAGGAAACTGCATTGTAAAAATTAATTTTCAAGTTTCTGAAACATTAAAAATGCTCTTTTTCCGTTGCCTGATTTCGAAACCGTTCTCTAACTATCAATGCTGAAACGAACAGATACATCAGTAGAAGATTGCTCATTGCAAAAATATGGGGATTAATCAAAGTCCTAATATTTCAAAATCATTTTATTTCTGAATCCTCACCAGAAAATGGAAATCTGCCTGATATGATCTGTTTAATAACCATTATGATTTCAATGATTATTCCCAAATCCCTGGCGGTATTTTTGTATGCAGGAAATGTTCGCTCCGAATGTCGGAAGTGCTCAAAAATTCAGCTAAAAATTGTTGTTCTTGTTCTTGATGTTGTTGTTTTTGTCGCAGCTCTTTTTGTTGCATTGGTCTTGTGGACATTTCCGTTGTTTTTATGCAGTTAAGGTCGTCGTTTGAGAAATCCTTTGAGATTTCATCTCAACTGATGAAAATTTTTATCACGTTTGACTACTCTTTCAAAATGTGATCACTTCGATTCTGTAAAAGCAGATTTCCTAACATTGATATTCATGGCTTGTAGTCACTCTCTGCCATACAACCGCATTGAAGTGATCGACATTTTTAGAAAACTTCATCCGTGTTATTGCATTTTCATATCTCATCTATGACTGTACAGGCAACTGTTACAGGATTTCAATATAAAATAGGAGAGGGTTCTTTGTGGCGAATTTGGCGTTTATATAACGCAAAACCTTTTTACGTTGACGCTAAATAACCTTCTTTGTTTCAAAATTTGAAATAATTTGCACAAATTTTGTGTGTTTATGTATATGTGAACAGTTAAGTTTTTTGCTTTTAAATATATTAAGAATAAAAGCAAAATATTGATGAATATCAAATCCTGCTATTTGAGTCAAATTTGATGCAAATTTCAAGTTGCCTCGCAGTACAAGACTTAGGAAATTGTTCTTCAAAACTTTTATCGCCACGGAGCATTTGGTAATTATTTGATCAGAATATCAAAATTTTATCAACTCAAATTTTCTCTTAGATCTTAACACATTGATAATTGTAGTACATTTTCCAGACAACTACGTACTTACCTTTAATAAAAATAGAAATTTAAATCAGAAAAGAAATTATTTACGAAATGTTTGCAATCAAAAATAGTGTATAACCTTTAATAAACTAGAAACAATAACAATTAAACTTACGTCGTTAACTTCACACACACACACACACACACCACACACACACACACACACACACACACATACACATACACACACATGCAGACACACACACACACACACATATATATATATATAATATTAGGGAATACATTATTCCAACCTTACAGGTAAAATTCAGTATAATAATATTAGACCGAATTTCGTAATATATAATATGACATATAATATATGTATATAACTAATTTAGAGACGAACCCCCATTCCACAACTCAGTCAATGAAGAACCTGTCCAAACCCATGCTGCGAGACATATACCATACAAAATACTAATCTAAAATTTTAGTATTATATAGAGATTGAACAGTAAGAATATTACAATAATATAATAATATATATTACTTAATATATTATATGATTGTAATAATGTTACTGTTCAATATTATATATTATTAAAATTTCAGATTAGAATTGTTGCCGAACCGCTAAGTGACGGGGACATAAACACACCAGCATCGGTTGTCAAGCAATACTAGGGGGACAAACACAGACAGACAAACACACACACACAACACACACACACATATATATATATATATATATATATATACGACGGGCTTCTTTCAGTTTCCGTCTACCAAATCCACTCACAAGGCTTTGGTCGGCCCGAGGCTATAGTAGAAGACACTTGCCCAAGGTGCCACGCAGTGGGACTGAACCCGGAAACATGTGGTTGGTAAACAAGCTATATATATATATATATATATATATATATATATATATATACATAGTAAATCTCTCAAAAGACAAAGAACAAAGACAAAAAGCAACGACACGAGGACGTGGTACATGTAAAGTATTAGCAGACGCTGAAGGAGGGAAAGAAAGGTGGTTTTATGTTTCGAGCATAGCTCTTCTTCAGAAACTGGAGACAGAGGAAAGTCCAATAGAAAATGAAGACGGAGGGGGAAAATCGCCAACGGTTCACATGCGGTTACCATTTACAATTATGTTGCTCTTGTTTTTATTATTTCCACATGCTTTGTAACTAGTAGTTGGAAATGCTGAATAGAAAACCGTTTTCTCACTACTTATTTCTATCAACGAAATTCTTATCGATTCAGGAAGTTTAGTTTCATCGTTCTGTAGACTCTTATAATGTTACATGCTTTAGCACACAAAACTACTAATATTCACCCACAATTCAAGGTAAGATTTGTTTTCTCATCTAGTGTCCATAACATGGTATGGAGCATGTGTACTTCTATGATATACTTCCAGTGAAATGCAATCCATATATCTTGCATTAATATACATTTGATCTTGAATTTGACCTAGTAATATTTTTCAGTATCAAATACAGGAAGTATTGCTTGTCGGATGATGATATTTGTCCCTTGTAGTGAGAGAAAGACGGTTCTACAGTTTCGTTCAGGACACGCTGCACAAATTTGTTTATAATAATCAAATAATCAAACTCACTCCATCAAATTGACGTTGCCTAAACAGGTGTACATTGTACAACACACCAGGTGTAAAATTGATCGCAGAGCAATATCAGTTGACATGTTTTGCTCATGATCACAACGCCGCGCACCATCCTATCCAGGAATTGAAACAACGATCTCGTGATCGTGAGTGCATCTTTCTAGCCACTAGCCCGTGCGTCCTCACATTTTTGGCATTATATATTTATAAGTGAAGGCACGTGGCTTAGTGGCTAGTGTATTCAGCTCCCGATCGTAAGGTAGTGAGTTCGATTCCCGGTGGCCCGTCGTGTCCTTCAGTAAAAGACTTTATTTAACGTTTCTCCAGCTCACTCAGCTAGCAAAAAGGAAATGTACCTGTGATTCAAAGAGTCGGCCTTATCACAATCTGTGTCACACTGAATCTCTCTGAGAGGTTCGTTAAGAGTATGCATGTGTATGGAGTACTCTGCAACTTGCATGTTATTTTCACGAGCCGGCTGTTCCGTTGATCAGAGTGCTATTTGTAACCCTCATCAAATGCACATCAATGCTATGGTCTATAGCTAAAATTTTTCAATATTTTACTTGAAATAAATTCAGGTGTAAATTGCATTTTCCGATGATTAAAATAAATATACTCACTTAAAATACATAAGCTCAATCATTTCAGATTAATATTCCATGGAGTATAAGAATATACGATGTCTGAGCAATAAGCATCCGGACTGTTACCATAGTAATGAAGCTAAAGGACGCGAAATAAATCCGCTAGAGAAAGGTAGACCATAAACTAAGCTGTCCATGCACACTAAATATTAACGTTCTAGCCCAGTCGCGCTGGTTACAATAGTGCTTGGAAGGAAGATGTGTAGCATGTGATCGTCGCATTGACCATGACAGGGAAAGATGTCGTTGTGACACCTGCTCAGATGTCTGTGCAAATTACAGAAAGCATATGAAGAGGAGTGTATGAGCCACACACAAGTGCACGAGTGGTTCAGATGTTTTCAAGTTGGCCGAAACGACGTCGATATTGACAAAGGTTCTGGGAGAGCCTCAAGCAGCAGAACTGAGAAAAACATTGCAGATGTGGGTGCAGCGTTGAGGAGAAATTGTCGGATCGCCATCCGTGAGTTTTCACGGGATCTGCACATTAGTTACGGTCCAGTTCATTATGACTGAAGACTGGGGTTTGAGACGAGTGTCTGCTAAGTTTGTGCCAAAGTTTGAAAACTCTGCGTAGGTCTCTCTCTTTTTTCACTCTTTTTACTCTTTTACTTGTTTCAGTCATTTGACTGCGGCCATGCTGGAGCACCGCTTTTAATCGAGCAACTCGACCCCGGGACTTATTCTTTTGTAATCCCAGTACTTATTTTATCGGTCTCTTTTTCCGAACCGCTAAGTAACGGGGACCTAAACACACCAGCATCGGTTGTCAAGCAATGCTAGGGGGACAAATACAGACACACAAACACACACGCGCATATATATATATATATACATATATACGACGGGCTTCTTTCGGTTTCCGTCTACCAAATACACTCACAAGGCATTGGTCGGCCCGAGACTATAGTAGAAGACACTTGCCCAAGGACTGAACCCAGAACCATGTGGTTGGTAAACAAGCTACTTACCACACAGTATCAACAAGCTTTTGCCAAAATTTGAGGCTGCTCAACCATTTCTGTCAAGGTCAATGAGACTATAATACGTTCCTTCCAAGGACTGCTGCAAACAGTGAACGTAAGACAGAACGTTAAAACTTAGTGCACAAGCACAGCAGAGAACAAGGTCGATCTGTGCCAAGTAGCTTCACTCTGTGTGCTTTAGCTTCGTACTAAGGTAAGAGCCCGGATACTTATTGATCAGACCACTATACCGATTACTTCCTTAAATTCTCTTATACTTCTGGGTGCATAACATTTGAAGGGATTCCACAACGTTAAGTAAAATATAAAGTGGTTTTATCGAATAGCAATCAAACCCAAACATACGTAGTTTCTTTTACGAGGCACAAAATGTCTGAAATTTCCCTCTGATACATACACGCTCATATACTTTTATATATGCATATATGTATGTATGTATGTATTTATGTATGTGTATATGTAAACATATATATGTGTATATATATATATATATATATATATATTATAACAAGATAATAAATAAAACATATGCATATATATATACATATATGTACCTACCTACATCTATATGTATATATACATGCATACATGGGTACAGAACACCAAACAAACGTCGAACACAATGAAAAGCGAAAACATAAAACGAAAACCAAGGAAACGGACATTTTTTAAACAACGAAAAAACAGAGTAAAAGACATACAACACAAGGAAAATTCCCCTTCTTCAGCCGCCTCTGTTTCGTCTAATCCGTGTCTCTCTCCCTTGTTTCATATACATTGTTAATACATATAAATGCATATATATATATGTGTATATATACAAATATATATATATATATATATATATATATATATATATATATATATATATATATATATATATATGCATAGATACATGCACACACACATAATTGTTAAAGAGGACAATAAACATTAAGGCAAGTCAAACATTTCGAGTTTATGTGTACATAGTATCTTTGTTTGACATTTTTGGTAGATGCAATGTAGTAGCAACGGACTTATTGTGAGGTGCATTAGTATACGACGTTGAATCTTCTGCATCAGGCTTCCAGCGGTCAGTCTGTCACGGATATTCAGTTGCAGTAATCAGTTCTATGATGGTTGATTGGAGGGAAAGATGAGGTAGTGCTGCTAGTAGTAGCTAGGATGGTATTAGGTAAATGGATCTTGCTATTGCTGCTTTTATTGCTGTCGTTTCTAGATCTATATGACCGTCACCTTTATCATTATTATTACTATCGTCATTGTCGTTAATGCATCGCTGTTTTAATTATTACTATTATTTTCAATATTAGTAGTATTAGTAGTATTAGTAGTATTAGTAGTATTATTTGTAATAGTAGTAGTAGTAATAGCAGCAGCAGCAGCAACGGTAGTATCATTGGTAGTAGTGTTAGTATTAGCGGTGGTAGAGCAGGTAGTATTAGTGATGTTATTACTGCGGCTATTAGTAGTTGCATTTTTGGTAGGAGTGTTAGTAATTTCAGTAATGGTAATATTGCCGTTGTATGTGTGTGTGTGTCAGTGTACATGTATGAGTGTGTATGTGTGTATATGCGGATTCTATTAACGGAGTAAACATTCACCATGCTTATTGGTGTAATTTTCCCGTATACAACGGTTTCTTTTTTCATAGCGTTTTGTCTTAATAACTGATGAAATGCCGGAGCAGACTTTAGCCCCGGTATCAGAAACTCTCAGTTTTATTATGACAACGAATTATTAGATATTATACTTATAGATAAATTCTTCTATTTTACATAATATCGAGGTCTCGTTTGTTCTTTTGTTGTCATGTGATTATTATTGGTAAATTACCTTCTCTTGTTTTGAAAAATTGCCTTAAATCGGTTGAGGACTGCCCGCCTACAATATCGATTATTCTATGAAAAATAGACATATACCATCCAGGGAACTATACTCTAAGAAACTTTTGGAGAAAATTACGGACCTTATTAAGCGTAAGAGATGGAAAGCCTTCTTTTACAACATGGAAGAAGCTACTACAGAGAACATATTTTATGGAATTAAAGCAAAGAAATTCCCTCCTAAAATCAAGGATTTAGAAGACTTCGAAACGACCTACTGAAGATTATAAACAAAATAAAATTTCGTAAGTCTTTTAACACTTTCCAACAGAAACTGAAAAATGACAGCAAATACATAAAAAAGTTCCCAAAACGGCCCTTTTTCCTGATGAAGCCAAGAACCTTGTAGAAAACAGCACATACTCAAAGTTACCAGGAAGAAATTTTGTAAACCAATTTGATACTATCTGTGGTGTAATAGCATTAAAATGAAATACTCCATTGATATTCCGATCTGTCTGTGATGCTGTATTTCCAAGAAAGAACTCATATTTCAAAATTGTACGAATTTCCAACATATCCATCTCTAAGCAAAGATAGTAAAAAACAATTTAGGAATACTTTATAAAGAGCAAAATGAGTTAGAATGAAGAAAAAGATGTGCCAGATTTCTAAGAAAAAATAAAAGTTGTCAAAATATAATAATGGCGCAAATTGAGAAGCTGTCAAAGATTACCATATTACCTTTCTACAAATTTCATACTTGACCACCTAATAGATAGGTAGATAGAGAGATACATAAATAGATTGATAGATAGATATACAGATCGATAGAACGATCAATCGATAGATACATAGATACAGTCAGAGAGATGAGAGAAGTTTTGAAGCATCGTGTTATAAGAAAATAAATGAAATATATGAGAATATTTCTTACAATAGGAAGTGAAAATTAATATTTTTTCAATTCCTTATATGCACGTGATTCAAACATCCATAGAGAAATAACAAAAAAGATGCATTGAAAACCATGGACAGTGTTTGACTATCAGCACTGCTCTGAAGTATATTCTATGTTTGGTTGTGTGTGTGTGCGCATGTGTGTGTGTATGTGTGTTTGTGTGTTGTGTGTGTGATCTGTGTGTGGGGTTGGGGTTATGGCAATGGACTTTACCCTTTTCAACCAACCAAAGTGCCACAAACGTCAGATTTAATATCCGACTCTTTTCTAATATAGATTCTCTCTCGTTTTTTTTCGCGAAAACCTGAACCCTGTATTAATAAGAGACACGCAAACAATAGGTATTCCAGTGCAGTGTTTTATATCTATACTAGAATTATCATAACCAGAGATGTGCATATCTATACTTGCCTATGAATATCTCTACGAATGCCATTCAATATTATTACTGAATTAACAGGAGAGATACTGAAATGATTTACCATATAAGAAGTGTATTAATAAATAAACAGTATATTAACAACCAAGTATTAATACACGAACCGATATTTTTAGCGTTGAAGAGAATACGCTAAAAACTATTCGCGGATTAAACTGTCTCTTAACGAAAAGGATAAAAACGAATCACACCAAAGCAGAAATAGGAAAACCACGTAGACCATCACGAGTGTATATTGATTCCTACACACACATCAATAAACAGGTACATATATAACCAAAAATATAGTCGTCACATGTTCATGAATGTGATATGGTACCATAATTTCGTTAATTGTTCTGTCACGAATAGAATTATCCAGCTTAAAAGCCTTGAGATCCTTAAACTAGAGGAATATCCAGGGTGTAATAGCAGGAGGAAGGGACAGCAGCCCCAATACCCATTTTCAGCGCTGAAGACACTGGAGTAAGAGAAAATGAAATGCTTTACTCACGCTCATTACATGATGTCTCATCTATAGGTATTAAAGTTTATACAGACCTGGTATTGGAAATAGAACTCGTACAAAAGAATAGAGAATAGAGTGGAGGCGGCTACAAGTACAGGTAGTGCTGTAAAACATTTTGTACCCAACTTGGATTGAAGCTCCATCAAACCAAGTGTTTGAAGAAATCAAAACAATCTAAACCTCAAACACGAAATAAATCCTCCCTGGAGTCAAACCATAGTGAATTGATAAATGCTTCTGCTGAAGCTCTTTCCAAAACTTTCGGTCAAGTAACCTCTTCTGCAGATGAGACAACGAAGAAATTAAAGCTTATTTGGCCAGTAACAAAACTTAGGAAGACAAAGTATGCAAAATACTCCATAAAATGAAGGCGTCACATTGGACTAGTGGAACATGCTTGCAGACACAATCTGCGAAAGAAGTGTTAAATTATTTACAATAAAGGACGGTGGGAAAAGAAACTATTTGCTAAACCCAGCGAAAATAGGCGAAAAGGTAGGATAAAACAGTTAAGAAGTGAGATGGAGATGTGCTCGTCCTGGAAATAACTCAGATGCGAGGAGGAAGAGGGTTTTTTTTTTGTGTGTCTTGTATGAAGATCTAAAGAAAAGTGTAATAACATGAGACAAAATCAAGATTCCAATTTCTGCGCGATGATTTCTGCAACAAGAATTAGAGAAATTCCCGAGGAAGACAGGAATGAAGAATGTATCAAAAAGTGATGAAGTACCATATAAAGTGTACAAGTATCAAAATCAAGTACGTTATAATCTTTGCACACTCTTTAGAGGGGTGTGTCGTAAAGACGTACTGGTTGATGACTGGTGAAAGTGGAAGGATTGTACTTACCAAAGGAAGCTGAAGCAGAACTGATTGCCCAACTTCGATCCTGAATGTAAGTCATAGACCGAAGATGATTGAAGTTTTAAAGAACTTCTATGACAACTTCAAAATGTGACTCACGACGGACTGGCACCATCTAAAATTTAGAATTGCTTCGGGTCATCTGGTTTGTGTTTGTTACAGAGAAGCTATTTTGATCAACAGATATCTCAGAAGAAAACTAAAAATGAAGTTACCTAATAAGACTTGTATTATCGACATACAAATACTAGTAAGAGACCAAATGCCAATGAAAATATTTCTGGATAGACTGGATGAACTTAAAACCTGGTCAATAATGCGAATAAGGCATTCTGACTTTTGTGAAAGGTTGGCAGAAACAATTGCCTTTCAATATAGAAGGGGAAACCATACCAACAGTTAAAGACAAACTCGTAAAAAACTTAGATCGATGATATGCTAACTCATTGTATGGTAAATGTAGGGGCATTGAAATCATAGCAGTAACCGAGAATGGGCTGAAAGTCACAGACCGGTCAAAACTGCCGGGCAAACGCAAGACCTAGTCTCTATGATGAAACTATAAGATTTTTATGAGTGGTATATGCATGTCCCTGGAAAGTAAAGAGTATTGAAAATAAAATACAGGCTATAGATCCTGATACGAAATATTAAAACAAAATTAAAATGCAATCAGTGAGAAAGTTTTAGCTGTTAAGTATATATAACTTTTAAGAGAAATATCATGCAACGAGGTTTTGAGAAGACATTCTTTAAACTAATACTGTTATGAATGAAACATACTAATTTAATAAACAAAATACTAATTTAATAAACAAAATACCAATTTAATAAACAGATAAATTGTATGGGAAACAATAATAACAATGGAAAATCGTGTATAGAAGTAAGGAAATATAAAAACATATTTTAAATAATTCGGTGTTATTTGATATTCCAAGTGTATTGAGGAAATATAAAGAAACCTAGAATATGTGCGTGATAGTATGCGAGAAGTGAAATTTATTATGGTGTTATCAAATATGGAGATTCATACTGAGTTAGATGATGCATGAATGCGTGCTTAGTTTGTAGAATTCCAGATCGTAAACACAAACACAACGGAGACTTGGACAGAATTCATAGGTTCTCACATAGAACAATTGTTAATCCACGCTGAATATACGGTCGTTTTTCTCTGTAACAATCGAGGAATATCCTGATAAACTCTAACATGGTTATATAAATTAGAGATGATACGTTCCAAAATAATACTCCTTCAATCTAACGTATGATAGTGACCTTCACATATCTTGGTATATATGCATATATATATATATATATATATATATGTGTGTGTGTGTGTGTGTGTGTGTGTGTGTGTGAGTGTATGTGCGTTTGTTTGTGCAAGTATGTTTATGTGAATATGTATACACACACACGCACATATATATATAATATATATATATCACGTGATCACGTGACCGACCTGGCTATCAGATGTTGTTGTACATCGCTGGTCACAGTGCGCTTCGCATTGTTTTAGCCTTCAAATGATGCCACCCCGCTGGCAAAGCGAGCAGGCCAACAGAAGAAAGAGTGAGAGAAAGTTGTGGTGAAAGTGTACAGCAGGGATCGCCACCACCCCCTGCCGGAGCGCCGTGGAGCTTTCGCTCAATAAACACTCACAACGCCCGGTCTTGAAATCGAAACCGCGATCCTACGACCGCGAGTCCGCTGCCATAACCACTGGGCCATTGCGCCTCCACTATATATATAATATATATATATATATATATATATATATATATATAATATATATATATATATATATATTATATATATATATATATATATATATATATATTATATATAATATATATATATATATATTATATATATAATATATATATATATATTATATATATATATCTATATGTATATATACCTATATAAATATGTGTATGGGTATGTTTGCGCACGTGCGTGCGTGTGTATACAGAGATAGTGAGACAGAAAAACAGATATATATATATATATATATATATATATATATTATATATAGATAGATAGATAGATAGATAGACAGACAGATTGGTATGTAAATGAAATTAATTATTTCAAAGCTATCCAGGAGAAAGCGTGAGCAGTCAGAGTTTTTCAATATTTCAATATGTTGTTTTAAAAGTGACGAGGTAAAATGGAAGCTGGGAGTCCAGGGGACGCAGGCGTTGAGGATGAGAAAATGTGTAAAGAAGATAAGGCCGGTGGTTTATGTCTGCTGGAGGTATGAAAGCAGAAATATATGAGCAGCAGAAAACATTCAGTTGGGGGAAACTTCGTGCTCCGTCTAAGAAAGTAGCAGTTAGTTCGTGATATACATGTGTTTATAAGGCGGTGAGCGTTATTCACTTGGCGTTAATTATTTTCAATATTGACAGTCTGAAATTTCTAAAATATTTAAATAGGCGCAGGAGTGGCTGTGTGGTAAGTAGCTTTGCTAACGGTTGCTTCTGCGCATGTGCGAGTCAGTGTTGTGTTTGGCACTGAAGCGGTGAAGACGTGCTATTGAAGCCGTCTTGAATTGAAAACTTTGGAAGCCCCATGTAAGGTAAGATTCTGTTTTCTGGGTCCAGTGGGAGTTTTTGTTGAGAATTGTTTTTTACAGGCAGGAAGTCCTACTGGATTCAGAATTCTGATTCTGCCGACATGTGGCAAATATATTTTTCTCGCTGAGAAAATTTTCGGGGGCGTATCCGTCTTCGATAAAGTGAGTAAATATTTTTCTCGCGTAATTGTGAGAATTGTATTGTGCTGTGAAGAACTTTTATGAATTGTGAAAACTACTACTTCGCAAGAAAATTATAAAAATAAGCCACTATTGGATTACCTTTCGGACCCATTTTTGTGGAGGTTGTGTTGCAGTTGCGGCGATCCAGGTTCAACCCAGGCCGGGAGTACCGCAAGGCCAGAATATTTTTGCTGTGTTTTTTCTGTTTATTAACTTTCTTTTGAACTTCATTTAACCCCCCTTTTGTTTTTTTTCTTTATTGCGACTTTCCGTTGATTTCTTCACTTCTGTTGTGCTTTCTCCTTTTTGTTTTTTCAAAAATCTATCAAATTTTATTTGGACTTTTGAACTTTATTCTTCCTGCTTTTTGAGTTTAATTTGAATATATTTTAAAAAAAACATGGCAATGAAAAATAACAAAATTTTGGAGTGGGAAATCATACCACCTAAAAAGTGGTTAAAAGACCGTGAAGATAGGACGGTGGTGTTGAGAACCTACTCCAAGGCACTCGACACCATCGCCTTATTCGAAAAGACGGCAATTGAAAAGGAGTTGGAAGAGTATTTGCCAACAATTAAATTCATTTCCAGGGGTGTCAAATATGCAACGGTGTGGTTGCTATTTGACACCCCTGAAGAGGCTTGCAAATTTGCTAGCAAACCCCTGGAGGGTAAGGAAATCTTATTCCTGCCCACGTACAAAAAAAGAAATTGATGAAAGCTTGGATATGCGGATTGCCACCCGACATAGAACCCGAGTGGATAGAGGAGACTATCCGCCGGGGTCTGGGTGACAGTGAAACTAAGCTCCTTAATGTAAAAGTTCTTCCTGCGGCTGCTTGGGTTGGGTCAAAAGCAATTTTGACCCTGTGGACCCAATCAGCCAATCTGGTTCTTCCAGATTTTTTGAAAATGGCCGGGTGCAGGTACCCGGTGATGCTTGAGGGTCGCCCCCCTAAGTGTCATCGGTGCTTGGAGTCCGGCCACATAAAGAAGAACTGTCCTCGGGAACAAAATAGGATCCCGGAACAGTTAAGTAAAACCCCTCTAGAAGAGGGAACGATAACGGCCGAGAAAGCAGAGGACTCCTCAAACAGAGGCCGAAAGAGGAAGGTGAGCAACAATGGGTGCTCACCAAAGGATAATAGGGATGAGGAGAGGAAGGCAAATCTTCCAGCCACGGAGGAGACGCACCCTCCCTCAGTTGAAAAGGGAAAAAAAGAAAAAGAGGAAGAAAAACGGGACATTACCGGCTGTCAGTGTAGCACCGGAATGTCCCGGAACTACGTCGGTTGGGGTTGCGCCACCGACAAGAGAAGGAATACCGTTGGCGGGAACTGTGCCGCCAACGAAATAACTGAACGTATTGGTCCTCTTCTATAGAGGAGGAGAAATTGAAAAAGTGATGGAAGAGCACTACAAGAGAGCACCTTTAGCCTTCACACAGGACCCCGAATGGCCTCCGCAGGCAGCTGTGGAGGCCGTGGTGTTCGACGTGACGCTTGGGCTAAAGGAGCCCAATGAAGATTATAACTTGGTCCCGGGCGGCGCGAACTCGGAACTTGATTACGTTCTGAGGGAGGCGTGGTTGATGGTGGAGGGCGCGGGCACAAGCTATTTCGAGGACGATATGTATTATTAGCAATGGACTTAAGTCCAAAAGTTGAAAAATTGTAAGTGGATTAATACCTCGTTTTCTTTTAATAATGGACTGCTAAGTCCAAAAATTGGAAAAATTGTAAGAGGTTTAATACCTCGTTTTGTGTTATCTTTAAAAAGAACAATGTTTTAGAGAAGCGAAAGTCGGCGGGCGCTTTTTGTCTTCTCCCATCCTTATCATCTTTCTTTCATTATCATTCACCTCATTAATGTCCTCGTCCAGCCCGCAAAGCTAACTTAATCTGTGTACTGCCTTTATGGCAAATGTTTTGAAATAAAGTAGCTTGCTAACCAACCACATGGTTCCGGGTTCAGTACCACTGCATGGCACCTTTCGCAAGTGTCTTCTGTTATAGCCCCGGGCCGACCAATGCCTTGTGAGTGGATTTGGTAGACGGAAACTGAAAGAAGCCTGCCGTATATATGTATATATATATATATATATATATATATATATATGTATGTATGCAGTGTGTGTTTGTGTGTCTGTGTTGTCCCCTAGCATTGCTTGACAACCGATGCTGGTGTGTTTACGTCCCCGTCACTTAGCGGTTCCGGCAAAGAGACGGAGATAAAAAGCACTGGGCTTACAAAGAATAAGTCCCTGGGTCGATTTTCTCGACTAAAGGCGGTGCTCCAGCAAGGCCGCAGTCAAATGACTGAAACAAGTAAAAGAGTAATCACTCCTTATTACTCCCCCTTTCTACTTTGTAACCAGGAAAAGAGTGTCATTACTATATAGATTCACTGTTAACTTTAAAAAGCCAGAACTACATGTAAATATCGACAAGCTATTCGGCGTCTGTTGGCTTTCATTTGTTAAAGAACAATTATGAATATTTCGTAGGGTTTTGTGTTTTAAATTTCTTCGATCGGGATGAACATTTCTCGAAGCTTGTGCGCTATATTCCCAATATCGGTAATTGAACTAGAAAACAGTTGTAAATTTGTGGAAATTGGGAAAAAAACAGAGAGTAAATAAAATATTTAAGCGAATTAACCTTACATATCATGAGTAGAAATTTTAATGATTTTCCATCATCACAGAAAGGTTTGTTCGATTGACGGAAGCAGAATTTGCGAAACAAATATTTTCACATTACGTTTATTTCATTAATACCGTGTACAAATAAACACTTCAGAAAGAATTAGACTGAGAAACAAATGGTAGGTTACAGGATAAGTCAACATTACCAAAAAAGGCATTAAACTAATTGCTGAACGCTGTGAAATATTCATATTGTTGATATAATATACGAAGCAGAAATTTACGAAACACACATATTTTCAAATGGCCGTGCACACTCACACATACATTCGTATGTACGCATATAAGAATATATGTTTGACTATATTTACGTGAATGTGTGAATTAAATTTGTATCGCGTAGGTGCACACTCGATCGTTAATATAGATCCTCACTCTATGATATCCCATCGAAGATCTATCCCCATTGTAGAAAATATGTATAAACCTCGCATTCGTCCCAAGGGACAACAGTTGTGGTGATTCGGCGTAATTTCTTTCTCTATCAGTTGTAGTCATAACCGAAAGTTTCGAGGTGATGGAGACTCTAATATGTGGGAAAGATTGATATCTGAAGATTAAATCAATGTTGTCACATAAACAAGAAATTTAAAATGTTGAAGTCTGCATCAACTAGCAGTATATTAGTTGTTTTTATTTGTCATCAATAAGTGGTCTTCGTCCTCTGCCACGAAACTCTAGATCGATCAGATCCTTGTCGCGTTCGAATAATCATGAAATTGAAAAGAATGAATCCACTCATAAATATAGATGGGCAAATATATATAAATATATTTGTGAGTGTGTATGCGTATGTGTGCGTGTGTGTTTAGTTTTAAATATTGTATACAGCATCAGTTTTTCTCGTTGTGGTGGGGAAGCAGTGAAGCTTTAGAAAGTTGTATGAATACTACTTTGAAAACGGAATAAGAGAGAAAAATAGATGAAAGAATAATGAACCACAAAGGAACGTCTTACATCCAATTACAAAATGTTTCTCAACCGGCTATATCAAAAGCACAAAAATCTCCCCAAATTTTACCGCAGCTGCGCAAATTTATAATTGACGCAATCGAAGTCCTAAACAATTTTATGCAAATTCCTGAGCCCCAAATAAACTTTCAGTTGTAATATTAGCGGATTATATTCCTTTCATATAGAAACGGACCATACAAAGATGATTACCTGCTTAGTTACCGCCTTGCATGTGAAGAAACCCACAAAATATACATTAAAATTTACACTCATATTTACAAAACTTATTTTATTCCTCAACATTGAGTGAAGAAACGCCTGTTTTTTTTTTATTAAAGACCTTGGGGTTAACAAAGAATTAACCCACCATCTGAAATTTCTTTTGAATTGTATGCTGTGTGTAAACACTTCAACTTGAATGTTCTAATTTGAATACTTGGATTCTTAGCAGAATCATTCAGTTGTTCTTCCTAATCATTGTAGCGCAGCTTTAATCATTACTACGCAACCAGAGGAAATAGGATATTCACTCTGACGATACAATATTGCTTGAATTAATGTTCTAACTGCTTAGGCATAGAACTCGTAACATCTGGTGATTTGATCTTAGAGTCATTTTGGATGTAAAACTAACTTAACTAATGTGATTTTAAAAAATATTTATTTCCTATTATTTTCTGAAGAACTACAGTCGAATAAAATTACTAGGAATTCGATTATTGTCACCTATTCGGCATTAACAGACGTTGTAAGTTTATTCAAATGTTACAAAGAAATCCGCTGTTCTGCATGAATTGACTTACCTTCTCCAACTACCTGGACTTGTGCAAATTGAGATAATTTCACACAGGATTCATAATTGTCACGTGAAACTATTCCCTTTCTGTATTTCTAACATACACGCAAGGAACAAGTAAATACGGCTTTTGCAATACAAAAACCTCTAAATTAATCCTGATCGAAAATATGTAACTAAATTATTGAAGAGCATTCTCTGCTGGTGGCAACAGTTGATCAATCAAGGTTGCATGTCATTTGTAATGCCTTAGATGCTTTTGATGGAAACTGCGCTAGCAATTATGGCAGTATGAATGATAGTTTGCCCCAGGATCTTGGAGTTTTGGATTTCTGATCTCATCTTTTATCGTCTTATGACATTTAGTTAAAATCCTTTTATTCTTTATAACACTTCCTTATACGTAACACCAACAAGCCAGCGCGTATTGTATTGCAAGCTTTCATTTATGATTTCATTCACAATGCATGACCAAATATCTTGCTCTTTCCTGGCAACCACTTGCTGAAACAATGAAAGTTGTTTAGGAAGTATAATAGTCTCTTTTACATGAGTCGATCAATGATTACCACGTTTGAATATTTTTACATCTTGTATTGCATGTCTTGCTTTGCATGCCCTGTTCATAGGTTTTAGCCAGGGACCACAGATTAATGAGCTATAAAATGTTCAAGTTCCATTGCATAGACTGTTCACGTTTCTATGATAGCTGTTCACATCAATTTTCTTCATATGCAGATATGTGTGGTATGTTTGTGAATGTGTGCATGTGTGCACATGTATGCTTTGTAAGTGTGTGCGTGTGTGCGTATATGTGTGTGCATGTGTGTGCATTTCAAGTTCAACATACATATTGGTTTGAATATTATTAGTAATATGTAGCCCAGTACAATCTGCTACATGGTTGTGTACTTGTTGGATAACCTGATTGCCCAATCAAAAATGCTTATAGGGAGAACTTGGTAGAAGAAAGCAGGGCAAAATCATATCATAAAATGTATAATTCTCGCATTACCTAGTCATGGTCTATCCTACAATATTGCATGGAGACACAAGAATTACCCTGAGTTTCATATATAAGTTACACAATGGTGTACTAGAATCTCGCCAGTCATCACTTCGTATTCCCTATTAAATTATCCCCTTCAAAACTAATTTTAAAAAACCCATACTCCTTCCCCCGTATTTTTTGAGTGATTGTGTGGTGGGGGCTATATTACGAAGAGTATCAAATTGAATGATTTCTCGAAAATATTGAGATAATCCCGATTTTTCTCCCTTGAATATACTGTATAACAGGATTAATGTCCAGGATTCATTAAAATTAGGAAGAGAGACAAGATGATGATGAATTTTTGAAAAAGTGTGTTAATTATAATCACATCATTTTAGAGGAGAAAAGGATAGCTAACCATCTCGGATAAAAGGCTTGGGGTTTAAATCCCGATCCATTTAAGCACACTTTTCAGCTGTGTCACAATGATAAATGCATCCGCCAGGTTCCGGAGATATCTTGAAGTTCTAATGGAAAACGAAGGCAGCTACATTGAATAAATTGTTCTCTCCCTGCCATAAACTATTTGATAGTTTTTGATTGTCTGGATGGCATATTATATATATATTTTTATATATTTTTATATTTTTATAGATCACTTGACCGACCAGTCCGTCAGGCGTCTATTTGACACCGCTGGTTACAGCACGCTGTCCACTCCTCTCTGGATCGCGCCTTTCTCATCCACGTGATCCCAATCGTCCTCCTGAAATCATAACTCCACCGTCGTGAAGGTTTTCCGGGTAGTATTTTCCGCGCGCGCAGGTACCACTCGACAACTGCGTGGGTCCACCGATTATCGGTGAGCCGGGCGACGTGTCCAGCCCATCTATACTTGCTGCGTGTATACTCTGCGATGACATCTCTCACGCCGGACTTCTTTCTGATGATCTTGCTACTGATGTGCTCTCTCAACGAGATACCAAGCATTGATCTTTCCATGGCTCTTTGAGCCGTTACCAGTCTTTGCTCTTCTCTCTTTGTGGTAGCCCATATTTCACTACCATATAACATTGCAGGCACAACTGTACTGTTAATGAGGTTGGCGCGGGTGGTCCTGTCCAACCTTCCCTTGAGCACATCCCTTATGCCATTGAACGCCTTCAATCCGGCCCTTACTCTCCGTGAGATCTCCTTTTCAATATCTCGGCACATATTCACTTCCTGTCCCAGGTAGACATATTCTTTTACCTCCTGTATTTCATCACTGCCGATCACCATTCGACCTGTTGATACGTTGTCTGACCGCATGAACTTTGTTTTCATGCGGTTCATCTTGAGACCTACTGCAGAGCTTTTGATGTCGAGCTCCGTCAGCATGGTCTGAAGCTGAGCCGTGTTTTCAGCGATAAGTACGATATAGTCAGCGAAACGGAGGTGGGTGAGGAGCTCGCCATTGATGTTGACACCGCCTTGCCAGTCGATGCCTCTGATAATCTGTTCGAGACATGCGGTGAAAAGTTTTGGGGAGATTGTATCTCCTTGCTTCACTCCCTTCTCGACCGGCACTCGTATGGGAGATGACAGTAGAGCTATGTTGGTGGTGCATCCGGAATTTGCCTCTCTGAGCAGCTGCACATATTGCGCTTCGACTCCTTGTCTCTGCAGCGAGTTCAGTACTGCATTGGTTTCGACGCTATCGAAGGCCTTCTCATAGTCTACAAACGCAACGCAAAGAGGCAGCTTGTACACATTTGCTCGCTCAAGCAGTTGCGTTAGAGTAAATATATGGTCCATTGTGCTGTAGTTCTTCCGGAAGCCTGCTTGTTCCCTCGGTTGTTGTTCGTCGAGACGACGTGATAACCTGTTGAGGATTATCTTCGTGAACAGCTTGTACACGTGAGACAGCAGGCATATGGGTCGGTAGTTCTTTAGCTCTTCTCTGTCACCCTTATACAGCAGGATGTTACTTGACTCTTTCCACTGCGAGGGGATTCTTCCCTCGTCTAGATAGTGCGTAAATCGCTCAGCGAGGATTTTCCAGAGCTGCTCTCTGTCTGACTTTTGCACATCCGATGTTATACCGTCTTTCCCTGGCGTCTTTCCGTTTTTCATCGAGCCGATGGCTCTTTCAACCTCACAGACAAGGATAGGTGGCACGTTTTCTTCCTGTTGGAGTGGTGGTAACGGCTAGACATTTCTGGTAGACTTAAAGAGCTTGGTGTAGAAGTATTCGCAAACTTTTTCCATCTCGCTCTTCTCGTTGACCGGTATTCCATCTGTATTCTTCAGGGCCGTCACCTCCGATCTATATATGTCCCTCTTGCATTTCTTGAGGCTCTTCTTTTCCTCTGCGGCATTCAAGAGCTTCTCCATCCGGTATGCCTCAAAGTCTTTCTTTAGTTGCTGACGAATCACTCTGCTGAGAAAGGAATATTCAAGGTGATCTTCAATAGTCCACTTCATATTTTTCCTCTTCTCGAGTAACTTCGTATTTTTATATATATACACATATATATACATATATATATATATATATATATATATATATATATATATATAGTATATATATATATATATATATATATATAATATATATATATATATACATATATATATACCTATATATATATACACACAAACACACAAACACATACACACACATATATATATATATATACATATATATATATATCATATATATATATATATATAGTATATATATATATATACACACATACATACATGCATACATACAAATATACCTACATAAATACACACACATATGCATGCATAAATACATACATACATAGAGTAGACTCCGATGTACATGCACATGAGGACTAGAAAAGAACTACGCATTGGAAATATTTAACTGCATTTTTAACTTTATTTGAATGTTATATATTACGGTTTTTATATTGTTTTGCAAATATAGATTAACATCCAACTCCTTTTTCTAATATGAAAGGAAAACTTTCGTGAGGTCATGTGAAACCTTGCATTCATAATTTTACCCGTCAGTTGAGAATCGTCTTTTGCCAAAATTGCACATAAATGTAAATAGATGGACACCCTAACTACAGTACACCCACTTATTACAAACTTGTTGATTATTTTCTGTATGTACATTTACTGTATATCATTACACCAAATAAGGAAATTCTGATTTAAACTTAAACACTACAATTATTGAAAATTAGGCGCTTTCCAAAACTTCCTATCTCTATGATGTCAAGGGGAGTATAATGTTAAGGAAATCGAAATCGGAATTTCTATTTCATTTTGTAATTTTATATGAAAAGTGATTTAATTATTGGTGGAAAATGTATATTCCTTACACTTGAACATTAGCTAAAAGTTTTGAGGTGACATTGCCTGACACAAGAAAGTTGGCCAATAAGCAACTATAGATTTTATGCGTTGGGAAATTTGTATTTTAGCCCAAAGGAATGGAAGTGCAAAAATATATATATAACTGTAATCGGTAGACAGTTGCAAAAAGATTCAAATTGCAATAGTTATGTATTTAAAACACAAGAGAAAGTGTTGCAAGTGAGAATGTGTAAACATGCAGAATTGAATTGTCTGTTTCTTTGACGGCTGAGCACAGCCGCACGCATGCCCCGAACAACAAATACGCAATACACACACACAGACGCACGCACACCTATATATATATATACATACATACATAAATATGCGTATATTAATAAATATAAATATGTGTGTGTGTACATATATTTACACACACACACATATATATATATATATATATATGGTTTGCATAATGTATTTCGTTTACGTAATGACTTACTAGACACAACGATTCATACATGCATACACTCACACACGCGCACACACTCATGTGTATAAGTATGTATGTATCTATGTATCGTCGTGTCTAGAGGGGGTAATTACATAAACGAAATACATTAAGCAAACCAAATACAAAAATTATATATATATAAACATATGAATGGATATACTTAAGCTCTCTATCTTTATATTTATATATATATAGAAGCCAAATGTTGCCGTCCACCGTGTATTGTTACGTGATAGGCTACATATGAAAATACTGAATATTTTTGAAAACTTATGTTAGGTGGGAATGGAAATGTTATATCTGCATATGAGCAGAATATATTGAGGGGTAGAATTTGTTAGACTATCGTTTGTGAAATATGACTTTGCACACGCACAAACACATGCGTGCGTGCGCACACACACACACACACATACACGCCTACCCGTACTAAGTCAGTTGCTCACGCAAGCATACTCATAAAAATGAAATGTTAAATTTGCTTCTTCTCTAGCAAGAGCACATATATCGGTGTATATCTCGATACACTTGTGAAAGATAGAAAGATAAAAGAGCTTCAGTTTCATAATAATTTTCTGGATACATTGTATATATCATTTTACAGCACATTCCATGTGACAATCGAACGTTATTATTATTTTGAATATTTAATGATGCCATTGTGTACACGTACAGAGTTTTGTTACAATAAGTTAGGAAGAAAATGTTCGTATGTTAGAAGCTAACTGCACCAAACTACTAAAATTAAATAATAGCAGACAATTTTTGTGAGTTCAATATATAATATAGGTATGAGAACATTTTACAAATGCTAATGTCTCTGGATGTATTTCTGCCATACTGTCTCAACTTATTCAGGTGATTTCATGTGATCATAAAAGAGTCTAGAGCGGCTATGTAAATTTCGAATACAACATTATTTTAGACACACGCGCGCATATACACACACATAAGAGCACACACACTTACATACACACAAAGAAGCACACACACACACACACACACACATATATATATATATATATATATATGTATATATATATTTATATATATATATATATATTACTTATTCCTGTATTCGTCTATGTCAGATATTATTAGATTCGGTCATATATGTTTAACCGGCAAGCGTAAGTGTAGGTTAGAGTTACTGTAGTTCAACCCCAAGCTACAGTGCTCTACTGTTCACGGTTCAGACGTGTTGCTTCATGACTGCTGGGTTAACGGTTTGCTCTTGTGCCTGTGTTAGCAACGGAAATTTACTGCTGCACTTTATGCCTAGTTCTATCGTTTCATAATATTTCTAAAGCTGTCAACATCATTCAGTTCCTAAAATTGTGTCACATCTCTTATCTCTTATTCTAAGAACAGTCAGTTCAATCAGAATTATCCCCTTTGCCCCCTGAGACCTTATTCGTATATCTCACCTCCGGAATATTTCGGAAACGTCGAGAGATTACATTTGTCTCATGTCCCATAACTGCATTCCCTGCAAGAGTCTTGTCTTGGTATTTTCAGAGTAGACTGTCTTCATCCAATTCCTACCGTGTTGTACTGCTGTGATTTAACGCACCTAAATCAGGAGTTTTGTTCATCAATTTTACGTCATGATGACACCCAGGGCACGGAGAAAACTGTTGCAGTCTTGTCCCTACCAGAATATACATGAACTAGCACGTTTCTCCTCATAATCCGCATTGTAGGTCTTCTCTTATCCCTCTTCCTCACCATATGCGGATCGATGCAAAAGGGCGCCAGTTGCCAAAGATCAGACCACTTAATCTTAGCAGTTACACATACTCGGGCTGAATTTGCTCCGCATTCGACGTCTCTGTACCCATTCATCGTGCTCCACGTTCTAAGCTCCAAGTTCTAGCGACAACATTTTTTTATCCTTGTGCCTGCTTTTCTCAATTGTCGGAAGTGGCCTTTGCTTCACCATTCTGAGATATATCCTTCAAACTCGTCCAGTAGTCTACTCGTGACCTTACATTCTCAGTTCAATACTTACATCCTCATTTTATTATACCCGTATTCTTGAGCTTTACATCGGTACTATATTTATATATAATCGTACATAATCGCAAATTCTCACCCTCAACTCATCGATCACTAGTGAAATCACTAGTTGTTACTATCTAAATCTGATACCTAAACTCAAAAATGTTATGCCGTCAGCGTTGAAAAGTGTTCCACAAATCATTGCAACAAAGCGCTTTGAATAATTTCATAGTTTCCTGACTGCGTATTGTTATGATGGTATGTTGGACTTTATCTTACCTCACGCAGAAGCAGTGCCGAAACTTTTGTTGCTCTGTTTTACAATCAATGGCCGGAATATTGCTCTTTGCCTATCATGATGAGGTATGTCTTTAGCATAATACCGGCCCATGGTAAGGAGAAATATCATCTTTGGGTTGAAGAAGAATTGAACCAAATTTGTTTGCATTCGATTTCAACAGCCTCCATTATTGTTTATAGATAAATGTTTGAATGTATGTATCTTTATATATGACTGCATGAGCGGATATAAAATATATATATATATATATATATATATATATATATATATATATATATATATATATAATATATATATATATATAATATATATATATATATATAAAGTGGTGTGTGCGTGTAATTGTGGGTGTATAAATTTATGTACATGTGTTATTGTAGACACTCTTACCCAGTTCATAGCGTATTCGCCACTACAAGTAGAAAAATCGATATTTCACTCTCATTCCTTCAATAAATAAAGCAAAAATACAAATCGTATTTATTGTTTTATTTAAACACTACTATTTACAGCTTACCCATTTTCTTTTTTTAGAGACGGGTGATTTTAGAATGATAATTATAAATAGCATTTTATATTATTTTCTTTTTCCGAACAATTTGTTGTAATAATTTTCCGAAACAAACCTGTTCAACAACACGAGCGTTTACAAGGAAAAAATGATATTATATGTGAATTTTATTGCTGGTTATTATAAAATAAATGACCTCAATGTTTATTTATTTCGTTATGAAAACACACCAAAATATAACCTAAAATTTTAGTTTGCCGAAATTTAACCTACCGTATGAAATGGAGTGATTAATTACACAGTAAATAGGGAAGGAAAACACCTCTTAAAAAATGATGAATTACATCAATGAATCTACATCGATGTGGGAGTCACTATGTGAGTGTGTCTTTTTACATGTATGTACGTGACAGCATGTGTATGTATTAGTTTGAGACCAGGTGTATAGGTATGTTCTGTACCTATACCTGTATGCCTGCCATTGAAATGTGACATGGTTATATGTAATAAAATGCAAATCCACTCATGTATAACAGTTAGAAACGGTATAGGATTATACTAAATTCAGAGTAGATATCGGTAACTGATGATTCAAGATATAAATGTTAATATGTATAGTCATCCAATTTAATAGAGGACATTATATGTGTGATGAAAATAATAACCCTATTATACAGTATACTGGTGGAAGCTAGATATGTCAGAATACTTCATCATATATCCTTCCATGTGGTTTATGGACTTCGCTTGGGAAAGTTTGAATAATAATTTAGAGTGATATTAACGTTATTTTCTAGATTCCTTAATTCGATTTTGCTTTCCATTACGAATCATTAAATATTTATGCTATTTGATGTCACTTTGGATCTGCAATACAATCGTTTACCTGATTAGCTTTTCTAGATTCCTACCGAATGAAGAATTTGGATTATGATTTATGAATACTTTTCACTTAATTTAGAATTTTATATCACGATTCCTTCATTTATCGAAATAGCATTAAGTCGTCTTTGCTAAGAACGAGATTAACGTAGTTTCGGTCTGAGGTTAAAACATAAATAGGGACTAGTTTAATATTGCGATCTTAAATAGGAAGGAGGACAGATATGCAAAGGGTTATGGATGATCAACTATGTCGACACTATTATTTCTTGGTAGATATCTTGATTGATCCAAGGAGAATGAAAAGTATATTTAATTTCAGCGAAGTTTGAAATCAGCACATAGATATATGCAACTAAATATTGCATAGCATTTTCTTTTTCCGACAACTAATTCTGGTAAAATACGGCCTTCATGAAACATCATCGGTTTTTGTTACGAAGAACAACGACGAGCATTTTAAGTCAAGAATATAGTTTCAAAATGTTTGTAAAATACATTTATCCTAAATATTAGATCAATATCTACTTTGAAGTATTCCTTCACTCTTCTTTAGATTGTAATTTCAAATGCCTCCAAGATCAACTTATTCTTCTTTCCAGGTCAGAAAAGTGAATACCAAGTAAGGGTGTTGATTCGGACATTTCCTAAAATGCTCTGACACCAAATTCAAAATGAACGTTACTAACAGTGGTGCTAGTAGTAGTAGTACTAGTAATAGTAGTAGTAGTAGTAGTAGTAGTAGTAGTTGTAGTAGTAGTAGTAGTAGTAGTAGTAGTAGTAGTAGTAGTAGTAGTAGTAGTAGTAGTAGTAGTAGTAGTAGTAATAGTAGTAGCCGCAGCAACAGTAGTAGTAGTTGTAGTAGTTGCCGCAGTAGTAGTAGTAGTAGTAATAGTAGTAGCAGCAGCAGCAGTAGTGGTAGTAGTAGTAGCAGCAGCAGCAGCAGTGGTAGTAGTAGTGGCAGCAGCAACAGCAGTAGTAGTAGTACTAGTAGCAGCAGCAGCAGTAGTGGTAGTAGTAGTAGTGGTAGTAGTAGTAGTGGTAGTAGCAGCAGCAGCAGCAGCAGCAGTAGTAGTAGTAGTAGTAGTAGTAGTAGTAGTAGTGGTGGTGGTGGTGGTGGTGGTGGTAGTAGTAGTAGTAGTAGTAGTAGTAGTAGTAGTAGTATTAGTAGTAGTAGTAGCAGTAGCAGCAGTAGTAGTAGTATTAGTGGCGGCAGCAGCAGCAGCGGTAGCCACGGTCGCAGTTTTATTTTGATTTTTTGCAGACTGTTTGATGTACTACTACTACTACTACTACCACTACTACTACTACTACTACTACCACCACCACCACCACCACCACTACTACTACTACTACTACTACTACTACTGCTGCTGCTGCTGCTGCTGCTACTACCACTACTACTACTACCACTACTGCTGCTGCTGCTACTAGTACTACTACTACTGCTGTTGCTGCTGCCACTACTACTACCACTGCTGCTGCTGCTGCTACTACTACTACCACTACTGCTGCTGCTGCTACTACTATTACTACTACTACTACTACTGCGGCAACTACTACAACTACTACTACTGTTGCTGCGGCTACTACTATTACTACTACTACTACTACTACTACTACTACAACTACTACTACTACTACTACTACTACTACAACTACTACTACTACTACTACTACTACTACTACTATTACTAGTACTACTACTACTAGCACCACTGTTAGTAACGTTCATTTTGAATTTGGTGCTATACTAATGTCTCTTCCCTAATGAAAATATTGAATAATAGTGAATTAAAATTGAGACACAGGTGCATTATATTCCGGGGAAAGATATTGAGTTATAGTGATTTTAAATCATACCTGGTAATTATTTTATTCATCAATAATATTTTGGAACTTCATTCTTGTATTTGGTTAGCAAGATTCTTGATGCGAATTCGTGTGTTGAAACAAAACTTGTTGTGCCTATTGTTGGCTATGCTGCCAATAAAAATGAATATAAACAAACGCACCGTTTCCATTTCACTTCCTTCTAGGAGGAATTACAACCGTGTTTCGTGGGCTGCTACCAAAACAGCTCCTTTATAGGATCCAGTTAGCTCAAGACATTATCAGGAGGAACCACGTCCGGTTTCGGCCCCTACTCCTCTACCGTTTTGACGTGGCGACCCCACCCCTTCGGAGGTGTCTTCGGTTCTGGTGTTGGGTGCATTTCTTCTTCTTTCTTCTTTCTTCGGTTCCCTGACCTCTTCGATGTATCGTCAGCGAGTGTCAGCGAGTGTCAGCCGATGACTCACTGACTTGTCAATTTTTTCCCTTTAAATACCCGCCCAAGGCTCCAGCAGGCAGCCCCAGTAAGTTGTCACGTGACACTCTCTCCCCTTAAGTGTCAACTACCAATCCAAGGGTTTAATGTGCTGAGTGACAACCAATCGGTTGTTATTATTCTCTTTTATAGTTCTTTCGTCACTATTCGCGACCTCTGCAGTGACACGTTCTCGCTCTTCAAGGCCTACTTTGCGAAATAATCTTATGCCTATGTTTGTATGTATGTAGGTTGTTGTGCGAGTATTTACTTGTGGGTGTGCGTTCAGTTGTGTGTATATATGTGTGTGTGTGTGTAGTCGGTTGTTTTCTGAGTACATAAGCGACTGTGTGTATGTTTGGGTGTTTACGTTCTTCTGAGCATGTGTTTTTATGTGTTTGTATGAATGGTTTAGCGATGTAGCTCGTGTTATTTTTATATGTAGGTAGGCCTCTGTTTGCATGATTGCATGTGTGCATTTTTCTGTGCGTCTATGCAAGTGTGCGTGCATGTTCTTGTACCTGTTTATGTGTGTATGTATGTGATTGTGTAACCTTGTCTGTGTTTTCGTTTGTGCATGGGTGTGTATGGCCGTGATGTTTATGAAATTCTGTGTATTCTGCTGTCATTCCAATACTACGCTATATATGACCACCTACGAGTACATATGTTCTCTCTTCGTACACACGCGTATCCATGCCTACAGTTTGTATGTGTTGCGTGGGTATCGTTCCTGTATGGTGGGATGCATACCCTTTGCTGTATGGAAAGTTTGTGCGCAAAATTCTTGTCATATCATAGGACCCGTGACTGAGGTTGTAGAAGAGAGATTCTTGGCTGCTGTTGAAGTTACTATCGCTATTTTTCTCATTGTAGTTGAGGTTGCTATGAATATCGTTGTTGACATCGTTGTGGTTTGTGTTGCTGTTGTTGTTGCTGTTGTCTTTGTTGTTGTTGTTGCTGTTGTTGTTTTCGTTTCTGTTGCCGTTATACTTGATATCGACGTTGCTCTTCGTATTGCGATGGGGATCACAGAAGCTCACCTTAATCCATGTACACGAAAGCACACATGGCATACACAGTGACACACACAAGCACACACAAGAGCACGGGCATACTTACGGACATGCAGACGCACACAAAAATGAGCACACGGCAACATACACAGGCTCTAACCTATTTCTTTACTACCCACAAGGGGCTAAACACAGAGAGGACGAACAAGGACAGACAAACGGATTAAGTCGATCATATCGACCCCAGTGCCTAACTGTACTTATTTAATCGACCCTGAAAGGATGAAAGGCAAAGTCGACCTCGGGGGAATTTGAACTCAGAACGTAACGGCAGACGAAATACCGCTAAGCATTACGCCCGGCGCGCTAACGTTTCTGCCAGCTCGTCGCCTAACCGATTAAAAAATTAAAGAGCTATACCACACAAACAGATACACATACTGAAAAAAAGGTAACACACACAAAGAAGGCTCACACTCAAAACATAAATGCAGGCGCTTAACCGTTCAAAAACCAACCGACTTCATCACACATACACAGACGTATTAGCACACATATACACAACCGAACGCGCGCACATAAGTAAGCACTCACGTATCTAATGCACATATTCGTACACACACGCATGCAAACACATAGGCCTGAGGCTAGTTCTCAGAGAGACGCAAAGCAGAACTAAAAGAATGAGAGTACGTCATTGAGAAGATAGTGATGTGTGATGAAGGGATGTTGAAATAGAACGCTAACGAACGATTGATGATTTAATCAAAACGTTAAACCATTGGATAGTTGGTTGCTAAAAAAAATAATAGTATGAAACCAGTGCGTGTGCTTCTTCAAATTTTTAATGGCATAATTATCCTAAGAAATATATGCATATGTGTGTATGTATATATGTATATGTATATGTATGTATGTATATATATATATATATATATATATATATATATATATTATATATATATATATATATATATATATATATATATATATATATATTATATATATATATATATATTATATAATATATATATTATATATATATATATATATATATATATATAATATATATATATATATATATATATATATATATATATATATATATACATGCATACATACAGACATACACAGAAAGACGCATATATAGGCACGACGGTGAGACCAGATCGAAAACCAATGTCTAGATCTACAGGACAAAGAAATGAAAATTATGTCTGGGAGTAAATATATATTCATTCAGGCACTTCAGAACAAAAAGCAATACATATTTTGTTGATCAAACGATTATTGATGGTATGCTCATATTTATATATATATATATAATATATATATATATATATATATATATATATATAGGAGATAAATAAAAATATATGCATACATACAAACATATATGTACGTACCTACATCTACATGTATATATACATGCATATATAAATAATTATACGGAAGTACAGGACATCACAATAAGACGTAGAAACAGAAAAAGCCAAAAAACAAAAAACAAGAAAACAGAAAACGAAAACCAAATACAGGACAGGTTACACAAAGACAAAACCCCCGTCATCAGCTGTCGCTAGAGGAGTCAGGCATGTTTCGAAGGCATAACAGAACATAATCCAATAGGCCTTCCTGCGAGAGAATTAAAATAAAATTTCAAGCAGCGGGGCACAATGAGTACGAACACAAACAAGACGTAACAATAAGACTGCAAAATTAAAATACATGTACAAAAACAAACAAGAGGACGAACGAAAAAGCCTTTTTTCTGGAATAGACAAACAATAAAACTGCAAAAATAAAAATACATGTACAAAAAGTACAATTAGTTACAAAACGAGAGAAAATAACAAGAATACTATACAGGAAATTAACCACACAAGGGGACGAACGAAGAAGCCTTTTTGCTGGCAAGGACGAAAGTGTAGTAGCAGCGCGTGGAGGCAGTCTTTTCAATAGTGGTAACCACGTGTAAAGGAATTTTGTTTTATAGGCAAGGAAGAGGGAAGGAGGAGGGGGACACGCGGCGAAGAGAGAGGAGGAGGGGGAGATATATATATATGTATGTATATATCAGCTCCTCCTCAACCTGGGAGGCACATCCATCAGCTTTTCCTTCCCAGCCGTACTCTCGGCCCTTCGATGATTCCGACATCGCACAGACATCATTATAGAAACGGCCGACATGGGGTGGAGCGGTGGTGGTGTGGACCGCGGGCCTCTGCATGACGGAAGCTCTCCGCCAGCTTCAAGACACCTATTTCTACTGCCCTCTGCTCTCCAACCCCACACCCAGCTAGCGATATTTCGTCTGCCATTACCTTCTAAGTTCAAATTCCGCCGAGGTCGACTTTGCCTTTCATCTTTTTGGAGTCGATTAAATAAGTTCAGTTACGGACTGGGGTCG
Source organism: Octopus sinensis (assembly GCF_006345805.1). NCBI lineage: Eukaryota > Metazoa > Mollusca > Cephalopoda > Octopoda > Octopodidae > Octopus > Octopus sinensis. Next base: position 98,422,640 of record NC_043006.1, on the reverse strand, counting down.
ATATAATCGACTTAATCCGTTTGTCTGTCCTTGTTTGTCCTCTCTGCTTTTAGCCCGTTGTGGGTAGAAAAGAAATAGATATTTCGTCTGCCGTTACGTTCTGAGCTCAAATTCCACCGAGGTCGACTTTGCCTTTCATCTATTTGGAGTCGATTAAAAAGTACCAGTTACCCACTGGGGTCAATATAATAGACTTAATCCGTTTGTCTGTCCTTGTTTGTCCCTTCTGTGTGTAGCCCCTTATGGGTAATAAAGAAATAAGTATATATACATAGCCATACACGCCCACACAATATATATATATTTAGTAACAAAGAGAGAATGAAAGAAGGAAACAAACAAACAAACATACAAATAACATAAAAATGAGGATGCTGGAAAATTCTTGTCATAAACGCGAGGTTCGATATGATGTACGTTTGATTCAAATTTTGAATGTTACGATTCTAGACAAGAGACCTTGAACATTTTCTTGAAATTATGCATGGAAATGTGTTTATACGTTGCATCTAATCGTGTGTACATACACAGCCATCTGCAATGAAACAGTCTCACACTCAAGTAGATGCACTAATTCCCGCTTGCGTGTGCACGCACCAGAGGCGCATATTTCTGCATATAAAGCATTTTCTTTGTGTTCGGTCTCTCATTTTCACATGAATGCCATCAAGATTTTGTTGAGCTTGTTGTCAAAATAATTCATGAGTGATTAATTCGATATTTTGCAATTCCGAACGTGACGTTCTCTATGTTAAAATGCGTGACATTTTTTTTTTGCTCTACGACTACCTAGGTTATAATGGCGGACTTATTTTACCGGTAGTCTCATGTAGCCAGGCAATGACAGGCTGCAATGAAGAGAATATGCATATATATATATTTTTTTTTTAATCTTGTAATCTTGCATATGTTTTTCTATATTGCGTGAGTGTGTGTAAACATGTGTATAATATATTCAGCTCTATTGAGCACACGGAATTTTGCCATGTTTTTGAAATAAAACAGATTTTACTATACCTTTACAAACGTTTTTTCTTTTTTTTTATAATAGTTACATAACAGTCGATGAAAAACAGGCTGAAAAAATGGATCAATAATTTTCCACCTTTTAGGTTACAGAAGGATATCGGAGTTAACACATTAATGCATTGATGATTTAGTTTGTAATCTAAATTTGCAAAATTGTATCTCAATACTTAATCGGTATTTAGACTTGGTCAGTGTGGAACATATTAAAGCAGTTTACTTAACAAACAAAACGCATTGAAAACTATTTAACTATTACTGATTTATCTGCTTATGCATAAGCAGTTTATACCCAAGAAAGTCAATAACTGTAGGATAAACGGAGAATAATATATAAGTATTTGTAGGTTTCTATCTCTTTAGCTGCACCGATTGTCCGTTGGCTATCACAGTGTGAGGTTATTTATAATTCCTTGCCAATCATTTCAGACGAGGAAAGTCTTTATAAAATTTCCTCTATCACTCCATAAGAGAGTGATGAACTGAATCTGTAGCTATTTAGCATGCATTGTCAGTCTTTTGAGTCTACAACCGCCAATATTCTTATACAAATTCTAATAACCTGCAGCGCATTGGTGGAGATTGAACAGGCGTGTAGGAGAAAATTCTGACATTAATCGTTAATAAAAGCTTTAGGTTTCATTGAAAACAGTCCTTTTGTGGAAGAATCGAAAAAATAAAATGAATTTGCTAGTCTTCTATAAAGAAAAAAGTTACATAACATGGAAGAAATATCCAACAAATGTTTGAGTTTGTAAACAGGTTTAACAAATAGTGGTTTACAGAACTTGGAACGTATTTCGATTTCAAATACTGACATAAAAAATGTTTTATGTACACTACTAAAACCTCAAGATTAATTCATAAATCAGCGGAATTTTATATAGTCTGACAAGGTCTTCAGACTTTCATTAGACTGGAAACAGAAATAGAAAAATTACACGCATGAATACATGCACACACACCCACACACACAAAGAGCACAACACACTCACGCACGCAGGCACACACATACATACATACATCCTACCTCCCTATGCGACATGACCTTGTCGCAAATACAATATACAACGCCATTCGATAAAAAGACTGTCTTGGAATAATTATAGAGAATCTCCCAGTTACTGAATACGTACACAATTACCAACACAAGATATCCTCGTGAAACGTTTCTTTCCTTCGAAACATATGTCAAGTGTAAGCATAAAATACCGGATATTAAATTTTGGGTCAAACATGAAAAAGAATATACCGTCATAAAGATCAACTGTCCGGCTGATGTGAATGTTTCTTTGAAAATGAAAGCAAAGAAAATAACAATCGACAACCGCTTCGAAACTTCCAATTTCTATATCTGGAATACAAATTTACATTTATACCAATAGTAATTAGAGCACACGATTTTGTAACTGTGTGCCTGGATAAGTAACTGTCTGTCTGGATAAGATTCAATTGTCAGAAAAAGAAATCAGCAACCTGATACACACATTACACATCCAATCTGAAAGCCGTGAAGTAACACTATGCAATATTTGTCGCAGATTTAAAATGTGACGTTGAATCGTTATCTACATTCCAAAGATGAATATTTGTGTCTTTGAAACAAGGTCCTTCTTCTGTGGAAGAATTTAAGTGTTTAAATGCCGAAGATACGTTCACAAATGTGGATAACATACATACCTGCATAACATATATATAGTATATATATATATATATATATAATATATATATATATATATATATATATATATATACATGTATACATGTATACATGTATACATGCACACACACACACAGAGGCATATATATATATATATATATATATATATATATAGATATATATATATATATATATATTATATAATATATATATATATACATGTATACATGTATACATGTATACATGCACACACACACAGAGGCATATATATATATATATATATATATATATATATATATATATATATATATAGATATATATATATATATATAATATATATATATATATATATATATAAGTTCAGCAAAACTTTAGATTCAGATGATAAGGTACTTATGTTGAGACACCAGAATTTAGTACGGTATTATCCATACGATTTCAAATAAGGTCATTAGAATATAAATAAACCAACAAGGATATCCAGTACGATCGTTTCACGCAACTCCATTTAATTGAACAATGCAACCATTACATCAATTTTAATGCAGAGCAATCCTCAGCTGCAAAAGGACATCGAATTTAATTAAATTAAAATTGAAACAGATATGTATGTATGTATGTGTGTATGTGTGTATATACATATATTCACGTGTACATACATGTATATGTGTTTATGTGTGGAGATTAAAAATGCCAGCAATGGTTTAATGTGGAAAAAATTTTCGCTCTCTTCGTAAGAATCAATAAAAGTGCGCGTGTTCGCGTAATTTTAGAAAAGAATGCACGAAATTACACGAGCCTATTTGGGATTTTAGAACGAAATCACAGATACAGGGGAAATAATTTTTCTTAATTGCTATCACCCCTGCATTGTCATGTACTTTGCGTTCAATTTGGATGATTTGTATAATCGGAGAACTTTCATGCATTACCGTATTTAAAAATTTATGCTTCAAGAATGTTTTTGTAAGTACATACATAAGTATCACGACATTTATGGGCCATCCGCATGTTTTAAACACGAATTGAGAGAGGAATTTGTACGTTCATAGAATCATAAATTGGTAAATTCCAATGAGCAAAATTCTCGACACCTTAGAAACTCTGCGCTTTATAGTGATTAATAGCATTGTTTTCCTACCAATATGACCAGAGGTAGGAGCACAGAAGTACACGCACACATTCGTGCACCTCTACCCACCCCACACTTGGTATTTTATTTAATACGGAATTCTTTTCACAACTAGACTTGCACATTGCTGCGATCTTTCTGATGACTGTAATTTGAATGTCCCGAGCTAGCGAGCTTGTTTAAAAGAAAGCAACTATATTCTCTGTATGGTTATTGTTTTCATCGATTTCTTAGTCAATAATATTTTATAAGATATGCATCATATTAATGCTTTGTGTTAATTCATTAATTGTCTACACAGTCTCAGCTAATTGCAATATCATATTCATTGTCTCAAAATAGTATTTAAATAGAAATCACGTGCATCTCGGGTATACAGTGCTTGGGCTGTTTACGCACAGCAGTATGGACACTGGATCATAAATATTGGGCCAAGGAAGAACACATTAAAAACCATACATTTGTGTAGAAGAAATTATAAATGTATATATATATGTTTCCTTAATATATTTCATAAAATCTTTTATGGAGAAAATTAGAAACAGTTACCAAATATATTCCATAGAATTGTTGGAAAGCTATGAGATACTCAGCGCTGTATATCTCAAGAAATATGTAAACTATACGTAAATATAAACCAAATATATTTTTCCTTTGATTTGGTTTTGCAGTAAGTTGTTTTGCTAATCAGTAAATTATGTAGCAATTTGCCTGGATTTAATTTGAAGCGATGCTGCTTGCAGTTTGAAGGAATGTTTATAGACAGATATAGAGCGTGTGTGTTTAGTGAAGTGAAGCAGTTCTCAAGTTATACTGAATAATGTATTACCGGTTGAAACTCAAGATATATTTTGAAACGACAGCATTGTAAACTAAACGCGTATAGTTTGAATATCTAAGTTTGAACTACTGCTGATTAATACGATTTGATGATGGTAGTGGCATTTGCGTCATATGGTAGCATCAAACAGTTGCAGGTGTAGGAAAGTTATTTGAAATGGTTCAATTGCAGCTAGGTGAATCAATAATAGTTTTATTTTTCATTCTTAAGAAGATTAGCAGCGGCCTTTGGGTTAAACTGGGAACGGTAAATACAAAGACATTACGTCTATAAAAAATATAATATAAATAAATATCTATACACATAGAAACGCGTGTGCACCCACACCCACAGTCACACACACATATATATGTTCGGTGATGAGTGTTTTAGTAAGCTAATGTGAGTTTTATCAGTATTACTAGGTTCATCTAAATTATTAGACACCAGCAGTTATTTTCCTTTTGCTTTTTATTGCTTTCTAAAAAAGCCATATCACGTTGAAAGCACCGGTTCCCGTCCGATCACCGAAGTTAAGCAACGTCGAGCCTAGTTAGTATTTAGATGGGTGACCACTTCGGAAAGCTAGGTACTGAAAGCATCACACATATTTTAGGCGCAGGAGTGGCTGTGTGGTAAGTAGCTTGTTTACTAACCACATCGTTCCCGGTTCAGTCCCACTGCGTGGAACCTTGGACAAATGTCTTCTACTCTAGATTCGGCCCGACCAAAACCTTGTGAGTGGATTTGGTAAACAGAAACTTAAAGAAGCCCGTCGTATATATGTCTATGTATATATTTGTGTGTGTTTGTTTTTGAGTCTGAGTTTCCCCCACCAACTTCGCTTGACAACCGATGATGGTGTGTCTACGTCCCCGTAACATAGCGGTTCGGCAAAAGAGTCGAAAGAATAAGTACTAGGCTTACAAAGAATACGTCCTGGGATCAATTTCCTCGAATAAAGGCGGTACTCCAGCATGGCCGCAGTCAAATCACTGAAACAAGTAAAAGAGTTAAAGAGTATACTCCTATGCAACTTCGTATCAAAATATAAATGAATCTTTGAACTCTTGGTTATTAGATGGGAAAATACATCGTTTCAGCTATATATCCTCCTAACTAAAAAGTTAATAAAATCTGAAATGGCTTGATATGCCATATTTACAGCTTACTATTTATTTAATGCAGATTCATTGGCAATAGTGAGTTTGAAAATCAGTTGTAGGAAGTTAGCGGCAATCAGTTTAGGATGTACCTTATTTGTTAGACCAATATCTTTATATATAAAAGTGAGGTTGTGTGCTGTCTGTCTCCTACGATTTAGATTCCTAACTACTCCCACATTTTGCGGTGCAGTTTAACCAAAACCGGGTATCTTATAGTCGTGTTTCATATCGAGCCCTGGGTATCCTGGGTATTAGCGCGCGTCTACGATGAGTCTACGATTAAAAAAAAAAATTGGCATCATTTTTTCCATTTTTAATGCATTGTTTTGCTATTATATAAGGGAAGTAACTCTCTAAACATGTCTACGATGAGTCTACGATTTAAAAAAAAATTACCATCATTTTTTTCCATTTTCAATGCATTTATTTTGCTATTATATAAGGGAAGTATCTCTCTAAAAATGCTTATATAGTTATTTCCCTTACAAACACGAGCAACGCCGGGCGATACTGCTAGTTTATTAATAACGCAATAAATTCTTTCTTTTCTGTATGTTAAATAATGTTAGAGTTCTTTGTTCATAAGAGCCTGTTATCTCATGCATGATATGGGTTTTCATGTGAGAAATTGTGCTATTTACTCATGGAGATCAGGTGCCATAACGTCTGCAAATTCAAAGGAAGTCTAGTACTCAAGTTCTACGATCAAATATTTGGATGGAGAATGTATTTGTCCAGAAGGATCAGTTATAATAAACGATGGGTATACTGAATACGATGTAATTTATATTTTCTTATCTAATATAGAATAGGTTTACAATATCAAGGTCTATGAGGTTCAATGTTAGCAGATTATCATAACCTTTGATATCGAATTGTAAGAATATGGGATTAGATTTACAGTGGTAAATTGGGAGCCAGTTAATTTCAGCTAGTGCATTTGTTCTAAATGTACATAATGCCCATTCTGATAAAATCAAATTTTATATTTGCACATAATATGGGATTACATTCTAATGTAAGAGCTAACATTTTATTCGGGATATTTGAATCTGTAATATGGACGATTCGAATAAATCGATAAATTATATTATAAATATTGAGGCTAGAAGAGTCCTAAAACATTAACGTCATTCAGTGATTGCAACTGTGATTTCAGTCAGTACGTCCAAATTTAGTTGGAATATAAGATTTAGTCAGGATTTTGTCCAATCAATAAAATTAAGTTTATGAGTGTGCTCAAATATTACGCCTTGAATTCTTAATGTCACTCGTTTTTTACTGGAGACTTTGTTGAGAACATTTCTGCATTATGCTTAAAATAATAAGACATATAAGCTTTTCAAATACGCTCAATAGTCTTTTCACGAGGACGAATATTGCATTTGAATACACGTATATATGTATTTGTATGTATGTATGTATATATATATATTATATATATAGGCGCTGATTTACCTGTTCCGGGTTCAATCGAATTGCGTTGCACCTTGGACGAGTGTCTTCTAATATAGCTTCGGACCCACCGAAGCTTTGTGAGTGGATGTGGTCGATGGAAACAGAAAAGAAGCCCTTGTATTAGGTTGTTTCACATAAAATGTAATTGAAAAGTAGCAATAAAATGTTTCAGAAGTGTTAGAGAACTGATATATTTAATGAAAGTGTGATCCATGTTCATTTATGACGTTTACCCAATTTCTGACTATGTCATATATTCCATCTTTAAAAAAAAATCATCTTTTGCTGTGATAAACTGTCCGAATGCGTCAATTACCTCTTCTCTATTTAAGAATGTTTTATTGGGTATCAAAAGCTCAAAATGCTTAAATAAGTGGTGAGCAGTAGGAGAGATATCAGAGGAATAGGGAGGAAGTGGCAAAAGTTCATAATTCAGACATTGCAATGTTTATACTGTAGCTTGAGGAGTGTGAGGATGTGCATTGCGGAGTAAAATTTGGCCATCTCCATTCATTAGTCTGAGTTGCTTGTTTTTAAAATTCCCATGCATGCAATCAATTTCATGCCAATACGATGTTGCTGTTACCAAAATTTCCTTGTTGCAAAAATCAATAATAAATAATACCCTTCGCCGGGCACCATACAGTGACCACTAACTTTTTCGAGTGTATTGGTGGGTTGGGTAGTGCTTACGTGACTCTCATGTATCTAATCGTTGTCCTGTTCGCCTGCTGTTGTTGTTGTCAAAGAGTATCCATTTCTCATCATAAGTAATGATTTGATGCAAAATTGCCATTTTCCAACCGAGAAAGCAATAAGGAGCACACTTCGAGGGACTGTTTTTGAATCTCGTTCAGTTGATGTGGAATAAACCGATCCGTTTTCTTGACTTTTTCAGTTCTGACAGGTGATCAAAATCAGTTGTGTGAGATGTTCGGACGTCTGATGAAAGTTTTCGAACCTTTGTTCTCGGATTTTATTCAAACAAAGCATTTAATCCATCATGCCTAATAACGGATTTTGGCCTACCCCTTGGTTTATTTTCAAAGCTGTCATTTGAATGAGAGCTTTGGAACCACTTCTGAACAGTTTTGATGTCAACAAAGCCGTTACCAAAGTACCATTTGATATTTCGTAGAGCATCTGCGGCAGAGTGATCTAGTTTGTACTCATACGAGAAAATCAATCAACATAGTTTGTTTGTTATCATTTCAATAAGTTTTGTAAGTACGAATTTTGTATACCAATATTGTCAGTCAGATTAAATGCAAGGTATACATAATTGAAGTTTTAAATGATTGAAATAACAAGTAATTAAAATGCGACATTTCATGTGAAGTAACCTCATATATATATATATATATATATATATATATATATAATATATATATATATCTGTGTGTGTATATATGTGTGTGTTTCTTTATGTCTGTGCTTGTGCTATAATCACCGATTCACAACCGGTGTTAGTGTACTTACGTCCCCATAACTTAGCGGTTCGGCAGAAAAGGCCGATAGAATGAGTACTAGGTTTAAATAAAATGAATTCTGGAGTGGATTTGTTCAAACCCTTGAAGGCGATGCTCCAACAAGACTCTAGTCAAATGAATAAACAAATAAAAAAGTAGAAGAGTAAAAGAAAGGCATATATATATATATATATAATATATATATATATATATATATATTATATATATATATATATCGACTGATTGTTTCATATTAATCTAAATATCGTCATCTCAATCTTAATGTAATTACGACATTCAGTCATGTCGTTTTAAATACGTCATTTCGAAAGGGTCCGTTACATCATTACTTGGTAGTTTCAATTTGGTTTCTCCCACAAGCATACATACATGCATATATATATATATATATATATATATATATATATAATATATATATATATCGACCCTATTAATTAATCGCGATTAATAATATAACGAAAGATATAACACATATCTGAATCTACTTTCTGAAATAATCACAAATTTTACTAAACGAATGACATTGTACCTACATCCTTCTATAATATATGCTGAAACAATTGGCCATAATAGATTCAAAATGCTACCCAAACCAGATTAATGAATGCGTTAAAAATTATGAATAATTGACCAGCATTCTGAATTTATAAAAAAAACAACACATCAGAGCAGTGTAATGGCAACAGGTCAAGTATTGGTCTCTACCACCGATGTGAATGTTTTAATAAAAATCCTAGAATTTATGAAGTTTTCCATAACAGTGAATCTCATTGAAAATTTGCAAAATATTACAGAATTATAGATTTACAGTTCCGGCAATGAAAATAGATACACATTGACATGCACATACGCAATATACTCGCGCATGATCAGTAATGAAGGAAACAATTGATTTTGAAGCGAATCAGAACAGCTTCGTCATACGAATAAGGTTAAGGACAAGGATATACACACAGACACACAGATAATTACGTGTGCGCGCAAATGCACACATCTGCACACAAAATGCAGCAGTCGCCGCATGTATACACAATACTCAAGAACTGTATTCCTACAATCATAGACGTCTACCGTTTTGGGACGAAATAATTAAACCCAAAGAAAAGCATCCGTATACGCTATCTGCACGTATATTTACATTCGTATTACATATATATATATATATATATATATATATATATATACAAACACACATATATATATATATATCATATATATACATATATATATATATATTATATATATATATATATATATTTATATATATATTACTCTTTTACTCTTTTACTCTTTTACTCTTTTACTTGTTTCAGTCATTTGACTGCGGCCATGCTGGAGCACCGCCTTTAGTCGAGCAAATCGACCCTGGGACTTATTCTTTGTAAGCCCAGTACTTATTCTATCGGCCTATTTTGCCGAACCGCTAAGTGACGGGGACGTAAACACACCTGCATCGGTTGTCAAGCAATGCTAGAGAGACAAACACAGACACGCAAACATATACACACACATACATACATATATATATATATATACGACGGGCTTCTTTCAGTTTCCGTCTACCAAATCCACTCACAAGGCTTTGGTCGGCCCGAAGCCATAGCGGAAGACACTTGCCCAAGGTGCCACGCAGTGGGACTGAACCCGGAACCATGTAGTTGGTTAGCAAGCTACTTACCACACAGCCACTCCTACGTATATATATATGTATATACGAAATATATACGAAGACACATCCTTACATACTTTTTTTACATACAATCATAAACACATGCACTACAACAGGCATAGCCTCATACATACTTAGGTCACGTAAGCTTTAAAGGACAAGAGACTTTTTCAAATGTATGAGCAATAATACTGAAATAATGTTGAACTCGTCATAGTATAGCGAACTTCTCAACCATCATCTTTGTGAAAGTGTGTATGTAGGACTGGATTCATATATGTAACACATGCATTGATATGGTTCTGCAGATATTCTTTGGTGTTTTAACGTGATCGTATTATATGGTGTGTGTGATTGTAAGAGTGAGAGTATGTTTGCGCATTCAAATGCATAAATGAATATCAGCATGTGGAATCTGAATAAATGTGACAGCTTTTTCTTTTTAATATGTTCGCTCACTTTCTTTAAGTCTGTTTTGCTTTAATGTATTCGTTCTTGCATATGATATGTCAGATGTTTGAGAAAGGCTTTGTAGTTCGTTTCCCGACAAAATACTATATTTATACTAACGATATATTCTCCGAAAGTATATTTTCCCCAAATATGAAGTGAATATTCAAATTCATTTCCGAAATAATGATAATCGTGATATGATATTTAAAAAATATGGCATTATAAAGAATATATAATATGTATAATTTTATTTGAAACGTATAATTTAAATGATAAATTATGTTTTTTACAAAAGAATTAGTGTTTTGTCAAAGGACACGTAGAAGATAAAACGATTAATCTTAAACATAAGACGGCTTCCTTTGAGGTATATTATTAATTTAAAATTAAATTAAATATTCTAAACTCTTTTATCTTATCTATGAAATAAACATATTATATGCAATTTTTATCGTTATTTTGTTTTTGAAATTATATTTTCCTCTAACTTGTTATCATCGTCAAGATCGTCAATTATCTGTGCAATCAAATATAGTTGATAGATTTCTTTTAAAATTATCATATATAGCTTTCGGCTGTTCGTTTAAAGCTTGCAAAAAAAAAAGTCAGAACAGATGAAAAACAATTCTATGAATCGATGAAATGAATAAGTAATCTTATATTTCTTTGTCTATTAACAACATTGAATAGAAATCACATCAGAAGAAACATTTAGGATTGTCAATGCAATTTTTTTTTTTATTAAAGTTTTCGCTTGGAGGGTAAAATTTCATATAATGCTCGAAGTATCATATATGGAACATAAATGCTACTAACTTTATAAAAAGAAACAAAACTTTAAAAATAAACAACGCAGTAGTGATCGATTATATTTATAGAGATGTCCCATAAGGCTTATAGCTATATTTCTTAAAGAAATATAAAATTTACGTAAAAATTATCAATATAAACATTCACGCGTTTTCACACTGATAACATCTCATACGACTGTAATGATAAATGTTCATAGCTACACACATGGGAGTTCATATATAAAACTGTAATAGTTGTAAGAATATGAGATTGTGGGGTGAGTTTTGTGATTGCCTGTATGTACGTATATATGTATAGGTTTATATGAATGCGCTTATGTATGTATGATTGTTTGTCATGTATGTGTATATGCACATGTGAATGACGTTGTACAATTACATTCAGGTTCTTAGATATATTTTATCACCAGACTTTCTTTCTCAAGTTTGGAAGAAATTAAAATTTCGTATAGCTTTAGGGTAACTTTTTAGTTTATTCAATTCTAATTTGAAATAATCAAAAATAACTCTAAACTATATGAACAGAAATACATAGTTTATCATTGTTCAATATCCATGCACACATAGAGACGCGTACGCATACACACATACGTACTTCAACTCATAAACTTACATACATATTACCGTTTCCCACTATTTTTCTCAGCTCCTCCCACTACTCGTTTTCTCATCACTTCTTGGAATTTGATATACTCAAAATCTTTATCATGTTTAAATTGTCATCATGATATTTGTTTTTAAATTTATTAGAAATGTTCTACTCGAAGATGAATAACGATATAATTCAGCAAAAACAAACAAAAAGCTCTGAAGAACAAAATGTGGAAGAAAGATAATAAACAGAGACTGGGAGATAAAGAAGGCAACAGACACAATAGAAAAACGGAGAGAACGGCCGACAGATAGGTAATTATAGACAGAAAAAGCAAAAGATTGAGAGCTAAATTTACAGGCAAAAATATGCAGAATGTGAGGGAAAGAGAGAGCGAGAGGAAATAAATAGAAGGTTGCGGAGAGAATAATTTTAGAAGATAGAAAAGCGAGATAAAATGCGAGAAATATATTTAGATTTGTAGAATATTATTTACTATATTAATAACAGTTTTGTTAAATACCGATATGATAAAAACCTATTTTGAATAACGGATTGAATCAATTATATGTTGGATTGGGAGCTATTTCTATCCAAATGTTCCAAAAGATTAGATTTTCAAATGAATTGATAAATCTATTAATAGATATACAGAATTCAATAAGTAGTAAACATGAGACAGAGTGAAATTTTGAAATTAGTTATAGCTTAAGATATGACATCTATATATATATATATGTGTGTGTGTGTGTGTGTGTATACATATATGTATATCAGAATGAACATTTAACATTCTATTATTTTATTTTATCTTATTTTATTTCATTTCATTTTATTTATTATATTATATTATATCTGATATCATTATAAGATTGTAAATAAAACGTGAAAATCAGACAAGGTTGGAATTCCTTTTATTAACATATATGTATATATACGCACACAGGCACACACATATACATGCACATATGCATGCATGTATGCACATACACAAACGCACACACACACACATATATATATATATATATATATATATATATATTATATAGATAAACACGCACGCCTATATATGTAGATTCTGTTATTCCTTTACGTGTTTCAGTCATTTGACTGTGGCCATCCTGGAGCACCACCATAAAATGTTCTAGCCTTGCACTTATTCTATCGAACACTTTTGGTGAACTGCTAGTTTACGGTGATGTAAACACACCCACATCGGTTGTCAAGCGATGGTGGGGAGACAAACACAGACTCAAAGACGCAAACACATATATACGAGAGGCGGCTTTCAGTTTCAGTCAACCAAACCCACTCTCCAGGCCTATAGTTGGGAAGCAAGCGTTTCACCGGCATACTTGCGCCTAAATATATATATATATATATATCAGTATAATCACTATGCAAGTATACTGACGACCAAACAAGTTCTGATTTCTAAGCCCTGAGCTTTATGTGATAATCTCTACGCAGTCGATGATACAAATTCTTAGTGAGTATTGAATACGATTTAATCGATTACTTTCCGTCCCCTTCCAGGAAGACATAGAAACATTAAAGTCCGTCGGTTGATATGTCCGACTGCCGTAAGCTGATACATTGGCCTGTAAATTACAATTATTACTTCTGCTGCTACTACTACTACTACTACTACTACTACTACTACTACTGCTGCTGCTGCTGCTGCTGCTGCTGCTACTGCTGCTGCTACTACTACTACTACTGACAACTACTACTACTACTACTACTACTACTACTACTACTACTACTACTACTACTACTACTACTATTACTAATAATAATAATAATAATAAATTTTAACAACAATAATAATATAATAATAATAATAATATAATAATACATTCTTTTATTGGCCACAGGGCCTGACAAAATATCAATTAGAAACATTTAGGGACAAAACAAGACGAAAGTTACAAAGGGTTTTGTCAGTTTGTAAAAGTCGTTTAAAAATTCCGGAGATAACAACGAAAATATAACAATTGAAATTCCCAATAGGGGGAGGCGCTTCGGAAGGTTCCTGGTGGAAAAACCCCTAAAAGCACGGGAGCCTGGTCAAAAGCGGGGTAGAGAGCCCCTTTCTGCTTTTGTAATACCTTTTTCTTACAGGTGTATCCTTGCTATCAGACAGCACTTCCCTCTCTAGTTTCACCTTCCTTTTCAAGTGAAGCTTGAAAAAGTTGATGAGGCCATGGTCAAAGTGGAAAGTGTCTGACCTTAGCCCTTTCAAACGAGTCCACCATACTATAATAATAATAATAATAATAATAATAATAATAATAATAATAATAATAATAATAATAATAACCCATAAAAAGAAGATTTTTTTAAATTCAGAAATTCAACGATGTAAGCTTCAGAATATATATATTATTATTTTTCTGTCAGTAATTAAACACAAAACAATGTAAACTGGTTCTTTCCAATGTCAAGGTCAGCGCTCTCATTGATCGCTAGTAGTAGTGAACACATTTGACCTCTGCTGACCCAAAGAGTGTAGAGCTTCATTTGTCTGCTGATTGCAAAGGAAAGCGAGGGTCCATTGTTAATCCCCTTCTCGGTATCTGCTGAACCTATTTATAGACCTGTGGAATTTGATCTATTCGCCAAGCTGCTTCTCTTCCTCCTACTATTCCCTTCAACCCTCACATATTTATGATTATCTCAAGCAAAAGACTAAAGTCGAAATTTAACGACATGTAATAATACCACACAGTAGCAGAAGCGAAGATGGTAGATTGAAATAAATAATGGAAAAAACTGTTACCATGGCTACAAAGATTCGCCACAACGATACAGATCAAGGCACTATTGGTAGTGACTAACGATGAACAACTCTGTAATAGCAAGGTTAAAGTAACTGTAACGGTATTAATGGCAGTCGACAATAGTGGCAGAAACAATAACCGTCTCTACATTTTCCACAATACAGAGATCAATACTAATAATTTCAATGTAGCACAAATGTGTCTTACGAAACAAAAAGGATAACTACAACAGTATAGCAAACCTGGGAGTGCATCCCCCAACAGCGAGCCAGCCTGGCATAAAATTGCCTCTGAATACGAAGCTGGATGGTTACTTGAACGGGAACTGCCCCAAGTCGGGCCCTCCAAGTCTACACCTACAACAGTAAGAAAAATGTAAGAGATTGAAATGGACGCGGAACGAGTATACATATTTAATAAACGCCTATTAGTATGCATTAGGCAGGCCACCGCACACTCTTATCAAATATGACAGCAGACTATATTTGGACAGAAACAAATACGCAAATGTTAGGAGGGATATCATAAGAAATAAAAGAGTCACAATTAGTGAAATAACCGCGATGATAGAACTGTAGCAGGAAATCATGAATAAGTGTCCAGTTGTATGACACGTCAATATGCATGATAGAGAACCACATCATAAAGCTCTCAAAACAATCCGAAACAGAGAGATTAAAATTGGAATCTATGTAACGAAGAATATTATACGTGAACTAAAACCAGATCACACTGACACTATTTACGCAGCTGCTAAAAAAACTGGAACCCGTTGTGTACCTTTGAAAGTCAAAGAAATACTAACCTGAGAGGAATTCCAAACTGAAAAATTAAAATTGAAAAAGCGATTAAAATAATGAGAGGTGAAATATCAATATTGAATGAACTTATCTTTGTAAACGATGTAAAAACCAGAAAAGGGAAGAAGATGAAGAGAAAATATATATTCTCACCAAGAGAAGAATTGCATTCAGCAAAAGAAACACTGCAACAAGAATTCCAAGCAAAGACTCAAAGAATACGAAGATGTCAGAAGAAGAACAAGTTTCAAAAGGAAAATAAGTTGTTCCCATACAATACGAAAACATTCTACAGAGAAATAAGGAAGGAGAAAATATATGTTGAAAAACACACCTACGATGGAAAAAGTTGAAAACTTCTGGAAAAATATCTGATGAGTGATGAAAAGAATTACAATGAAAATGCAGACTGGATTAGACGCACAGAAGGTTTCGACTATAACTTATCAGAACAAGTATCGGAGGACATCACAACATCAGACCTAAGGATGATACTCATGAAGGATCATAAGATCCCCTGGCAATGAGAGGGGGTCAACTTTCTGGCTCGCCTCGCTCCCGTGCGCACAATATAAGTTAGTCCAGTTATTCAATGAAATTATGAAAACATTCGTTAGGAAGATGTATTCCCTACCTACTCGCGAAGAAAAATTAAAGTAAATTTCCCCAAAACTATCGGTCCATAACATGTCTATTTACCACGTATAACATTTTAATATCTATCCTCGTGGAGAAAACTTACAAATTTATGGAACAGAACGATATTTTTCCCCACTGAACAAAATGGGGACCGACGAGGATGCAATGACTAACACTTAATCAATTGCATAATCCTTGAGAAGAACTGTCATAACAAACGCAGAAATCTCAGTTCTGCGTGGGGTGATTACATAAACGCCTTCGAGAGCATACCGCATCAAAGGAACTTGAAATCGCTGGTTATCTTCAAAATTTCTACTGTGATTTCAAGCATCCTGAAGCACAACATGTCAAAGTGGAAATAACAATCTCCAATTATACAACTCTGATGGAGTACTACCACAAAAAATATTAATATCAAATGCATTTCACTTTTAATTTTCTGCATAGCTCCAGTACCTCTTACACGTGAAATTAACAGAACAGGGTGTGGATATAAAATTAGGGACAAGAAAATAAGTCGATCTATTTTATATGGAGTTCGAAGCATGATCAATTTTGAAATTTCAAAAAAAAAACACCACAACTGGACTAGCAAACTTGGACCATATAACGACTGGATGCTAAAGCTCGTTGAGAGACGTATGAACATTCACTTTGCCATGAATGGGAGGCAAAGATTCTCGAGTGAGTTTATACAGAATACCCAGATTGAACAGCATGATCGAAGAAGAGCAACTGCACTTGCAAAGAATGCGAAATCAATAGCAAAGCAAAACGCGTTTGAACAATTGGCTGATAGGTGAGAACAAAAACCTCTGGATAGCAAATATATAGCTCGTAGCAAACAAACTGATGTAGACCACAAGCACAACCGCCAGTGGCTATGGAGCTGATGGCTAAAGGCAGAGAGTGAAAGATTTATATTGGCTGCCCAGGAACGGAACTTATTGACCCAGAACTATCAAGTCAATATAATGAAAAATGGTGTAGACCCAAAGTGCCGATACTGTAACAGTGGGATAGAAACAGCGGACCACCTTATCTCCGATGTAATGTTTTAGTACCTGTAGAGTACAAATTAAGACATAGCGGGGTTGACCAATATCTACATTGGATAACGTGTCGACATTATAAAATCAAAACTGCAACTGAGGGAGAAAATGTAACTATTCTTTGGGACTTCCCAGTATGTACAGACCGGACAATCAAAGCAAATAAACCAGATATTGTTATGAAAGATAGAAATCAAGTCTGTTTATTGATTGACATGAGCATACCCTGTGACCATAATATTTCGGCAAAAGAATTTGAAAAGCTCAGAAAATATAAAGGTTTACTAATCGAAACCGAATGGATGTGCCTTCTCAAAACAGTTACAATACCAGTGATTGCTGGAGCAACCAACCTGAAACGTTGTGTTAACAACAAACAAAATGAGGACAAATATCCGTTGAATGAAAATAATGTAAATAACGTAAGTAATAATAATGTTTTATTTAATCACTTTATTCACATGTAAACAACAACAAAATAAATTTTAACAAGGAAAATGCCCCCCCCAAATTCGGGAGACTTCCTAGCGCTGAACATGGTAACCCCAAGTGCATGACTTACTTATTTCATCGACTCTGAAGGGACTAAAGGTAAATTCGACTGGGCGGAATTTGAACTGAGAAGTTAAAGACGGACGATATGGCGCTTAGCAATTTGCAGTAACGATTCTACCATTCCTACATTTTAATGATAATAATATTCAAATTTTGTCGCGCGACTAGATTTAGATAATTACGTGATTTAGATAATTACACGAAACCCTATTTCTTGAATGGTGTTGTGTAGTATCGGACCTAAAAGTTTGAAAGGCGAAGATGACCATATTAGAATTTGAACTCAGAATATAAGGAACTGGAGACTGCAAAATCTGCTAACATATATCTTCCTTGGAATTGTGCGCGTGTCGATATCTTTCGTTATATGTATATATGTATGTATGTATGTATGTATGTATGTGTGTATGTATGTATGTATGTATGTATGTATGTATGTATGCATGTATGTATGTATGTGTGTATGTATCAGTGTGTGTGCATGTATGTATTTATGTATAGATAGATAGATAGATAGATAGATAGATAGATAGATAGATAGATAGATAGAGATAGAGATGGATATATAGATAGATAGAGAGAGGAGAGAGAGAGAGAGATCGTATCTATATATCATACGTATATATCATAATTAGATTTCTGCTTTCTGCAGGACTCGAACTCACAGCACACTCATGTCGAGGAAGAAATATTTTTCGAAACTCGGTAGTAGATTTAGATATTCACGAAACAAACCAATGGAAAACAAGAGATCGGAATTGAAAAATTTCATTTAAGAACTGTTTCAAAAAAATTAAAACCTATTTAAAACCTATGAACAACCGAAGTCTACAAATGTTTCAGCAAAATTATGTCCGTATATGAGTAAAGTTTTCTAAGTGCTGCTCTTAGAATTAGTCCCAGCTTCGGCTAATACTTACGACCTTTGTTACCTCTCACTGCATTTATACATGTGTGTGAGTATGCGTATACAACTATCAATCTACTGTTCTCAATCTACTGTTCTATCTATCTCTCTATCTATTATCTCTCTCTATCTCAATACCATATATATATATATATATAAATATATATATATATATATATGTATATGTGTGTGTGTGTTTGTGTGTGTGTTTGTGTGTGCGTGTGTATGTATATATGTATATATATATGCATGTATATATATATACATGTTTGTGTATATCTATCTATCTATATATATGTGTGGGGGGATGTGTAGGTGTGTTTGTGTGTGTGTGTTCGTGTGTTTGTCGATATATGCATAGATAGATAGATAGAAATATAGATAGACAGATAGATGGATAGATAGATAGATAGATAGATAGATAGATAGATAGATAGATAGATAGATAGATAGATAGATATTCCAAGTATTTAGCTAATTTATTATGTGTTGGTAAGTAACAATTTACAGGCAATAGATTAATGAATCAGTAGTAGAAGCCTTGCGGGCTTCGAGGAATATTGAAGAGAAGGAATATAATTATGAAAACCGTTGTATGGTTTGAAGTTACCAAAGCCATTATTTCCCAACGTTAATTACATCTGATGCAATTGACCAATTCCCATATAAAGTTAGGAATCTTTCTAAAGACTTCATTTTATCTTGAGAATGGAATATAGGAAGCGCTGTAATATTAATTACTGGCAAGCTTTGAAAGTTTTTCTCTGTTATAAATTTCCTTGCATGAAAATTAAATCTAATTTCTATAAATCCAATTTCTTTTATCAAAACCCTTACCTATCTCGCTCGATAAACTTCTACATCTTCACGCTCATAGGTAATTAGAATTTTCCCATATCAGTATCAAATACAAAATATACGCGTCTTGATATTGACACTAATTATATCTTAAGAATTTTTTTTTTTAATTTGCTATTAGTTCGAGGAAAACAAAAACCTGCTGTCGTTATTTGTATTATATTGGATCGTACTACTATAATGCAGGTTGAAAGAAAAACAAATGAATGCGTATTATCTCGTTTGCCAAAGCTTCTTTTTCTAACAATTCTCTATCAGCAATTCGTTATAAATGTATGGAGTTTACTGTCCCTTTTTGGCAAGTATTGCGCGAGTAACTAGTTGTTACAATTAACTCGCCCTCGCAGTATGTGCAAAGATACGAGCAAACGTTTTCCAACTGTCACAACGTCATCTAGTCTTATGAAGTTGTGTATGTACGTTACATTATTTTTGTCTTAGAATTTCAAAAAAAAAAGAACAACAAAGATTGGATATGTTTTTTTGGAGATCCATCTATTAATTGTATCAGTTAAAACAAAAAGTAGAAGGCACTCCTTTCCTCGTAGGCATTTCAAGTCACTATGTTTAGATTATTCTTTACTATTCTCAATAAACTGTAATCTATTACGTAGCCCTGCCATATCAGGTTTCCGATTTTTTTACTGTCATTTTCCTAACGCAGAGTGTAAAATGCATGTAGTTAAAGAATACAGAATATATTAACTTATTAATTGTCTTTTGCATAATCATTGACAACCTATTGCTAACTCTCTGAATTGCAGTGGACCACAGAATACCTAGCAGGTAAAATAATATTACTAAACTCAAAAGCCATGAGCATTTTCGGGGCTCAATGTCTGGCGGAAGGAAGACAGGAATAAACCCTCATGCAGGTCACTTTTGCAAGTTCTCGCAACATAGTTGGCTCCGTTCCATGTATTCCCATGGAGCAAATGTAGCCAATTGTCCCATGTGATGGATCTCGGTCATTAACCAAAAGAGCGCATTCTTTCGACTATCTTAATCTTACCACTGTACCCAACTTCAATAAATTTGGTTAACACATACTACTCTAGAAAACACAGTGAATTAGCCGGATAGGCAATGGATATGCACTAGTAGTAATAGAATTACGAATTAAAATTCTCAACACAGACAAGCATGAATGTATGCGCACGCGTGGTTGTGTGTTTGAGGTATGTATTTGTGACTACTCCTACTGTTACATTAATATTGGCTTGAGTAAAGTCTAAGTAACATGGGGTGCATGCCTAGTCGTGAGGTCATTTATACTAGAGTCTACCTGAACGTATCAATGTCCTTAAATGTAGATTTATAGCCTCTGATTTATATACATTGGCAAAAAACGTTGTCGATGTTTAACTGCAAGGAGCCATGCAGCAATGAGGCAATGATATTTTGTAAAGTTATTCAAAGAATGTCTATATTTAACACATTATTCAAAGAAGTTTCTTAAAATTGCTTCTATCTATTATAAATGAAATAAGCACTTGGCAGAATGAAGAAAAATGGTCTCTATTTCTTTTCTATAGGAAACAGTGATAGGGTTTTGTTCTAGATATCTCATTGCGCGTCCACCGAGGTAAATATCACTTCTATTTTTGTGATTTGTGGTGTTATTAAAATCAATATCTGATCAGTCACTTCACGTTCCTCCCAGACATTCCGTTGTAAATGCTTAATTCTGCGATACACTGACAGGAGGATTGTTGCAAACCAGGTCATTTACAAACCTTGGAAACCGACCGAGTAACTGACCCTATGAGTCCTAGAATTTGAAACAGTAATGTAATGCATATAGTACTTACGAAGAATTCACTATCTGTTAGCTTATAGATTCTCATTAGGACACGGATTGAGACGGCAGCTGCGTATATATATAGTTGAAAATCGAGATGCAATACTTCGATTTTAAATATATGTATATAGACGTTAAAAAACAGCAGATACCACTAGAAACACATGGTAATAATAGCTACAATACAGAAGTTATTATAATAGATTGCATGAAAAAAATACATCCTTAACTACTATCATATTATCATAGAATCTAATGAAGAAACAGGTACATTCTCCGGCTAACAAAATCCACAGCTCCATTCATTACCTCAAACTGAAAGAAGGAAAAGCTTCGACATATATTCCACAGTGAAAATAGACATTAATACACTAATTTATGAAGTTGATTGCATCAAGGCTGGAGTATAATCTGTCCACTGCCATAGAGATCGGGTTGAGTAGAAGTATCGATGCCTAATGTCTCACGCTCTCTCTCTCTCTCTCTCTCTTTCTTTCTCTCTGTCTTCCTTTCTCTCTTCCCTCGTCTCTCTCTCTCTCTCTCTCTCTCATTCTCCTCATTTCCTTTTGTTTTGTTGTTGTTTTGGTTTTTCTATGCTCGCGAAGCTGGAACGAGTTTTTTTTTCCGTAATTCTAAGCTCAGCTGGTTTAAAGTGGTTTTTACTTCATTTGCGTCTTTCCGGCGTTCTTTTCACTTATTGGATATTATAAAGATATTGGAGAGTAAAAGAGAAAGGATGGGAGAGTGAGAGAGAGAGAGAGTGAGAGAGAGAGAGAGGGAAAAACATGGGAGAAGGATGAAGACAGAGAGCTAACCTATAGTTATCTAACTACAATTTAGCTCTCTCTCTTCATCTTTCTCCAATTTCTTTCCTCTGTCTCTCTCTCATCCCTTCTCTCTCTCTTTATCTCAGAACTCCTCTTATACAAATACACACGCACAAACACATGCACACTCAGGCACATACGTGTATAGATTTCTCTTTCACCATCTCACCCTTATATATATGTAAGTATTTATGTGCATATGTATGTATATGTATACATACACGCATATATAAACTAACACACATATATCTACAAATACTTACATAAATACTCACCCGTATATGTATGCAGTGAGAGAGAAAGAGAGAGAGAGCGCGCGAAAGTGAGAGAAAGAGAGAGTGAGAGTGAGAGAGAGTTTTATGGAGTAGGAGGCGAAGAAACAAAATCAAACGAACTAGTGATATGACGTCAATAGTTTGGATAACATTTGTTTACTTTAATTTTACAGATCAACGGAATCTAATGGCGTTTAAAATGATAGGTTTGCTTCGTGTATCCAGTAGCTGATGATCGAACTGAATATTAATCATATGTAAAGTAAACAAATTTGAACGGATAACAACTATAACAGTTAAAAATATATAATACTACATAGCGTTTTAGAAAATTGAATAGAATAATATGTGATATACAACTAATGAGATACTTTTCTTAATGATTTCACTGTATATTTTCATAAATATGTAAGCTGAAGTTTATCAAAATGTATCAAGTCAAAAGAAACGCTTGTTCACTAAGAGAAATGTATACTCTTTACTCTTTTACTCGTTTCAGTCATTTGACTGCGGCCATCCTGGAGCACCGCCTTTAGTCGAGCAACTCGACCCCGGGACTTATTCTTTTGTAAGCTAAGTACTTATTCTATCGGTCTCTTTTGCCGAACCGCTAAGTAACGGGGACATAAACACACCAGCATCGGATGTCAAGCAATGCTAGGGGGACAAACAGAGACACACAAACATATACACACACACTTATATATATATACATATATACGACAGGCTTCTTTCAGTTTCCGTTTACCAAATCCACTCACAAGGCATTGGTCGCCCCGGGGCTATAGCAGAAGACACTTGCCCAAGATGCCACGCAGTGGGACTGAACCCGGAACCATGTGGTTGGTTAGCAAGCTACTTACCACACAGCAACTCCTGCGCCTATGTGTATGTATATATATATATATATATATATATACATATGTTATGCATATATATGCATATATATATACATTCATACACTTGGGGTGCTGATAATTTCCTAGTTTATTGCAGCGGTCCTTGAGTTTTTCTGATGTGTGAGAATGTGTTTGTATGTCCGTTCGTACGCGAGTCTTTGCTTGCGAATGTATGTGTGACAGTAGATGGAAGACGGTATGCTCATTATTAGTTCATGATCTAAAGAGCAAAATTAATTTTTAGACCATCTCGTGATCTGCGTATTTTACCAAAGCAATGGTTTTCTTTTTTCAGTTAAACGCAATAACATTTAATATTGTGTTAAAAGTAAAATTCCCTATGTGCATTTTTCAGATCACCAGTTAATTATATTACGTGTAAGCAATCTCAAAGTACTGCTTAAAGATTCCCTTTCACTACTGATTGTAGCATTCAATGGCGCATTTTATTTCGTAGTCGCAGCATATTACTTGACTTAACTATTGGCATGGTCTATCATGGTGATTCTACACATTTTGTGTCACTTGTAGTTAACCTGAAAAGTGGCGGTCTTTTTTCTTTCATTATATTGATCACAGAAGCTGCAACTTTGGTGTGCCTTTTGTTAATATATAAGCTTTCATTTCTTGGCAAACAAGTCTTGGTCTTGTGTTACCAAAGTCCTGCCTTGTGTTTCTCGTACGAACACCTCAAACTGCATAGTGGTTTTCTGAAACACACCTGTAACATATTGGCTTCTTAATACTTATTGACATGTGTATTTCATTTTCCTTATTCAACTTGTAATTGTCTTTGGCCTCGTATTTATTCTGGATGCTAATTGATGTTTTATCTAACTGAGTGAAACCTTCTTCTGGAACATATCTGTAAGAAATTTATTGAGTTCTTTTTCGAGTTTCTAGATTACTTAACAACTATATGAAGATATTGCCATAGATTTCTAGTCTCGAACCTTCTGAAGTATCCTATTGCCTGTATTTTCTTGATGTGTAAATGTTCCTGTACCTGTAGTTCTTTTTTGTGGCTGTTCAAGTTGTCCCTTGTCGCTGATTTTACTGCGAGTGTAGCTAGGATTTACTATCGCATGAAGTATATTAGTACAACCATTTATTCTAACAATTCTAACTGCTCACATGATTTCATTTCTTCCCAATTGATGATCTGAAACTCCAAGTTATAATTGTTTGCGCAGCAGTGGTTGTTGTTATTATATTTTGTTAGGATTTAACTAGGGTTTTAGTATGGCGCAAACCTTGAGATTAATTTGTTACGCGTTTCATTGTATCATTTGATACTCATAAGGTAACCTTTTTCCTTCATACTTGGTTTAAATATTTAGTGTGTCTGTGTCAAACGCAATTAATTATTCATCTCTTGAATTGTCTGTTTAGATGTCGGTTTTTTCCAGTCACACTCATAGTTATGTCGTTTATGTAAAACCTGATGGTCGTTTTTAAAAACCTGTTCTGACTGTAGACTTTCAA
The DNA here is from genome assembly GCF_006345805.1 of Octopus sinensis. Classification (NCBI taxonomy): domain Eukaryota; kingdom Metazoa; phylum Mollusca; class Cephalopoda; order Octopoda; family Octopodidae; genus Octopus; species Octopus sinensis. The sequence goes on along the minus strand of NC_043006.1, from coordinate 98,397,478 downwards.
ATAGATAATACCGAACAAATGGGTGTTGTTCAAGTGTTGGTCTAAAAGTGATAACCAGTTTTGCTCAATTCTGACGAAGCGAAATTCAAGCAGAACCAGAAGTGTAGGATATAATGAGAATCTCCGTCAAAAGGCCATCGGTTACCTTTATAGTATCATAGGTCAATATGCTATTTGAATAACATTGAGATGAATATTCCTAAAGGTCTGCTCTGAATAAAGACTTTTGTTAGCATAGACGACATTTTGTATAGTTCTAGAGATTTTAATATAAGGCTTTTGAAACATTCTCTAAAGCATATTTTATTAAAAGCAATTTATGCACGATTTTTCTTTATGTTTTTTTCGGTTTAGATCATTCTGTTTATTAACTTTTGATCTTTTCATCTGTATGAGCCTTGGTGATAGATCTTTTCCTCAATTGGAATCTGAGCATGTATTCCATATGGGAATATGTTCATTTATCCAATATGCGTATTCAGATTTTATGGGGTATTCACAGAAACGAAATTTTGGCAATATATTATGGATATTCAGTTTCGTATGATTTTAACTCAAGAAAAGCTGTGTGCCTTCGCATAATAAATCTGTTCTGTTAGCTTATTCTCTCATGGTTTCGTTTAGAAAATATGTGGATATTCTGTGGGGAGATGTTTGTATAGATAAACAAGCATTTGACACTTCCTCGGTGCTAAGGGATTTTCATTTATGGGACTTTATAAGTGATCAATAACCTCTTAAATCATATTTTATCAGTCTTGTTCTTTAATATTTGCATGGCATGTTGCTTTTCCATTCATTGTTTTTTTCTATTTTCTTTCCATTTATAAATGCTATATCATAATATATCATGCTCTTAAGTCGGTGCCTTATCTAAATATTATTGGCTCTTTTCCTTTCTCTTAGAAATATTTATTGGCACCCGTTTGAAGTGTTTTGCCTTGGTTTAAAACTTACTTCATTAGTTGTACTTTCTTCGGTATTCGCTTTCAAGGTTCTCTGTGCTTCGTGCTGCTTACGGTATCATTTTAGCCTATACTCTTTTTTTTAATTATCCATCTTTCTAGTTTTCACACAAACGTTCTATATACAGTACCTTCAAAATCAATATTTTTTCTCTCATTCGATCTATACTTCCATTTTCCTTTCCATTTAGGCTTCCTTCTCTTTCGCCTTATATACATACATATAAATATATATATATATATATATTTATATATAGAGGGCATTATACATACATGCCAGAGGGCATTATACATACATGCCACACGCTAAGAGGGACAATTAGTCATTTCTACCAAAAATATTACTAATCCCACCGAATGTAATTTTTCAAGTAAGACATTTAAAAAATATAGACCTGTATCACAGTGATTTCATACTTACGTATTCATCAGCAGGCCTGAATGTATCATAAATAAACGACCCTGCCCCGCTTAAGCCGATCAGCTAACTGATCAACATCAACGAAGCACATGGGTGAGTTTACATATATTACATCCTGTAAATGGCATACTTTTACGAATTGCATTTCGGGAAAGGAAAAGTTTTTTCGGAATAAAAATTTAGCAATTAAGGACAACTACTTAATAAGGAAAACTTAACAAGAAATTGTTAATAGAACCGTTGCATATACAGAGCAAATATATTCTCTCCAATATTTTCAGAACCATTTTGTAGAAAAAGAAAAATAAAGTATATTGAAAGATTTATCGAAAGAAAGTGTGGATAATGTGGCAGTTAGAGGAGGTAGACATGATTTCTGCAGCTTGACACATACTTTAATACTGCTCAGCTCTGAAGATGAAGTCTATATATATATATATATATATATATATATATATATATATATATATATATATATATATATATATATATATGTATGTGTGTATATGTATGTATGCGTGTATATCTGTATCTGTCTTCTATATTGCATATATATATATATTCTCAGTTCTTGTTATATTTCCTAAGATCGAAAATACAGGAAAGCTGCATGATGAAAAAGTTGTTTTGATATGTATATTATGTGCTCGGGCGGAGAACATAATTGTCGGAAGTGCTCTGGCGTCAGAGAACGTATTTATTCGTTCTGTATCTTTAAAGGATAACTCTTACAAATCTATAATTGCATTGTAATGTTCAGAATGTTTCGACGGAATGAAAGTTCGAAGAATAAAGAAAGATATCGGTTCTTAAAGTGATTTAGTAACACCTTCCATTGAGACTAAATTCTATAGGATAATTTTCAGGTTTTCCAGTTTCAGTAAATGTCGTTACGTGAATTAAGTTAAAGTAACAAAGAAATACATGAGGAAAAGGTGAAGAATGGTAGACGTTATTTATCTGCCCATTGTTTCCTTCGTATAATATTCTATTCACTACCTATCACGATATAGTTTCTGGCAATGCGTAATATCTTTGGTGCGATCTAAGTCAATGTAATATAAGGAAGGATCTAGTTCCATAACAGTTTGCTACTTTATTCATTTTTTTTTTACTAAGAGTCGGCATTTTTTTGGTGTTATTTTGATTATTTGTGATTTTTTATCATGAAGTTACTGATACTTTTTTTATTGTTATATTCATATTACAGAAAGATTAATGAAAACAAGTGTTCTTCCATTAATAATTTTTTTTTCTTTTTAGTATAGAAAATTTTCCCTGCAATATTGTTAGACATATTTCATTTATATTCGAAAACATATTAAATTATTCTGAAGTTAAACTGTTAAAAACATAATGTTTATATATATATATATATATATATTATATATATATATATATATATATATATATATATATATATTACTCCTTATATTACTTCTACCTTTTTTAATAATCCGAATAATAACCAATTTCATCAAAATAACAAGTTCCTCATTTTCGTATTCCTAAAAGCCAACAGCCAAAGGGAAATAACCCTACTTCCTCGCTATTACGATATAAACATAAAACAGACATTTCTAGTGATAATTCCCGTCATGAGTGACACACTCCTAATAAGTATATTTGTTTAATTATTCCATACGGTAAACTGATAAGAATTCAAGCAGTAGAAAGAGCCGTCCCTATTAATTCTAGATGAAATTTCGATTTTTAACACACACCTTGTTAGAGTAGATTTTTCCAATACCAGTAACATCTGATAAATTATATCCTCAAATAATAACTGTATTCTAAGAGGTTTCACCCTCTCTTCTAATAATACTAGTAACCTTATTACGATAACAGTAACAATAATCTCTCCTTAAATGGTAAAAACAACACAACCACCCTTTGCAATTGTGGCCCTGAAAAAACATGTGTCCTCAATGGAAACTGCAGGATTAAAAACGGAAATCTTTTTCTTTAGAATGGACAATTCTTTCTTTATCTTTCCTTTAAGATAAAGGGGGATCTTTCTGGCCTTCACGTTTAACCTTTTGCAGTTTCTCGTTAGAGTTATTTCATAGGTAAAGTAGTCAATCATCACGATATAAGCTGCCGGGGAATATAAGGAAATTGATCTTCAAGTTCGTGTAGGATATAGGTTCCGACCTAGACTGGAAGTGCGGTATTTTATTCGTTTCTCTAAACATAAATTTGTAAACAAATTTCCAGAGAATCTTTACAAATGTATTCATTGGAAAAGGCACACTTTTAGTTTTTTCAAATAATATCCACCCGTAACCTAATCCTATTTTCAGCAAATTTTCTTTTCTTTATTATTCCATCTGTCTTCCCATAATTTTACTCTCCCTTCTTTACCTTTCTTTTATGCATTTTCATGTATACAATTCGCCAGTTCATCGTCACCCTCTCGTTCTCCCTTTTTTTAAATTTTTCCTTCCATATCTTTCTATTCCTTTTCTCCTTCTCTCACCCATTCCAGTTAATTTCTTTAAAACCATGTTAAATTTCTAGAGTTCCCTTACTACTCGGCTTTCCATATATATATATATAGGCGCAGGAGTGGCTGCGTGGTAAGTAGCTTGCTTATCAACCACATGGTTCCGGGTTCAGTCCCACTGCGTGGCATCTTGGGCAAGTGTCTTCTACTATAGCCTCGGGCCAACCAAAGCCTTGTGAGTGGATTTGAAAGACGGAAACTGAAAGAAGCCCGTCGTATATATGTATGTATATATATATATATATATGTGTGTATATGTTTGTGTGTCTGTGTTTGTCCCCCTAGCATTGCTTCACAAACGATGCTGGTGTGTTTAGGTCCCCATCACTTAGCGGTTCGGCAAAAGAGACCGATAGAATAAGTACTGGGCTTACAAAGAATAAGTCCCGGGGTCGATTTGCTCGACTAAAGGCGGTGCTCCAGCATGGCCGCAGTCAAATGACTGAAACAAGTAAAAGAGTAAAAGAGAATATACATATGCGTATACACCCGTTTTTGCTATCGTACGTATGATAGTGTGCAGAATAATGTATGTGCTTAGTATGTGTGTGTATGGGTTTGTTATAGTACGTTTGTGTCTGTCGAATATGTTTCGAATATGTGTGCCCTTCTGTATGTGTGAGAACTCTCATAACCAAATAACAATTTCTACAAATGTTCTTATATCTTTTCTTTCATCTTACTTCTCATAATTTCCACCTCTCTCCTTCCTTCCTTTCTTTTTATGCATTTCTTATATTTACAATTTACCCGTACCTCACCCCTCTCTCTTTTTTCATTTTGTGCTATACTTCCTTTCGTACATCCCCCCCCCCATAATCTTTCTATGTATATTCTCCTTGTTTCTCAATACCTCGTTCGTTTCGATTTCATTTTAAATTTCTAGCGTCGCTTGTTACTATGTATTTTTTTTTTTTGTAAATGAACAATAACATACATGAGCTTAAGTAAGCGTGTGTATGAGTATACAATTAGGTGTTTGGATCTATCGATGTTTTGGGATGTGTAGGCTCTTCTGTATATATATGATCATTTACTTATGTGTATTAATATGTGATCGTAAACATATACTTTTGCATAAGTATGTTTCTATGATGTTGCCGCTATAACATGTACGAGCATATCTATATATATACACACACACACATACATATATATATATGAGTATATTTCTGACTATGTATGTATTTGAACATTATATATATTATATATTTATGTGTATGTATATGCGTTTGTATACGTTTGTGCTTTTTGTAGGTATATAATATTTATATATATACACCTCATATATTTGAGTGTGTGTGTACGCGTGTGTGCATATGAATATAAACATGTTATAGGACCTCCTCTCTCCGTTAATATGTGTGTTTGACGAGTTTGTTATTTATACCCTTCCTGATGAGATCGCTGTATTGCTGACCACAAATTCTCCTGTTGGACATCTTGGAGTGCATTCGTCGAAACAGATGTAGAAAAATTCAAGATGCAAATAGTTTAGCATCCCGAGAGTTCGTCTCCTTATTCAGTTTTGCTATATATATATATATTATATATATATCATATAATTTCAACATTGAGGGCAAAATTATTAATTATTAATCAATTTCACCAGTGTTCAGTATGCAAGGGACCATTCAAGGCGAATTCAAATTATTACCTTATATAAAAGGCTTATAAATAAATACTTTGCCGCATACTGAACTCATTAGAAATAGCAGCTAAAAAACTTTTTTAAAGCTATTTCTAATACTTAAAGAAATCTCTCTCATATATAGTGTTTGCTTATTCAACTTGAATTAAGCAAACCTATATATGAGAGAGATTTTCGTTAAGTATTAGAATAGCTTTAAAAAAGTTTTTTAGCTGCTATTCTAATGAGTTCAGTATGCGGCAAAGTAATTATTTTACTAAGCCCTTTTATATATATAATATATATTATATATATATATATATACTATATATATATATATATACATACATAGATATATGCACATACATATATATACATAATTATACATACATATATATCATGGGACCGACCAGGCTATCAGATGTTGCTACACATCGCTGGTCACAATGCGCTTCGCATTGTTTTAGTCTCCAAGTGACGCCACTCCGCTGGCTAAGCGAGTAGTCCAACAGAAGAAAACGTGAGAGAAAATTGTGGCGAAAGAGTACAGCAGGGATCGCCAGCACCCCCTGTCGGAGCCTCGTGGAGCTTTAGGTGTTTTCGCTCAATAAACATTCACAATCCCGGCTTGGGAATCGGAACCGCGATCCTATGACCGCGAGTCCTCTGCCTTAACCACTGGGCCATTGCGCCTCCACATACATATATATATGTGTGTGTGTGTGTGTGTGTACATTTACATGTGGGTGTACGTCTGTGCGTTTGAGTATGTATATACTTATGTCTGTGCGTGTGTCTTCTTTAGAAGTTTGACGATAGAATATTTGAATAGTAAAGATATGAAACTTGACCTGTCTGCGAATACCAAATATAGTATATAGAATGAAATTCTGATAAATAAGTAAATTCGTTTCCATTATCCATTATGAGCAACATTAGTTTCAGGTAAAATGAACTATAAAGACACTGAGAGGAAACAAAATATATAATTATATAGCTTGCCGCTGCATTTTCAATAATTGCCGAATATCCAAGGTTGCTTGGTTTAAGCCACATAAGATTATATCTGTAGAGAGAAGATCGAACAATTAAATTTCAGAACAAAACCTATAGGTTATCTACTTTCTGAACTAAAATATCATGTCCTGTGTATTATAGTGATACGATTGAAAGTGGTGTTTAGAGTTATAGATTAGAATTCAAAGCGTTTATTTGCGTAAGAGTTTAGAGCGTAGAGCATATAATGTCATTTTATATACATTGAACTGGTGCCAAATATAGGATTGCTCTACAAAATTAAAAAAAAAGATTTATAAGTTGGGAAACGAAGGACGAATGCGTATTCGATGAGTAAACATCTAGTTAATAGAAATATAACAAGGTGTACTAACTGAAATATATACGATTAATGGTAAATGAAATTACTTAATCGTAGAAATGCAGCATTTCCAGAACATATACTTGTAACAAATAATTACATATAAACATTACGAATGGTATCTTTAATATTGTTTGCTGTTGAATGTCATAGAATAAAAAATTGTAAAAGCGCCATATAGGCGCAGGAGTGGCTGTGTGGTAAGTAGCTTGCTAACCAACCACATGGTTCCGGGTTCAGTCCCACTGCGTGGCAACTTGGGCAAGTGTCTTCTGCTATAGCCCCGGGCCGACCAATGCCTTGTGAGTGGATTTGGTAGACGGAAACTGAAAGAAGCCCGTCGTATATATGTGTATATATATATAAGTCTGTGTGTATATGTTTGTGTGTCTGTGTTTGACACCCTAGCATTGCTTGACAACCGATGCTGGTGTGTTTACGTCCCCGTCACCTAGCGGTTCGGCAAAAGAGACCGATTGAATAAGTACTGGGCTTACAAAGAATAAGTCCCGGGGTCGATTTGCTCGACTAAAGGTGGTGCTCCAGCATGGCCGCAGTCAAATGACTGAAACAAGTAAAAGAGTAAAGAGTAAAAGAGCATAACGGTAGATTTGTTTCGATGAATAAATAGAAAATCTAAGCTATACAGCTTTTCTCGAATCATGACTAGGTTTTGTGCATGAATGTGTTTCGATGTATGAATATAACTTGTTTAAATATACCCTTTTGTATAGGCATTCCCACACACACACACACCACACACACACATACACACACACACACACATATGTATTTATGATGGATTACGCCGTGGAGGCGGCGTATGAGCATTCAGTTTCTGCTGAACCACCTGTTTCTAATGATGACACATACTTAGTGATCACACATATTTAGCTCTCTCCCTCCATCAACTGGACGTAGCCTGGGCATGCGCACTGTGCATCAGGCTTCATGTCTCAAAGCGATCGCAGAGCACCGTTAGGTGAGGTGCCTTCCCCAAGAACACAACGCCCCACCCGGTCTAGACATTGAAACCATGTTTGCTGGATTATGAGTGGAACACCCTAAACACAGAGCCATGCTCTCTCTCTCTCTCTCTCTCTCTCTCTCACACACACACGTACTTATATATATATATATATATATATATATATATATATGTATACATATGTACATAGGTATGTATTTGAAATAATACTTTCCACTGAATGCCTGAAATCCTGGGGAGGAAATAGTTGATTACATAGACCCAGTGTTTCACTGGTACTTAATTTATCGACCTCGAAAGGATGAAAGGCAAAGTCAACTTCAGCGGAATTTGAAGTCAGAACGTAGCAGCGGATGAAATACTGCTAAGCATTTCGCTCGGTGTGCTAGCAATTCTACCAATTCGCGGCATTTATGTATTTGTAGTAGTAATAATTACTGTCATGATGATAAACATCGCTAAGGCCATCATTATAACATAGTTTGTAGTGAGTTGCATTTTCTACTAATTTCCACTATAATTATTGTTATAAATTTTGGCAAAATGTTCACCCATATATAGGACGAAGAAAAGCATTTTTTTAATATTAAACATTAATTCCTTAAGTGTTTCATGAAACATTTTAATGTACTCATTTAATATGTTTTTGGATGTAATGCTAGCTTTGGATTTGGAGTACTGTTCTACGCAATTCAAATTCGATTCCAAACTTTGTGGTAGTTTTCAAAAATGAAAGTAGAGAAATAAATGGTCGTTGAAGATTAAGATCGATATATTCTCCCTATAATATTTTATGAATCGGATTATGAAATCATAATTTTCTTTGGTGATTTTCGTTGCCTGTTAACTGCAGATCATATCTGATGAAGCAAACCCATCATTGAAAGCGTTAGAGCAATAACTATCTGTTTTATATTCCATCAGGCACATTGTGTATAGAATCACATTACTAAAAGTGTCCATCTTCTTTTAAGGCACTTGATAAATTGATATAATTTAACTTTAGTGACAGTCAAGTTAACGCATGCAGGCCCGTTCCATTGCCGTCTCTGACTAGTCGTGAGAACCACTACCTGTTGATATCATTGTGCGTTATAATTCAAATCTTGATAGATTCTGAAGTTTAAAGATGATACAAGTTACGGATTGTGTCGTCGGCTTTTCTTTTTTATCAAGCATGCACAGTGCTTCAAACGTAAAAATATGGTGTTCTCTTTTGAAAAATATATAAGTACTCTGAACAAAGTTTTCACTTTTTAGTCTAAACTCATACTTTCTCCCTTTCTCTCTCTCTTTCTCTACCCCTCTTCCCCAGCAAAATTTGTTATATATTATTTATAAGGAAATGTGATTTCATTTTTGTTTTATAATAAACCAGATGCTATCTTAATTGAAGCAAATTCATTATCTGGAAATTTTGATTATTTTATTAAGTAATCCAATTTTTATTAACATTTTATACTTTCTAAAGTTATTGACTTCATTTGATATTTATTCCTTAATTGAGATAATAAATTATTTAAATAAACTCATTAAAATGTTAATTTATTCTCAAGGCGAAGGAAACTCCAAGCAAAAGCTATTAACTGCAAATTCATCAGCCATTTCATAGCCGAGGTCATAACAGTTTCTATCCCCGCATGAACCAATATCTCGATATAAATTGACATATTGCAAGAACTATTACAAAGCTGAATTGCATGTTTACATAAAATGTCCCTAGGTAAAAATCAGAAATTGACATGAGTGCTTAAATATTTTTAAAAGATATATACTCTCTCTCTCTCTCTCTCTTACTCACTCTCTCACTTTCTGTATCTCACTCATATTCGGTAATTTGCTATAAAATAACATATATTTATATAATAACTATGCTACAGAATGTGGAATTGACAATTTTCGCAAATAGATACCTTAGGCTCGCTTTTTATAATAGTACTGATGTATGTTATTGCTTCTGATGTTAACACGGACTATTTCAATTAACAAATAATATTATGACTGTAAGGGAGTTTATATTTAGTGATACACACACATATATTTTCGAATATGAAATAGAAGTAGCGATAATCGCTATACACAGTGGGTATATGTTGAGTGTGTGCGGTCAATAATATATGTGCGTGTGTATATGTAAGCATCTACTTGCACATGCAACTTCAGTTGCATGTGCTGATTGGTGCCATAAAGTGCAGTATATCCCCTTGACAAATCATGTAATAGGCTGAGTTTTTAGCCAATATTAGATTAAATCTGTATGATGGAATTCCTGTCTAGAATTTGGTATTTAGGCATCTATTGCTGAAAATGGGAAAATACACTGAAATCAAATGCTATAATTGTGTTAACACCGGCAATTACGAAATTCGCCTGCCGATATAATCTGTGTTTCTTTATCGTTCTTCGTTAATTCGAGCTCATTTCTCAGGACCAAATATAACAAGTACATCGATGTGAAAATTATTATTCGTTACAAAGACTGATTCCGTCACTAATAGTTAATTTATACGCAACCCACCAGCATTTAGCAATCTCACTGGGAGTTTAGATAATGTTATCCTATATCGGTCTCGCGAAATTTTGGTCAAGTTATCGGTGTGTATTTGTCTATTTCTGAAGATTTGAAAATATGCCGTAACCATCTGATACAGTCCACATTGTGTTCGGTGATGATTAAAATCCTCTGCCTATATAATATATGATTTGTGGCACTTTCCGTCTATGCTACATGACTTCTCATGAACACATATTGGTTTTTGATGCGGTACACCATGTTAAGTTGGAATTGTAAATTGATATTTGGTGTCTTCTATAGCCTCGTGCGGACGAAAGCTTTGTAGTTGGAATTCCAATAACACCGAGGTCCATTTTGCTCAGCTCTGCAACAGACAAAATTTAATTTTCTCCAAAATTGTTTTTCCAGAAGTAGAAAAAACAATATTATATGTATTAGTATTAGTGTTGGTGATGTTGTTAGAATCTTCGAAGCGTTATATTCTCTCTTTTTGTTGTAAGCTAGTTGTAAGCTAATAAAAGCTAGTTTTAACAATTTATCACTAGTCTTTTTTTAACTAATATAATTTATAACATTATTTAAACTGACAGTTCGACATTGACTTCTATCCTTCCATATCTAAGCCCCCTCCTCTTCCTGAAGGCCCTAGCTTTTCATGGGAGCATATAATCGCAGAGTTCGCCGGATTATACTGCCCCTACAGGAAGTCTAATGAAGAAATGGTATATATCCGCTATAATTAAAAACTTCGTTTCAGGCATTAACAAAGTGTTGTCTAAACTCTCAGCCAACATGGAGATCTTTAATAGGGCTGCTCCCACTAAAACGTTGCTCTGGCTAGAAGCAGGTTTTCTCTCCTCACACTAAGTGAATTGCGAAAGGGAATATAATTAGGTATAACACCCCAGTTCACCTAGAATTTTCTACCAATGTAGCCCTGATCTTCCTGTTCTTAACAATGAAATATTCCCCAGGGGCTATAAATATTACACACGCTTCAACCTCCACAATGCCAAGGTAAGCTACTTCTGCATAAACAACATCGTATCTAAATTCGTAATCGTCAATAGACTTAAAAAATCACCCTCACAGCCCCCAACCCCAACCTGCAACTTCCAAAACCCAACCACCTTCCCTCTAAGAAAATTATTCTTTTCAAAGGCTGTAGTATAGAGACCCACCCTTAAACCATCCCATGGCAGCCAATAATTTCAAGAGAAGGTACTCGAAGCACTTGCATTCACTTGGACAAAGGGACAGAGTTAACTCCACTGCCCTCTCGCGCTTCTTCTGGAGACTTCGTGACCTCCGAGACGAAACGCCCACCATCAAGTAAACTATTGTCGACAGGGCACACCATATTCACCCGGCACCCCTAATTGCCAGCTGTGCTCACCATATGCATACGCACAGATGTGTGTGCACTGGTATACATGTACGCGCCTGCGAAACCATACACACGTGCACCCGTGCGTGAATGTAGACGTGCACACATGCGTGTGCGCATGTGAATGTGCATGCACTGGTGCTCATATATATGGGTATATAAAAGTATGCACGCGTATGTGTGCGTGCGTGTTTGTGTGATTGTGTGTGCGCGTGAGTGTGCGTGTCCATGTGTACGATCGCGCGTGTGAGTGCTCGCGCGGACGTCTGAATCCACATCTACGCATACATACACATTCGTATAATTACGGCCGTATGCACACAGATATATGGGCATATGCATGTACACATATATACATTTATGTCCTACCAACACTTCCAACTTCCATTCAAATACGATACCTACATATTGTCCACCACGCAGTCGAATTCTTATTCATGCTGTATTTTGCAAGTAACTGTTGCCGCTGTATTTACCAACTTCAAACTGCAACACCACTTGATATTTCTCGGCCAACCGCAACGTAACATCCAGTAGTAGAAATCGACTCTCTTGAATGGAACTCTCAATGAAACTCAATGACAGAAGAGTAGTAACACACTTGAAACTCAGAGTACCAAGGAATTTGAATCAAACTGTTTTGATCCACACACACACACACATATATATATATATATATATATATATATATATATATGGAGGCGCAATGGCCTAGTGGTTAGGGCAGCGGACTCGCGGTTTCGATTCCCAGACCGGGCGTTGTGAGTGTTTATTGAGCGAAAACACCTAAAAGTTCCACAATGCTCCGGCAGAGGGTAGTGATCACTGCTGTACTCTTTCACCACTCTTTCTTTCACTCTTCTGTTGGCCTGCTCGCTTAGCCAGCGGGCTGGCGTCATTCGAAGGCTAAAACAATGCGAACGCATTGTGACCAGCGATGTGTAAAACATCTGATGGTCTGGTCGGTCACATGATCACGTGATATATATATATATATATATATATATATATATTATATGTGTGTGTGTGTGTTTGTGTATACACACATATATACATACATATATATATACATGTATTTATATGTATGTATATATGCATGTATGTATTATGTATGTATGCATGTTTGTATGTATGTATGTATTATGTATGTATGTATGTACGCATGCATGTATGTATGTACACATACATATGTATTCTCGTCCGAAATTAACAGCACCGCAAATTACCAATCCACAACAATTTTTCATGCCTCCCTACCAGAATACTCTCACCTCTTCTACATCACCCCTAGGTTACAACCTTCCATAAAAACCTTCTTTGAAAATAAAAGTATTTATCATTGTAGAGACTCGCAACACCTGACATTGCTGTAAAAAGTCGCTGTGTGTGAAATATTTAATTTGTCTTCTAACAATGCACAAGCATATTTTGATCCAAAAGTTTCAATAACCAATTCTTTTTGACTGCCATATTTTTTTCTTGATATAAAATATTACTGTAAATATTTAACGGTTTAAAATTATTAAAACCACACTTCCATTGGTATTCAAACATTTGGTATAGAAATTTAAAACGTTATTTCCAATAACCAAAATGAACAATCATTTTTATTACATGCATATCCAATGGCTTGTGTCGCTGACATTACACTTTCAGATTAAAGGTGTAACCATGCATTTCTGTCTTAGTTTGCATTAGCTAATGCAAACATACTTTCATAACTATGAATATAATGATTTTACCGATAACCTGTCAAAATTGTGTACTATTCTTTTATATAAAAGTTTGGGCAACTTTGGTTCTAGGCAAAAAAATTCTAACTCATCGACAATGCCAGTGACTTACATAGAAAGATTGCAAACCGAATGTCATAACAAACTTAAATGCTGCTGGAAATTTAAATATTGCTGACACTTAGATTCAACCCAATCTCAACAGCGTAAATGTTAATTATTAAACAAACGAGAAGGGAAAATTAACCAACGATAATTTTGTGCAGCTATTATGAACTACATATTTAAATGTTAGACAGCACAAAATGTTTGAAACGTTAAGGGGGAAAATACAAATATTTTTGGAATATAGTTGCGACCGTCATGTTCTAATTCTAACCCAAAGGCTGTAGTATAGAGAGCCACCCTTAAACCATCCCATGGTATTACTAGGAACTATACGTGGATGGCAGCCACGTATAATGATGTCCCACTTTTAGTTCATAAATACTAATCAAGTACTGGTGTTTATTAATGATCTGGAGAGCCTGTAGATATAATGAATTCTTTAGACATTTCCTCTGCTGCGTACAGGTTTCCGATCGGAACTAACATTATCAATTTCCATTAAGGAACCTTATAATACTGAACGATGAACTAAAAAAGATAAAAGTATAATTCATCCCTGGCGGATGCAATACCAAAATCTGATCCTCAGAAGATTAACGTGTGGAAAATAAAACTTTACCATAATTTCTAGCATAACATATCACCTTAACGACACATACATTGAAGGGTTAGGCGGGAGAATCCATATTGGATCTGTATTTGATGACAGGTTCTGCCTGGAAACTTAATGTTTTATTTCCACATTATAACGTAAATTTTAATCTGAAGAATCAACGTTGTGTATTTATTTTTTCTCATCTCATTCTTCGAGAGATTCTAAGATCCCTCATGTTTACTATACAAGTCATTATCTTCACACCCATATCTACATGGTACTTATGGGATTTAAACGAGAGAAGTGACGGGTGTAATACATTTTAAAATCGGTACCAGGCCATGATTTGATACCGTCATTTACACGATCTATAGAACATGAGAATTACCTCATTCATTCCCACTCGATAAAATGAATGTAATTTTCCAGTACTATCTTCATTAGAAATATAAAGTGACACAACTAAAACTTGTATACATATTTTAAACTCTCCACTCATTCATGCTTCTTTCCCCACTTACTCCTCTGTCATTGATGATTTTCTAATTTTGAGTGAAAGCTATTTTATATCCATTTAGTTAAATTGTGTAGGGAAATTAATATCCTTTATTAATTCTCGTTTACTCATATTTCTATGTTCTTTCATTCAAATTAATCGTATATGAGTAAGTAAATTATTAAAAAATAATACAATCGTGATATTTTAATATAATTATTATATTGTGTCTGGTTCGAGTCATTCTCTTTTAGTGCCTTATAATTTAACACACTCACCGGTAAAATTTCCACTTATCTTTTATCCTAAAACTTTCGTTGCGTCTTGCAACCATTTCAATAGGCTGCAAGACGCAACGAAAATTTTGGAACAATAAAAAAGGAATAAGCGGAAATTTTAACGATGAGTGTGTTAAATTATAAGGCACTAAAAGAGAATGACTCTCCCAAGCAACAACAGAATATGCTTCAACACACGAACTAACATTAGGAATCTTGAGAGCCAAATCCCAAAGCGAAATTAATATAATTAGTTTTCAGTATAATGTATGACAATGAAGAGAAATTTAGTTCTAATGCTCAAATATTCAGTTTTTTAAAATTCTTGGTCGATTGCAATGCTTGCTAAAGCATCCCTTTACAAACTAATTTTGAGCTAATTTACGAAGGTAACGTGCCTGGTGTAATGATTCCGGCGTATTTTCCCTTTTTTTGTTGACAATACAGCAAATCATTCAGGGAACTTACACAATATTTTTAATAACATGAAGCCAAATCCAAAAGCGAAACACTCACGTTCTTACACCAGAATAGATCAACGACACACGCCATTGGTTATGCATGTAATAAACATGATTGTTCATTTTGGTTATTGGAAATAACGTTTTATATTTCTGTACCAAATATTTGAATACCAATGGTTTTAATAAATTCAAAACGTTAAATGTTTACAGTAATATTCTTATATGGAGTAAAACTATGCCAGGAAAGAAGTATCGGTTATTGGAACGTTTGAGTCCAAATATGCCTCTGCATTGTTAATTAAGTTTTTTCACACACAGCGACATTTATCGCAGCATCAGGTGTTGCAGGTCTCTACAACGATAAATTGAATTTATTTTGAAAGATTGTATGTAAACTTTAGAATAGAGGTGATAGTATGTGGGCAGACAGACATGAAAAATTGTTGGGGATTGGTGATTTTCGGTTCTGTTCATTTTGGATAAGAATACATATGTATATGTGCATAGATACGTACATGCGTACATACATGTTTGCAAACATACATACAGGCAGGCATCTACATATATATATAAATTAGGGTATCTGAGAGATACCACTACGCTCAAATAGCAGTTAAAATTCTAACCCTAAAAATACCACCTTAAATGTACATATCGCGTCAGGAGAGAAGACAGACAAAATAAACTAGTAAAAATTATTTTACTGGATAATTCAAGATCCTGGATTTCTCGCTTTGCTTCAGAGAAGCTCTGCCTTCTTCAGTTGAATATATCCAGATGAGCACTTAAATACAGATGTATATATATATATATATTATATATATATATATATAATATATATATATATATTATATATATATATATATATGTATATATACGAGGGACGTTCAATAAGTAATGGCTCTGACCCACTTGCATTTATTTGATATAGCTGTAATTTTGCATGTGCAATTATTTATATCTCTATAGAGTAAGTGGCAAATTACAGCTCTGAATTAATTGTGGTTTCTGATTTACAGATGTTTGAACCGAGTCAAGTGTGAAATGGAGCCTGTTGAGTGTCGAGCAGTGATCCGGTTTTTGTATTTGAAAGGACGCACACCAAGGGAGACTTTTGATGAAATGAAAGTAACTTATGGTGATGATGCCCCATCATATGACCTTGTAAAACGCTGGCATCGTGATTTCAAACATGGTCGGAACTCTGTGGAAACAGCTCCCAGATCTGGTCGCCCCTTCTGCCATTGATGAGGCATCTGTCCGTCAAGT
Organism: Octopus sinensis; assembly: GCF_006345805.1. Lineage (NCBI taxonomy): Eukaryota > Metazoa > Mollusca > Cephalopoda > Octopoda > Octopodidae > Octopus > Octopus sinensis. Next base: position 98,380,745 of record NC_043006.1, on the reverse strand, counting down.
TGAGTCTGCCATTTTGGAAGATCGACGCATAATTATTCGCCAAATAGCCCATGAGCACAAGTTTAGTACCGGGTCTGTGGAAACTATCATTCATGACCATTTGCATATGCAAAAGGTGTCTGCCAGATGGATTCCCAGGTTGCTCACGCCTTTCCAGAAGCAAGAACGCGTCGAGTTCTCGAGGGTGAATTTGGAGATGTTCCAAGAAGATGAGTCAACATTTTTCAAAAGACTGATTACACAGGATGAAACCTGGGTCCATCACGATGATCCAGAGACCAAAGCCCAGTCAATGCAGTGGAAGCACTGTGACTCACCCCCTCCAAAGAAGGCAATGGTGCAGCCCTCCGCTGGCAAGGTCATGCTCACAGTCTTCTGGGACCAGGACGGAGTAGTGATGACATATTTCCTGGCAAAGGGTACCACAATTGCAGGAGCCTATTATGCTTCACTTTTGAGGAAATTAAGAGAAGTTATCAAAATCCAGAGGCGGGGCAAGATCAGCAAAGGCATCCTCCTCCTGCAGGACAACGCTCCGGTCCACAACTCGCTTATCACCAGACCAGAAGCACAGGCGTATAGCTATGAACTCCTCCCCCATCCCCCTACTTCCCTGACCTGGCACCCTCTGATTTTCACCTCTTCCCAGTCATGAAGTTGTTTTTGAAAGGAAAGCGTTTCCCAGATGATGCAGCCTTGATTTCTGAAGTCACGTTCAGGTTGGAGGACCAAGCTGGGGTCTTCTACAAAAACGGTCTCCAGAGCTGCATCAAGCAATGGGAGAAATAACTGTGCCAAGTTTCGTTGCTCTACTGCTATGGGAAGTGGGTCAGGGGCATTACTTATTGAACGCCCCTCGTATATATATATAGAACATACATTATACTTACATATACGAACGCTCATACATACATATATATGCACGTATGTCTTTGGAAATGTTTGGCGGGAAAATTAAGCTAGTCTTGTAAATACGTGCATACATATAGAGTGTTCATATATGTAATTATAACGTATGTTCTGTATATATATATATATATATATATATATATATATATATATATGTATTTATGTGCTCATCTGGTATATTCAACTGAAGAATGCACAGCGTCTCGGAAACAAAGACAGAAATCCAGGATCATGAATTATCCAGTAAAAAAATTCTTTGCTAGCTTATTTTGTCACTTTATCTTCTCTCCTGGCTTGATATGAACATTTAAGGTGGTTTAGGGTCAGGGTTTTGACTGCTTTTTCAGCATGGTCGTATCTCTCAGATACTGTAATTTATTGCTTTAAATAATTATTACCTTTGTATGGTATTTATTCCCATGCTGCCCACTAAACAAGATCGCTATTTAACTATCGATATTATCCTTAGTTATAAATGTAAATATATATATACCAAAACAGCTTGATTCAAATTCATTGATACTCTGAGTTTCAAGTGTGTTGCTAGTCTTCCGCCATTGAATCTCAATGAGAATTCGATTGAAAAGAGTGACTTTTTACTAGTGCAAGTTATTTTGTGATTTGGTCGAGGAAGGTCAAGCGGTGTTGCAGTTTGAAGTTGGTTTTCCAGCGACAACAGTTACTTGAAATATACTGCAAGAAATCGACCGCGTAGTGAACAGGATATCGGTGTCATCATTGGAGGACGTTGGAAGGGACGATAGAGATGGGAGTATATATGTATATATGTGTACATGTATTTACCCATATATCTCCGTGCGTACCTCCGCATTTATACGAGTGTGTATGTGTGCGTAGATGTACAGGTCGTCGTAGCTAACTCGCAGATGCAGTATCGGTGAAAAAACGTCAAATGGTGTATGAAAGTAAGCATTCACATAATAAGGACTTTATGGTAGGAGACAAACAGGTAGCTGCATATTAAAAATTCTTATATAAGCTCCCTTATATCCAACTCAAATTGGTGCAAAGTGTATGGCTAAAGAGTTGGCATTTGTAATGTATACACTACACTATTCTAATTGTTAACGAAACAAATTTTATTTAATGAGTTCCTATAGTGAACGAAACAAAAACAGGCATTACCAGCCTAGTTCTTAGATGAGTTCTACAATAAGATGGCGTGCTTTATATAAGTTCCTTCGATCTCCAACAAATATCTGATGACTATGATCTACAAGGCACATAATAAGGGCATTTCGTCCAAGTAAATTTCAATAGAACATCATCTATCATGCGACATTCTACATTTAAGCTGAGAAATGCTATATACAATGATATCAAAATACTGTATTTTATGCCCTTGTATATGTCTCTCCAAATGATTTGTACGCATCTAAACCGAACTGTGTATGTCTAAACACTGATATTTTTAGTCCCGGAATTGGTATTATTGATTTATTTCCCTTTTAACAAGTAATCCATGTGTATGCCTCTCCAGTTATCATCAGAAAATATTTGGTTATTTCAAGATGGAATTCCGTGTTATAATGATATCTTCAATGATGCAAAACTCCGTAATGAGGAAGATGTTTATGCTTGTATAAAATGCCGATTACATATCAAGAAATTTGTCGCTTGCTTTCACTTTTGCTAACACACTAACAAATATGAAAGAAGAGGAAAAGGAGTAATGGTATTATTATAAAAACTGTTGCAGGTTGAAAAAGTGACAGGCTGCGCATTGCGAGACAGGAACTCATGAGAAACTATCTATTCAAACACATGGCGAAAGCAGTGAAAGAGGAAGAGCTAGAGGAAACAGGAGGTTACTATTGAAAATACGAACAGTACAAGATTACAGATAGTGAAAGAAATTATAGACTACATTAAAGAAAATAACTGATATGAAGACAAGCACGGATATAGCGACTAAGGGAGAGAAAGGAAGTTCCCTTATATAATTGTGGGAGAAACCAGAACTAATAGGATAAGATGGACGTTCGAAAAGAAAATCAGGAAAAATTATGAGCTACATATTTACAAGTGTGTGAGTGTTTATGTGCGTGCATGTAGGTGTACGCATGTGTGTGTGAGTGAGTGTGTGTGTGTCTGTGTGTGTGTGTGTTTGTGCACACGCCTGTGTGTTAGCATGCAACAAGTATTTGTTGATGTGCGGCGAGCTGGCAGAAACGGTAGCACGCAGGGCGAAATGCGTGGCCGTATTTCGTCTGCCGTTACGTTCTGAGTTCAAATTCCGCCAGGGTCGACTTTGCCTTTCATCCTTTCGGGGTCGATAAATTAAGTACCAGTTACGCACTGGGGTCGATATAATCGACTTAATCCGTTTGTCTGTCCTCTCTGTGTTTAGCCCCTTGTGGGTAGTAAAGAAATAAGTATTTGTTGATGTGTTGTATACAAATGCAAAAGTAATTGGAAATAACATAGAACATACAATTTCTTGAGTACTGAATCTCATGATTTGCTATTTCAAAGGCACAAATACACATTTACACATACACACATTAGCATGAACGAGCACACGCACATGCACTCACACAAAGACAAACTCATACATGCACATGCATTCAATGTATATATACATATATATATATATGTATATATAAACACATCCACAAATATATTATGCGTATATATATATATATACATATAGGCATATATATATGCATATATATATATATTAATACATGTATATATATATATATACACACACACACATATATATATATATACATATATATATATATATATATATATATATATGTATATTTGTATGTATGTATATATGTATGTATTTGTGTATTCACTCTTTGTGAACTTTTCTAAAGTAGAGAGATATATGGGAATATTTAATTAAGCTTTAACACTTAGCAGAAGAAGGTAACCATTGATTACTAATAATACAAAGTTAACTTTCCATTACCCATTTCGATAAATGTAAGTGCATTGAATAAGAAGCCATGTCGTTAGCATTAACAGAATGCATGTGTATAACTTTCTTCGGCAAGATTTTCAATTAAGAATCCTAACTACGAAATGGAATATCGGAGTAACTAGCAATTATTCGAAGTTTCCATTTTTAATGCCTCTATTATTGTGCATTACTTTAAAGGCGTTGTCGCCTTCAATAATAAAAACAACAACAACAAAGACAACGATAATAGTAATAATAATAATAATAATAATAATAATAATAATAACAATAATAATAATAATAATTATTATTATTATTATTAGAGATGAAAACGAGGAAGAGAAAGAGAAAAGAGCGGATAAAGAAGGCGAAGAAGAAGGAGAGGACGAGAAGGAAGAAAAGAAGAAGGAGAAGAAAGATGATGAAAAGGAAGAAAAGAAGAAGAAGAAGAAGAAGAAGAAAAGAAGAAGAAGAAGAAGGAAAAGAAGAAGAAGGAGGAGGAGACGAAGAAGGAGGAGAAGAAGAGGAAGAAGAATGCTTGTGGATTTGAGATGTCGGAAATTGTGACATAAAGACGAATATAATGCTGTTATGGTGAATGATTATTTCAGCACATTTCGAGTGTTCACCACAGAGGCTGTCGGTACACTTAAAGTAGGGAATCAAATGACATTTGATCGTATAATTAATCAGCAATGGCTGAGACACGCGGAAATTCTCATTCGCCAAACGTAATGGTCATGTTGACGTCAACCTTTCTTCGTATGCAGAAGACGACCGTACACTGTCTTTATTTTGTGGCTCCTGCATGTCAACCTATCCACCACCCAAGAAAAATTCATAGATAGGTTAAGATTTCAGTGCCGAGGATTCAAAGTGGAAGTTATGCGTCTCTGTTTAATTAGACCATCAATATTTTTCCTTTCATTTTCCATTCAGAAACGAAATTGCACTGACTTTTCAAAAGTGCTGCATGAAAGTTACCTGCATGTTGTCGTAAAATATCCTCGATTCAAACAAATATTTCCCCAGCCGCTTATTGTAGCATTTTGATGGAATAAAAATATAAGAAAACTATTAATTTTTACTTCTGACTCCAAGAAAAATAACATCGGAGGATCTGCACAATGTTCCTTGAAAAATAGCCGCAAACGAGATAAGCTCTGTTCATTGGGCAACGGCATGAGTCAAGTGAATTCCATCAGGAATCATAACAGAAATGTTATGATTTATACAGAACGTTGGGCATGTATAGATTTTCATTTGGTGTACGCAGCAAAATGCACAAAATACAACTTGTCTTATGTTGGTTGTACAACAGAACAATTAAACAAAATATTTAGTGGGCACAGGTGTGACGTCAGGCATATTAACATTAGTTCGAAAGAACATACTGAACATCTTTGCATCAAACTTCTGTAACTTTGCAATATGCACATAAAAGTGCATATTCTCAGAACATATTCTGAACCTGATAGACTTTCAACACTCACACTGCATGAGGAGAAATATGTTTGCGGGTTATTAACCCAAAAGGAATTAATAAAATGACAGATTGAATATTCTTCTTCTTCTTTTTATTTTTTCTTTCCTTTTTATTTTTTTCCTTTCCTTTTTTTCATCTAGCCGGTTTTATAATTGAAACTTGAAGACCGATAATGTCATTCCATCAACGTGCAGACACTGATAGCTTTCGTTCATATTCTAGATTTGAATTTCTATAATTTAGAATTTTTATCACTTTTCAATTTGAACTCTGCAAAGACAGACTTCTTCAACCAATAAAATATCTATTGCAATCGTGTCTGTTATTATTATTATTATTATTATTATTATTAGCAGCAGCAGCAGCAGCAGCAGTAGTAGTAGTAGTAGTAGTAGTAGTAGTAGTAGTAGTAGTAGTAGTAATAGTAGTAGTAGTAGTAGTGTATGGTAATTTAATCAGAACCTACGCTACCTTGAGTTTGGTAACATGTTTTCTCAAATCTCCGGAAACTGTTGTACGATTCTTACAGAATATATGATCGTGCCATTCTGTCACAATGCGAGTTTCCAGACTTTTAGACAATATTTTATGCGGTGTGTCATGTGTACAATTTAGCATATCTGGTCCTTTGGTTTCAATAGCATTGTGAAGTAGTTTCACGTCTCCAAACGTACGATTTATTTAAGCATGCATTGACCTCACCAACTTTTGATCCTTTGGGGATAATTGGCAACATTTGACGAAAACCTCCTGCAAGAAGAACTGTTACTCTCCACTTGAGCGTGCTATTGTCTTTTATGTCTTGGAGGGTACAGTCAAATACCTCTGGAGCTCCACAATAAGGCACGTTTGTTGGAGAATTGTTGCCATTGCAGAGTTTTGGGAAATGTTGCACATTTTAGATTCATTCATTGCAAGGTTTAGAGGAAGCTTGATCATGAAATGATCAGTTCCTCCCCCATTGATGGGGGTAGTTGCAACACTGATGATGCAACAAAAGATGCAACACTGGAAGAAGTTTAGATTTTATTTCCTTCCATTTACGATTGCAGGTGAAAGTGACAAAAAGATTTGGTTCTGCATATGTCCTGACATATATCATAGCGTCTTGTGTTCGTTCGTGTATATATCGAAGACCACATGTGAATGACGATGGGAATATTATAAATTGCCCCATGTTTTGAATATCACCTCAAAGTATCTTTGATAATTTTTAGCCTTAATATATTTTTATTGTTACGAATGTAGAGCAGACGCTAACTCTCAACTTTAGCATGCATATCAACTGTGTATTGGTGAAATAGATCATGATACATGTGTAGTGTTAAATTGCTGTAATGCAAATATGTAAATGGAAAATATATTTAATTTGGTAGCCGAAAGATTATTGAATCTTTCGATACCACATACGTCAAAATCGGCATGCCAGTTTTTGAATCCATAAGAGACTTACTCACACATACACGCACATTCTCATATATATATATATGTATGTATGTATGTATGTATGTATGTAGATGTATATATATGTATATATACATATACATATATACATACATGTGTTCGTATGTGTGTTTTATCTACCACTCTTTGTAAACTGGTGATGAAGTGTTTCGGCCGACATAGTTGACATTAGGCTTGGTATCGATATAAGGGTGAATACCTTTCTAATATCAAGTATCCCAGTAGGAAGCAATACGACTTAAGTCTTGAGAAGTTTTGGGTTCAGAATATAAATGAAATGGGTTAATAATTTGTTGCGATTTAACATGATCATCAAGCATACTGCCACCAAATCGACAGTGTTTACTATTGATTTTCTTTCTAGTATAATACACCATATGCACTTTATTTTCACTACTCTACTCTTTCTCCCAACTGCTACCTGTGTTTTGTTGTAATCAGCATTTGATATCTAGAACACGCTTAGCAAATTATCATTCTATTTTACAGAATATCAGTCTCAAGCGGGAAGTGTCGTTAATTTTGATAGATTATTTCCGGAACAGCAGCAAAGCATAATTAACAAATGATAAAGGAATCTGATTACATACTAGAATATATCATTCTTCGGCTTGCCTGTAGGGTTTCTTATTTATTTCTTTACTTACAATCTGTTAATTTCCCATGTTGGTTACTTTGAAATTAATATGAAATAAGAGCGAATCCGAAAGTTTTACGTTCAATTGTCTTCCGTATTTTGTATTAATTTTTGTAATTCCCTCAGTGAAAGAGAGTGCAATGCATGATATATTATCATACTGCGTAAGAAGACCATGGTCGAAATATTCATATCTCACAGTATACCAACCTAAACCAAATAAAATGTCTGCATTAAAAAAAATTACGGACAAATTTTCTATTATTGAAACATATATGCGCTATTATAAAATATACCATATGCAATAACAGCAGAGAAGACAAAAACAGTAACTCATAAATATTAATCCATCATTTGAAAACTATAGTAGTCGAGACAAGTGATTGATTAAAATGAGTCAGCCTATTTTCATTTTCAGAACATGCAATTTTATTTAAGGTATACTGGTAATTTCACTGAGTAATTCTTTAAAAACACAACCTGATTCACCTACCGAAATAACTGTTTCAAGGAGGTAAGTAAATATACCTTAATCATTTTGTTTGCAAATGTTTAATTACCGTTGCCACATAGACGACAACTCGATATCGAGAATGAAAGAAATACTTATTAAATTTACGCAGTTACTTTCAAGCAAGAATTATGTTTCTGAGCTATCTTAATATGAATGAGAAATATTCCAGTTTCTTTTCGAGAAAAATGGCATAGGTATTTTATGTTCCATTTAAGAAAACAAATATTTGCACTGTTGACTATTTTTCTTGCAGCATATGGGGCTATTTCGGATATAATTCAAGTGCATAGCGTGACTCAGCATTACTTTAACAATTGGCGAGGAAATTATCTCCGGCTTGAGAACAATTAATCCAGTGCCATATATTACAGTGACTGCAAACTATTGTTGAAGGTGTCAACAAAAATCACAAGATTTTCCCCTGGAATCTGAGGTCTCTTTAGCTTCATAGGTTTTGACTATGCTCCGGATCGTTTTATTCTTATACACCTTATGCTATTCATATTACAATGACAGAGTGGTATGTAATATATATCATATGTATCACAAAATCATATATTACAACATTTTATTATCTTCTTTATTAGAATTCCATATTAGACAAGTATTATGTATTATTTCAGAAGTAAATGCACTGAAATAGTTATTTCCAATCAAGAGAAAACCATTTATTACAAGTTTACGATGTGATGTGATTATGTTCGTGCTTTCCCCACCACTAATTCAGTTTCAAGATATATGATGCGCCGGTTTATAACAGACTTTACGTTATACTGTATAAATCAATTAGTTATCGCCAAGCTGATATGGCAGTCCAGAAATATATGACGAATGCTGCCGTTGATTAGCTCCAAGAGGAGACCGCCTCTAGCTAGCTATGTTCAGGTTCAGGTTCAGGTTCGTGTGTCACATTGCTAGCTAGAGGCGATGGCCTCTTGGAGCTAATCAACGGCAACATTCGTCCTATATTTCTGGACTGCCATATTAGATTGGCGATAGCTATTAATATCCAGTACCGCTGACAGTAGTCCCCTTTAGAGAGACTTAGAAATTTTAATATTTCTACAATTATTTATCAACATCTCTTAAAGCACCCAAGACGCGAGTGTATTCTTTGGAATGGCTGCCTGCTTAAATTTCTTATGCAACTGTAAAATAATATGAAAGGCGGGATTATTCAGCCTACACATGGAAGATTTATTGAATAAGCGAAGTCCATACCGTGGAACTAACACCAGAAACGCTATTGGATAGTAATAAATATCAAGTAAACGCTTTCGATACTTCGAATGATCACATGCCGCATCAAAGTTTCAACTGAAATAAACAATCGGCAGATTTAGAGTGAAATCAAGCTTTACTGGGGTTACAGCAATGCAACCGATGTCGCCAAATATGAGGTATTGTAGGCGTGGATCAAATATATAAAATGAGTTGCAAGTCTAATATTTGATGAAATATTAGTCTTGGTCTAGAGGGCTTTAAAATTAATTTGATGAAGAAAAGATTGCTGTCAATTTAAATATGTTCCTGTAGTTCTGACAATATCTCTTAATATAATTGATTAGAATCGCTGGCTCGCAGCAGGGTAATTAAGAATTGTAATATATATATATATACATGTGTGTGTGTGTGTGTGTGTCTTATAATTAACATATAGTATTTCCACTTTACTTATATTCTTAATATTCGTGTTATTAATTTTTCAATGAACCTTTTCATATTATTTTAACTTATGTTAAGGCAGCGAGTAGGCAGCATCGTCAGCACGCTGGGTAGGTTTCTTGAGCGGCATTTCGTTCATCTTTACGTTCTGAGTTCAAATTCCGCTGGAGCCTTTCATATTTTGGGGTGTATAAAGTAAGTACGAGTCGACCATTGAGGTTGATGTAATCGTCTAGCCCCATCCCCTCAAATTTCAAGCTTTGTGCCTGTAACTAGTAAGGATTGCTTTAAATTATGTTACTTGAAGCTAATCCCTATTGTGTGTTTACCACGTAATAATACATATGTTTCTTGCTCATTGGTTTATTCAATGAATAATTAAATTTATTGATACACTAGCAGAATCGCCCGGTGTTGCTCGGGTTGTAAGGGAAATAAATATATAAGCATTTTTAGAGAGTTATAGCCAAAAAATAGCAAAGAAATGCATAAAAAATTGAAAAAAAATTAAGGTAAATTTTTTTTAAATCGTTGACACATCGTAGATATTTTTAGAGAGTTACTTCCCTTATATAAAAGCGAAAAAAATGCATTAAAATGGAAAAATATGATGGTAAATTTTTTTTAAATCGTAGACTCATCGTAGACGCACGCTAATACCCAGAAGGGCTCGATATGAATCACGACTATAAGATACCCGCTTTTGGTTAAACTGCACCGCAAAATGTGGGAGTAGTTAGGAATCTAAATCGTAGGAGACAGACACACAACTTCACTCTTATATAAAGATGCTTTTTTTTTTCAGTCATAGAGTTAGATTTATGAAGGTATTCAGTAGAAAATCCTTCGAATTCTGACTCGCTGCTTGATATAATGAAATTCGTATCCATTTTTTGTCAGAATTACAAATTTTGAAAACACAATAGGAACAAATTTCGGAAAAAAATCTCCCATAATTCACGGAATTAAAATTACACTTCGATTTTTGTACAAAACTGTAGTTTACGAAGTATAATACGTGTTTTCACGAATGTACTAAAGAGATTTGCTCTGATATTCTCATTTAAATATGAATAGGTAAATTCGGGCGGCTTGGTAACTATATATAAGTGTCGTCTGTTTATACATAAACACTGTTTCATACTGCAATTATATATACATATATCTATATATAATAGTATATAATAAAATATATACAGAGTAAAATAAAAACCAATTTACCTTTTCTGTGCGTCCGTGTGTCTTTGCAAATGTGTTGGAATGATAAGTGAGTTGAGTTTTGGCGCCTTTTTTACTAATAACAAACACACACGTGTTTGTATGTAGTTGTATGTGTATGTAGTTGTATGTAGTTGTATATGTATGTGTATGCGTGTGTGAGGAATGACACACACACACTCACGCACGCACACATGTACATCAATGCTTTCGGAGTGATATGTTAAAATATTGAGTTTTCTCGAATTTTGTCTTAATTGGTGGTAAAATTGAAAGAAATTTTTTATGGCATCACCCACTGAAGTACTCTGAAAAATCTTAGGTAAACTCTAATTCAAGAAATTGTGTATTTATTTGTTTCTGTTTGCTGTGTTTTTTTATTTTTTGAGTAGTGGTTTAAATCACTCTGTCGCTATTTACTTTCATTTTATTCGTCGCACACTGTGTGTGTGCGTTTGTGTGTGGTGTAAACCAGACTAAGAAAAGCATTTGACACACACACCAGAATGTGAGTTTTCTGTAAATTTTGTTTAATTGGAGTTTAAATTTTAAAAACTGGACCTGGCATGACGCGATGCATTGTACTCTTAAAAATGCTAGGTAAATTGTAATTGAAGAAATCCTATATTGTAGATTTGTATAACTCCCAAAGGGAGGCAGATAAAATCTGCCTTTTATAATAAGAGATACCCACACACTCACACACACACACATCTTCTGTTCATTGGAAGCCGTATTATAAGGGCAGTGTGAGAGAGAGGAGCAGAGTGAGTGGAAGAGTGAATGAGTAAATCCCTGTGCTTAAGGGAGAGTATTCTAAGGTCTTTCCTCCTTTGTTTTCTTTAAGAAATTCTTACTGGTTAGTTAAAAACAGAGAGAGGAAAGAGCATACTTGTGTTTTTATATTTTTGCATGATTCATTATTACAGATATATTTATACGCATTTGTTCATATATTATATATACAAATGTATGTAGCATGTTCTTCGATTGTATCCGTCATTCAACCTTCCAAACGTTATGCAATTTAATGCAATGAAACCTTAAAATTATTTCGTATTCTTCTACCCTTATCTAATACTTATTACAATCACCGAGCCTGTAAACTTAGATCTGGAATTTTCCTATATAAGGTTTCTCATTTGACAGACACGGATAATTAACGCATCACACGCCATTGCAGTTTTCCTGTGTATATCATTAGATTTGAACATGCTACATCACAAATTATCGTCTTTTAATTAAATATGGATCTTTTGTATTATGTAGCGACAAATTTCTCGTTTCAGGAGGACTCATCGCACTTGTTATACTGTTGAATGTTATAAATTAGATGTTCGGAAATTGTTAAAGGAATTATCATCAAATGGCAATGCATTAAAACGTGAATAAAATATGGTTAAACAAGTGTCTGGGGAAAATAGAATTTAAAATATAATTTTAGAAAACAAAAACGCTAACTCAATATCTCTTCGTAGGTTTAATGGGAAGACAAATTTGGTTGTGTTTCGATTAGAAATGCTTCTTTTTTATCATATATGCTATTTATAGATGGATAGCTCATCGTTATGTACAAATAATAACCAGCAAGAATATTAAGCTATTATGACGATGCGAAGTTACAACATATACTTACAGAATTTATAATATGAATCGCAATGTCTTGTAGTATTATGTGTGGAAGCATACTTAAATATTAAGAATATTAGTTAACCTATATAAAAAGCCAGAACGCACCAATTTTACGGAGGCAATAAAAATGTCTCATATAGAAGCAATGTTATAGTTTTGTGGAGAGTTGTAAGGCAATTAAATTGATCTCAGTACTAAACTGGTACTATATTTTCACGATCTCCGAGGACAGAAAGTAATGTTAGCCGAGGAGAAAATTCGAACGCAGAACGTATGATAGGATATCTAAACACATAAACAAAATGTGTCGAGCGCTCTGAGAATTCTAAAGATAAAGGCTGCACTAAGTACAATCCCGTTAGATGAACCTGTATCAGTTCAATAACCTTGGAAGAACAAGCAAATATGGGAACGCAGCCTCTTTCTTGGCATTTAGGCTTCTAGAAATAATATTCAAATTTCCCTGAAATACTTTCCTTTCTTCTTAAATATGGATGAATACACCAGACAAATATTCCATAGCCATGTCCATAAAGCGTGATTTAAATTACATTAATCATATATATGATATATGGTTGATCAAAAGTAGGATGAATGAGCGACTAAAACAGCAATAGAAGCAGCAGCAGCCACAAATTAAGTCAACTCCTGTTACATTTAGACATATTGACTGCCTACGTGGACAGCTTCCTAGGAAATTTAATAGTTAAACATTCATATTAATTATGTTGAGTCTAGCAGTCAAGGCCATGCACTTTGGAGGAGATTATGGCCGACTACATTAAATCCCAAATCATAAAATACTCCAATCTACCGAAAGCAATGTCGTCAGGGGAAACAAAAATGAACTCATAAAATTAAGTAATCATTTTATAGTGACCAATACTCCAGCGAAGTTGAAAAGTACATTTCAATACAACACCTTCCAGCTATAATTGTTTACAAAATATGTTATAAAAGAATGTAAAAGGTGCCGTTCTTAATAATTGATATCGTGTAAAATGTTTTGGAGTTAATATATATGGAGAGGAAGCGAACAGTATTTGAGGAGAAATGCAATTTTAGTCATTTTATTTGAATGGACTTCTATTTCAGAAAATAACAATGACAGGTCGTATGCTTACTTACGAAAAGAAAAGGCATGCTGTGATTGTGGCTTTGAAGGCTAAAGATGGGGAATTAGAAATTACCCATTTTCTGAAAGTTGCAAGATCTTTTATCCACAAGATTCGGTGTGAGATAGAGAAAGAAGATGGAAGCCTGTTAACTGTACCAAAACGTAAAAAACATGGCAAACGCTCTGGGTAAATTTCTGTTTTAACGCCACTCATAACTAGTATTCAATTGTGATACTGCCCTGCAATAATAATCACTTGGATATAATAACGGGTGTATACATCCAGTAGTATATTGTATATTTATTATCTCTTAGATAGTTGCTTAATCTCTAACTCATATATATATATATCTTTATCTTTCTTTCTTTTACTTGTTTCAGTCATTTGACTGCGGCCATGCTGGAGCACCGCCTTTAGTCGGGCAAATCGACCCCGGGACTTATTCTTTTTAAGCCCAGTACTTATTCTATCGGTCTCTATTGCCGAACCGCTAAGTGACGGGGACGTAAACACACCAGCATCGGTTGTCAAGCAATGCTAGGGGGACAAACACACAAACACACACATATATATATATACATATATACGACAGGCTTCTTTCAGCTTCCGTCTACCAAATCCACTCACAAGGCATTGGTCGGCCCGGGGCTATAGCAGAAGACACTTGCCCAAGATGCCACGCAGTGGGGCTGAACCCGGAGCCATGTGGTTGGTTAGCAAGCTACTTATCACACAGCCACTCCTGCATATGTATGTGCATATGTATATGTATATGTATATAAGAGAGGTCTTGTCACCTAGAAGACACAAAGTGTGTCAGGTAACGCTGTGGACAGACCATAGTTAAACTCTTGGTTCGATAATGACACGAGTAAAGAGTCTAATGCTGGTCTTGCATTAGCATGCACAACCATAGCTTTGTTATCACATTCTGTATATATATATATAATATATATATATATATATATATATATATATATATATATATATATATATATATATATATATATATATATATATATTATATATATATATATACAGAATGTGATAACAAAGCTGTGGCTGTAAGACCTTTTCAGGATATTTATAAAGAAATAGTTTTATTGCTGTTTTTGGGATATTATGGATATCCTTTCATCAAAGACGAAGTGAGAATGTTAAATAGAGGAACTATTTGAGTTCTAATTATTATGGAAAAGGGGCCTTTCCAGGTAGGGATTATAGAGGGAAATATGAGAATGAAAGTAGAAATAAGATACATAAAGATATTATAGTTGCAGTTCCTTATTTGTGGAAAATGGGGTATAGAAGTGGTAAAATTGTTTCCTGTATGGAACGTCCATGGTATGTAAGTTCCAATAGCAGTTCATGCTTAGCCATTTCAAAGTATGGAGCCATTGAATCTGTGTTGCTTGATCGAAAGGGGTTTTGTGGTGTGAATGTGTGAATTCACACCACAAATCTCTCAACACTACGAAACTCAAACTTCAAAAATAACTATATGTATACATAAAATAATTATTTTACGTTGTGATTGCTTGTATGAGTGTGTATATCTCTGTATGTTTGTGTATGCGACTCTGTATGTCTTTCAACATGTAAGCAACGCAACACAGACTTATAAAAGGAAGACTTTCACTATAATGACAAGATGTTTTTGTTCAGAGAGAAGCAGGAGAAGAAATTGTTGTTGAAAGAGAGAAATACAGCGAGTGAGAGAGAGAGAGAGAGAGAGAGATAAAGGGAAGGAGTGTGGGGGAGATAGAATTAAAATGTGTTTCAAGATAAAAAAAGATTGTTGTTTTTCATATCAATATTATGATTGTAGTATACTTCTGTTGAAGGATCTATTTCATGTTGATTATTTCGTTGTCTAGCGACATAGCGGCGAATCACGACGAGTCATTTTGAAACACATACCAGCTGTTTTTAGTCAAACAATTCTACGTACATCTTCACAGAAACACTAATAAAATATATACGTTATTATTTATTTTATTTTATTTTATCTAGTTTCAGCTCACGAGCTGTGGCCATGCTGGGGCACCACC
>NC_043006.1:98327616-98360116 GCF_006345805.1 Octopus sinensis | reverse complement strand
AGCTTGTTCACCCTATTGGGATACGCCTTTTTGAGTTTCAATTAGATATTTGTGTTGAACGAGGAAACAATAATATGCGTTCTTAGAAGTTCAAATAAAAGAAAATGCAAGGAACAAAGACATTAATTTACTAACCTCTACATGGGTGGATGGAAGCACTCCGTCGGTTACGACGACGAGGGTTCCGGTTGATCCGAATCAACGGAACAGCCGGCTCGTGAAATTAACATGTAAGTGGCTGAGCACTCCACAGATACGTGTACCCTTAACGTAGTTCTCGGGGATATTCAGCGTGATACAGAGAGTGACAAAGCCGGCCCTTTGAAATACAGGTACAACAGAAACAGGAAGTAAGAGTGAGAGAACGTTGTGGTGAAAGAGTACAGCAGGGATCACCACCATCCCTGCCGGAGCCTCGTGGAGCTTTAGTGGTTTTCGCTCAATAAACACTCAAAACGCCCGGTCTGGGAATCGAAACCGCGATCTTATGACCGCGAGCCCGCTGCCCTAACCACTGGGCTATTGCGCCTCCACTAACCTCTACAATTGAATCATACACTACACTAAAATCCGACACAAGAAAAAGGTATTTGATAGATAGTAATAACGATTTCGTATGTTTAATTTGTATCGGAGCTTGTTTTTCTGCAACTTTTACATTTAACTTTACAAATACTACAAGAAACAATGTCAGCCACCCGAAATCTGTTGAACATGTACCAGATATTCACTTTCGATCATTGAGAAATGTATAAGTAGTTTCGGTCATGGTTCGGCGTTGTCTTTTACTGAGAGGAGACATCCATGTATTTGTAAGATAAAAGGTGCGAATCGTCAACTTGGAAGAAACTCATCTTGCACACGTTACATGCAAGGGTGACAATTAGTTATTTGTCGGATTCTAACATTGGAAGTCTATGCAAATATGCATATGTACCTGTAACCATGTGTATATGTGAACATGCTTATGTGTTAAACTTTAATGCTTTGAAATACGTTTTGAAATAAGGGAATTAGCTTTGAAATAAGGAAATTGCGCAGACATGGCTCAGATGATAACAAAAGATTATATTATATACCACTTAGGAATTTCTTATATCTTAGTTACGTTATACTGAATTAAATTTCACTCCTTCATTCTTGTAAAGTTGGAGGTGCTTGTGGATTTATAGCTTGTAGTGATCGTTTACTCTGCTATTTTTATGTTTTCTTCATACGTAACCTAATTAGCACTATACATCTTACAATATATAGTACTCTCCGTTAAGTTTCCGACTCCGAGGTCATCTCCAACGTCACACACTACAGGATGGATAAAACAAAATTCCATTCAATAGGTGCAATCGAAATGACGAACAGGTATTCATCTCTCTCTGTCATCTACAAGCAGTAATATTACACTTATGAACATGAGATAATATTCTAAATATTCAGAGTGCTCTGTATCGCTTATAATTATCGAATCGCTTTCAGCGACAGTCAGTATTGTTACGTTTGAGAAGCATAAAAATGCAAAATGATATTCAGGTTTAGAGTACTTCGATTGTTAGATAAGTCTCCGCTGTATCCTTTTTGTGTTGTATTATCTGCATTGTCATTCACATAAAGTAACGAACCAAAACTGATTTTGTTTCTATATTTACTATTTTCCTATGCACCATTCCAGTTAGTCAGATATTTCTTGTAATCAAAGTTGAATATATATTAATGCGATCACTAACAGTGCACGGTGTAAGTCTAAACGTTTCTCTAAATATTGATATCCTCAAAAATAGCAAGACAAATATTATAAATATGTAACGGGTTAATGAAGCTTCTGTCATCAGCGGTGG
Organism: Octopus sinensis; assembly: GCF_006345805.1. Classification (NCBI taxonomy): domain Eukaryota; kingdom Metazoa; phylum Mollusca; class Cephalopoda; order Octopoda; family Octopodidae; genus Octopus; species Octopus sinensis. The sequence goes on along the minus strand of NC_043006.1, from coordinate 98,358,284 downwards.
AAAGTGTTCATGTAATGATGGATATCCTTCAAATACGCTTCCTTTAAAATGGAGTAAATGTATTTCCTTTCAGTACAATACGTCCACATATTACGTGCTAATGTATATACATTCAATAAGGAAATAGAAATTATTTGAAAGAATTTCGGATCTATCATAAACAAAAAGTTTCATATACACAACAAGCACATGCATATAAGTATGTATGTATGTAAGTATATATATATATATATATGCACACACATATATGTGTATACATACATACATACATATATATATATATATATATATGTATATTGTATACCCTATATCTATATATGCATATAAGTATGTATGTATGTAAGTATATATATATATATATATTATATATATATATATATATATGCACACACATATATGTGTATACATACATACATACATATATATGTATATAAATATATATATATATATATATATATATATATATATATATATATATATGTATATATATATATATACATATATATATATATATATAAGTAGACGTTTCTTCGTCGTTTAGTACGCTAACTTAATAGACGTGGCGCTGAAGTAGCATTACTTGTTCACATTGTCGTTCTTAGACATACAGAGAAAAAGAGAGAACATCTGCGTCTTCCATTTCTTAAAATGAATTGAATAGCATTAGCATTAGTAGTTTCTTCGTAGCTTAACTTATTTCATGCTGTCTTTCATTTCACTATTTCGTATTCCTCTTTTCTTCAGCATTGTCTACCCAGGCTGAATGAAACTGAGGAAGTACTTTTAGTAACTCTCACTTGAAATCAGTAGCTTGGCCGTATATGCATTATGTTCATTCGTCGAATTTATATTATTTACTAATGGCATCCGTAACTGCTTTGGTAAGCTATTGTTTGTTTGCCTTTCAGCGGCCGATATGATAATTTACCGTCAATTAGCATTTGTTTGGCATTTTCGTATAAATCGTTATAATCATATCATCTCGATTTTGTTCCGATTGTGTGTCTTACTTCGTTATAGTATTATAGATATCATAACTGGTATCAAATCCATCAATATATATAAACACACGCATACATGCCTGAATGGATACAAACATACAAACATATACTTACACACACTCACACACACAAACCACACACATACGCACACAACTACACACACAAACACATACACACGTATACATATATATATTTATATATATATATATTGTGTATTTCAACTAATATTTATCTTTCGCCAGAGAAATAAATATGTGTGTACATAAAACATGTAGATATATAAAAATGAATGTGAATAATAATAGATAGTTAGATAGATTATATATGTGTGTGTATATATGTATATATTTACATACGTTAAACATATATATATATACATATATACTTTTGTCATTTGTGTGTATATATATATATATATATATATATATATATATATATATATATATGTATATGTATGTATGTATGTATATATGTATGCACGTCTGTATGTGTGTGTGTGTTTTATGTATGCTTAGAATTACTGCCATGTTTCGTTTTTACTATATTATATCTTCTATAATTGTTTAATTTGTTCTCCCAGTTGCGACCAAATTTATGTTACATCCCTCCAATAACCCTTCAGTAATCGGAGACATTTGTGACATTTGGTCATCCTCGAAGTTTTATGTAATAGCTCACGAAACTTACGGCTGATTGACTTCTCATATTTGGCCAACTGCAGAATTCTGTTTCTGCATGATAGAGCAAACACGAGCGTCGACGGAATACTTCATAGGCTGATAAATATACTCTCATGAATTGTGACAAAATGAGGCCTACAAATGAGGTTTCCTGTTCATCATCGTCCACCATGTGGTGCACATACTTTTACCATTGGTGTTGCAGTGCTTATATCTCATTGGTAAAGAGACAGTCAATCAAAAAGTCATCAACAGCAGATATGACGTCATCATCACTGTGATGTCGTTTCCCAGTCAAGTGTTTTTGTCATGTTGGGAAACAGAGGATAGTAAGTTGGAGCTAAATCAGGAGAATAGGGAGAGCGATCAACCAGTTGAAAGCCACAGTCACACACATTTGAAACCAAGTATGAGTGTGGTGGAGCGTTGTCCTAATGGAATAAGACCCGTTTCCTCGGTTTTCCTCACCGTTCGGTCTTGACAGCCTTTCGATTCAGTCATCTGGAGTTGGCAAATTACTCACTACTCATTACGTGACCCTTTTGCGCATAATCAATAAATAATCAGCCCAAACGACTGAGGTCGTCACTTACCCTGCGGATGAAATTACCTTGGCCTTCTTTTCAGCAAGTAAGGGGAGTTGTTTCCACATCTCATCCTGGGTTAGGTATTGTTCAAGGAAACAGGTTGGATCAGCTTGAAACAACGTCAGATGTTCCCCCTGATGTAATCAGCTTCTTACTCTTCTCATCATATAACGTACATATACATGTTTAATTTGATATTATTCTACAAATTACTTTTGTTTGTAAAATAGTATCAAATTAAACATATATCTGTACGCTGTAAGAAACTCCGCTTCTCATCAACTATCAGAAGACGCGTTACGCACCGAGAGTAAGCTTTCCTCGTATCAGGATCATTTTCTAGTCTCTCGTGAGATACACTAATAGTATAGGCTATTCGATTTATAGTCAATTGCTTGTCATTCATCAACATGTGGTGAACGCGATCAGTGTTTCCTCGGCGTTGCAGCTGAACAAGTTCAGACCTTGAGTCATCCTCCGTTCTTCTAAGTTCAGCTGCCCGCTTTTGCATTGTCGATAACGGTGGAACGCCATCCCTAATGTAGCAACCATGTCAGCATGACAGTCTTTGGGATATAAACCATTTTCCAGCAGATACGATGCCAAATTCTGTCCATTTTCAAGGCCAATCATTTCTAGTTACATTTGTAGTCTTCTTTGAATAGTGAGATGTCCTTTAATCCCAAAACAAACAATGCAATTACTGATCAAGAGATTTGAGCTTAATGCATGCAAGATTTTATAGTTTGCATTATTCCTTCATATTCAGCCTATTATCTTTTCATATCACCCTCGTAGTATGTAAATAATTGTTAACTGAGAAAATTAATAAGCCAAAGCTCTGAATTATGTGTACGTTAAAAAACAGAGTGGAAAAGAAAATTCTGATGTATAGCCATAAGTCCTATTGTTATACCTCTGGCATTCCACCTTTTCGTGCAAGAACTTTCGAGAAATTTCCAAGTTTATATGATACGATATCAGTTCTGGGGACTATTCCAAACTTGGTGATATCCTTAATCATTCAATACAACCATATCTTCCAGGCTTCTTTTATAAGATATTTTCCCGATCTCTCCATAGTTCGTTGTAAAGCCATAAATTTGAGCGGTAAGCCAACTTGCAGTTAACAAAGGATTGTAGGTTCCAGTAACGCACCCGCTTCTCTTAAAACTATTATCTCAAAATCTATATGGTAACAGAAAAATCCAATAGTCTTCACATACCTATATCTACAGTTTCTAAGATATTTGGATATACATTTTTGGATTCTGTCTCATCTACATTAAAATGTGGGCTAATTCGATCACTATATTTCTTTTTTTAACATTTTATGATGCTCAGTATAACGTCTCGTTTGTGCAAAATATATCATTTGGAGTAAGGTGCATATGGTCTTCTTTTAATTAAAGTTTCAAATGATCTTCGAGTATCAGAGAATCATTTATTGGTCATTTTCAACGGAAGACGCAATACAGGTGTAATCTCTTTCCTTGAACTTGCCTTCTACTATTCTACTGTACTGTTTATAATCAACCATTCACTTTGATTTTGTAGACGTCCGCCAAACGTATGTATGTATGCTTCCATGTAAATATATGCGTGCGCACATGTGTGAGTTTGGGTATGATTATTTGTGTTCACATACACGCACGCACACACATATATATATATATATATATATCAGAAATATTAAATTTCTAAATCTCTCATAGAGATATGTACGGTGGTGGGGCGATAGAATGGTTGTATACTGTCAATCTAACGTGAACGTGACAGTAGGGAGGTACACCACCGCTGTTTAGCCCTAGGAAGCATCGACGCCCCCTGATGGCTTTAATGTGTCAAAGCCATCAGGAGGCGTCGATGCTTCCTCGGGCTAAACAGCGGTGGTGTAACCCCCTACTATCACGTTCACGTTAGATTGACAGTATACAACCATTCTATATATATATATATATATATATATATAATATATATATATATATATATATAGCTGTGAGCATGTGTGTATAGAATGTGCGAGCGTGGGCACGCATGCATATAAGCTTATGTATACCATATCCGAATCTGAAGCTGTATGGCAAATGACTAGCCTTTCCAACTACGATATTACGAGTTCTGTTCCACTCTCATTACCTTAAACAAATGCCCTTTAACTAGGGCCCACGAGCCAATCATTGTCGCGTGAGTCAATTTACTAGACGGGAATTGAATGGAAATGTGCGTGTGTGCGCGCGCGCGTGTGAACGTGTCTTTGTATGTGTCTATGCGTAAATGCGTCTCTAAACGTTTGTTAGTGCGTGTAAATTTTCCAAATGAGGTATCACGGACTAAGATACTACCAAGCATCATACAGTTTTTACTTATTGTTCCCCAATGCTCCAACTTATAAAAATTGCTGTACAAAAGCAACGAATGTGTTATGGTAAATTAATTGTGTATAGATCGTCATCCATATCCTTATTTTTACTCTCCGTTTTGAAAATTACTTAATTGAATCTATAAAACAGATTACATTCTCTCAGGGAACGTTTAGTTTACAAGGGATAATGATTTCTTTCACTGTTATTTACCTGAAATTTAATCAAATTAATGTCAAATGAGAAATGAATTTTGACTTTTCTCAAAGTATAACCTCATGTTTTATTTGTTTATAAAATCTCGTCTTGTAACTATCTATGTTCAAATAATAAACTTTGAATGTTGGGCGATAATGCATTCACATGAAACATTTGCAGGTGTTGACTTAAAATAATAATAATAATAAAATTATTGTATGCAGTGCTCCGGTGCACCACAACTTGTCAAAAAGTAGGTACAAAGTATATTCAGTAATGTAGAAATGTCTGGAAAGTGAACAGTGTATGAGTCAGATACATGCTTGCGTGTGTATGGAGGGGAGAAAATCAGGTGTAGTGTTGGCGGGTCTCAGGGAGCATGCAAGTTTTGAAGGATGCAGTGCTCCGACAACTATCAAGTGATGCCAGCAGTTTGTTCCATGCTTCAGCAACTCTCAGCGTGAAAAAATGTTTCCTGAAGTCATGGGAGCTGTGCTGTTTTCTGACTTTGTAAACATGTCCATGTGTGTTAGATGGGTAGAGTTTGAAAAGGTGCTCATAGTTATTGTTTGTAAGATGGTTAATAACTTTATGGGTGTCTGCCAAGTCAGCTGCCAGACGTCGGAGTTTCAATGTGTCCAATCCCAGGGAAGTAAGGCGTTCAGAATTTGGCAGAATTAATGAACGAAACTCTATATTGTCGGTCGGCGTTCGAGAAGTAGAGATAAAGTCACCTCACGCATGCTACTGTTTAAAAACTGGAAAAGCACATTAGATATATAATCCAAGGTATCCAAAGCCTTAAATGTGATCTAAAATTGAGTCTTTCATCATTAATTCTTTCGACAATTATAAAATGATATTACCACATATAACTACACTTTCAGATAATTTGTTGTTCATCTTATCATTGTTTTAAATAAATCAAATTATATAAAAATCTGAGTATATTAACATGGTTTATTTTGCCTTTTTTTTTATTGTTATTTATTGAGGATTTTGTTCACAATTCTTCTTCATTAAACATATCAGTTTTGCCGACTTCCCATTATTATAAACTATTTTATACACATGATAGAATTTCCAAACACGATTACTAAGACTAGAACACAGAAACCGAATAATATGAAGCATAGTATTTTGTTTTACGCGTAAGACTATTGTCCATAAAAAATTGTTATCTATATTTAGCAACCATTGATAATATGGTTACCAGTATCATAGTAACCAAATCAATTTTAAGGAGATCAAATATTTGTTTGATTTGTCTTAAAATACATCTATCATTAATACTACGGACACAAATATTACTGAAGTATTTTATCACTTGAACTAAGCAAGTAAATTTAATAAAATTTTAACACAGTTACTAAGTAGGTCTCACCCACAGTTTATAAAATCTTTTTCAGCAAGTTCTAATCGAAAATATTGACATGTTCTTATATTTAGGATAAATACTAAAGCATGAATAGTCTGGAATACATTAGTAACAGTATGATTTGTTTTACTTCTCCCCTCGAGACTAAAGCATATTTAGTTTTGGAATATGTATATCATCGTAAGAGTAATTTATACTCATCTTTTAGAGTATCATTGGCCAGACATTTCAAAACATAAATACACACACACACGCACACACACACGCACACACACACACGCACACACACCGATCCATGCAGTGCTTCTCAATTGTCCTATATACATAAAGTGAATACTGTTTAGCACTAATTCCAACGAATCACTCTTTTTGTATTAGAGATGTGAACATAGAGAAGCAGGTTATTAATACCCAATGAATCCGCTTTACAACACAGTTACGTATTGACTAATATCTGGGCATCTAATGAGTTTACAATATTTTTTTTTAATCTAAAAAGTGTATTCTTTGTAGCCATAGATTAGTATTTAATAAATGTAGTGAAATATCATTGAGTATTATGGCTAAAAGTGTGTGCTCTTCTTCCGCTCAGTAGATTCGCTGATATCACCTTATGCCTTTTGAAAATATCCTCCAATGTTTATGCCACAGACATTAAAATGTGTTTAATATTTAATTCTATCCTCATAAAAACTGAATATATTTTTTAGTATTAATACAACTGGGTTAATCAAACATAATTATTTATCCTCGAAGTAAATGTTTTGCCTGAGGCTCGTCATATACGTATGCTGTACCATATTTTAGATTCGTATACAAAGGTAAAACGCATACAATGTGTGAGACGTATATTTGATAGAGAACATACTTCCAACGAGGTATAGCATAAGCACCAATATAAGTAATTAGGTGTCTGATTTATAACTGTTTATCATCATCCTCGGGCTACAAAAATAACTGAAGAAACTCAGAAAGAGTATATAACATAAATTTACAAAAGACGTCCTACATTTGTGAAATTCCGATTGTAAGCATGCTTATGAATGTAGAGTAAGAATAAAAGCTTGATATAGTATTTATTAAGAAGTTGAGATAAGGACAATTTTTTTTCAATCAGTCAATTCTAGAATTAATGTAGATGTAAATGTAGCACCATATAATCTATTTAAAATATTGCTGCTATATTCCTTGATACTGATGTATGTACAAGTCTGCGACTTTGTTTATGATATGTCTATATATATATATATATATATATATATATATATATATAGGCGCAGGAGTGGCTGTGTGGTAAGTAGCTTGCTAACCAACCACATGGTTCCGGGTTCAGTCCCACTGCGTGGCATCTTGGGCAAGTGTCTTCTGCTATAGCCCCGGGCCGACCAATGCCTTGTGAGTGGATTTGGTAGACGGAAACTGAAAGAAGCCTGTCGTATATATGTATATATATATATATGTGTGTCTGTGTTTGTCCCCCTAGCATTGCTTGACAACCGATGCTGGTGTGTTTACGTACCCCGTCACATAGTGGTTAGGCAAAAGAGACCGATAGAATAAGTACTGGACTTACAAAGAATAAGTCCCGGCGTCGATTTGCTCGACTAAAAGGCGGTGCTCCAGCATGGCCGCATTCAAATGACTGAAACAAGTAGAAAAGTGAAAGAGTAAAGAGTATATATGCATCTGTATGCGTGTGCGTGTACATGTATACATAGGCATACCTATGTACAAACTGTGTGCGTGCACACATACTGACACACTGACTCACACATATATACACTCAGGCACATACATATACATAGAAATATGCGTTATATACATGCAACACAGGCATATACACACATATATATATATATATATATAATATATATATATATATATATATATATATATATATATACATACATACGTATATACATACATATTGAAAATGAAATAGCGAAAAAAACTCAACTTTTTTCCCGAAATATACAACTCGCAGATGCCTTATATATTTATCTCAATCGATACGTTGCACGCAGAATATGCGAATAACTAAGTCAGTAGAACAGGAATATCTTTACAAACTCATGAAGCTAACAGAAATAAACTTACACGGAAGTACACATAGACACAGGAATACGTACTTAAATGTGTCTGTGTATATATGTATGTTTGTCTAACTATTTATTTGTATGTCTATCTACCCACATACATACACAGACGCATGTATATATATATATATATTTATATATGTTGATATATATATATATATATATATATGTGTGTGTGTGTGTGTGTGTGTTTGTGTATGTATATATATATACATATATATATATATATATATATATATATATATATATATATATATATATGTTATATTTCAAGTGATGCGTTTCCAGCCACTCACATCTTTCTTTTTAAAATATGTATATATCAGACAAGCCTTTTAATGTTCAAAGTAAGGTTTTTCTACTATTGAGATGTGTAAGTTAGAAATGTTCTTAAATATTATTTCCATTAGCAAATGTACATCGCATTACATTTTCCGATCGGATAGCTTTTTACACAGTTTTAGATGATAGAAGAAGCCTGATTTTGGAAGAGGTATGTATATTATTGACGTATTTAACCAGAGGACATGCTAAAGCAAGAGTAAAATATATATATGCTACTTATGTGCAAGCAATTTCTAACTTACGCATATGAATGAACTTCATTCGATGTTTATAGCCTATCCAATCGATACTGCAAATATTCAAAAGTGCTGCTGTAAAATTCCTTCAGATATCTCCAAAGGCTTCAATATTAATCTACTTTCCATTTGCATGGTTAAACATACCGGAAAGTTTTGTTAAAATTCTAGCGAGTATGTTTTGCAACGAGACTTGGCAATATGTATTTCACATGGAGCGCTCATTAAAAAGAAATGTACAATTTGTAATTTTATAGATACCAACATTTTGATATCTGAAAGCTTACAAATGATAAATTCAATAAAACTATACCTAGACAAGTAGGTTCTTCCACAAACACAGACAATCATGTATGCATGCATATTTGCATAAATAAATGTTCACACACTCATATGCGTATGCATGCATGTATGTATTATGTATGTATGTATGTATATATCTGTATATATATATATATACATACATATATACACATATATATCTATATACGTATATATATATGCACTACACATACGCCCAATATGTATATATATATATATATATATATATATATATATATATACATATATATATATATATATATATATATATATATGTATGTGTGTGTGTGTGTGTGTCTGTGTGTCTGTGTGTCTGTGTATTTACATATGTGCCTCAATGCGCGTATATGTGTTGTATATATGTGTTTGAATATATATATATGAGATAAGTTCACTTCAAATCAATAGAGAAACACATAGATAGATAGAAAGATAGATAGATATATAGGCATGTATATGTGTGCGTGTTTGGGAGTGCACAGAAGAGTATACACTTTATAGCTTTGCTTAATCTACAGCACTGCAACTTACGATATTAAATGTGAGAAAATATATCATAATTTTTATTGAACTAGTATTGACCTGCTGAGAAAACTTTTGTTAAATTAGTGTTGAGTGATTCTTTCCTCAACATACATATATTTAATCTTTCTTATTTCCATTTACTGTACCTTTCAATCGGTATGTCGTGTGTTCGTTTTTATGTACCCGGTAATGTCAATATTGGGGGTGGGGATCATCTAATTAAGCCATCCCATTCATATGTATACTTGCAGAAACATTTTTGGGTATCATCCGCTATTGGAAACATAGACATATATTTAAAATTACATATTGAATGTATCTAGCCAGTAAAAGCTTTCCATTCAAATCTATGAGTATTTATTTTAGCGTAAAATATGTTATATCCTGATTTCATAAGCTGTTGATTAAGACGTGATTATATCCATGGCATTTACATTATTCCACAAATCCGTTTCAGTCAATGCCGTCACCGTCTGGCTTGGACATCTGGAAATCACTGTGGATAGGATTTGCATGAAATAGGTAGCAATTATGACGAGATGTGACAACCGATTTGTTTTTGTAGGGAAGTGCAGAAAAATTCATTTTGGGAAGTGAAATACAATACACCAACTCCATGCATATGGATCTATATACACCTTGCTTCACGTTCAATTAGTATACGCAAGCTGATTTTAGAATGCGCACATAATATACGCCAATTATCTTGAATTCATGTTTCAAATACAGGAGGAGCTTTATAAAAGGAAATATAGACACAGGAGTGGCTGTGTGGTAAGTAGCTTGCTAACCAACCACATGGTTCCGGGTTCAGTCCCATCGCGTGGCATCTTCGGCAAGTGTCTTCTGCTATAGCCTCGGGCCGACCAATGCCTTGTGAGTGGATTTGGTAGACAGAAACTGAAACAAGCCTGTCGTATATATGTATATATATTTATATATGTATGTGTGTGTGTGTTTGTATGTCTGTCTTTGTCCCCCTAGCATTGCTTGACAACCGATGCTGGTGTGTTTACGTCCCCGTCACTTAGCGGTTCGACAAAAGAGACCGATGGAATGAGTACTGGGCTTACAAAGAATAAGTCCCGGGGTCGACTTGCTCGACTAAAGGCGATGCTCCAGCAAGGCCCCAGTAAAATGACAGAAACAATTAAAAGAGAAAGAGAAAGAGATACTTAAATTCCTTGTAACGGATATTGAAATTGGCAAACTCTCAGTGGCTTTATTTAGAATGTCTTCGATTTGATTTCAAAATGGTCACATATCAAATTCGCCCTGTGAAAATAATGAAATTATAGAGCCCAATCCGTTTTCTAAGCTGAAGTGCTATAAAATCAAGAGACTGGCTTCGCAAATTTTGTACCATCTACTTGACACATTTGTTGAAATTTCGCCATTGGAACTGAAATTCGACAATGTATACGTTAATTCATAAATAGATATATAATTTCTTGATAAAGTTTCATTCACTTATGGAGAAAAAAAATGAATGAAACAATATTTTGCGCCCATTAAAGCCTCAAACTCCTTTGAGGAGGCAGTTTCAGGATTTCTGGAGCGGAAGCCTCGAGAATGCGATTTCGGTACATGAGGAAGTCTGGAGGTGGTCGAAATGGTTTTGCTCGTTTGTCCAGGTTTCCCACGTAACTTGCAGCCAATATTATTTTAATCTCTAGTTGTCATACTCTTGGAGGTGCCACAATCGGATCGTTTCTTCCTTTGCGAATGGTCTTTAACAAATTGTCTAACCAGGCCCACATGACGACCTAATCTCTCCACAATGACATGAAGGGAGCTGCTTTTACACATTCCTTGGTAAGGATACTCTTTTCTTCATCCTTAAGGACTTTTCCACGTTCCATTGTTCTTAGACAGGAGAAAAGCTATTTGTGTGATTTTCCCAAAAACTGAAGAATCTGAAATAAAAAAAAGAAAGGACGTTACACGGAATAATGGACACATAACAATGGTATTGTCATAGAGTACAAATTAGGTGGGAAACCTTTTATCAAAATCGATTCACAGCAAACCGGGAAGTCCTAAATATGTATATTTATATGTCTGTGTATATATATAGAGAGAGAGATAGATAGACAGATAGATAGATAGATAGATAGATAGATAGATAGATAGATAGATAGATAGATAGATAGATAGATAGATAGATAGATAGATAGATAGAAACAAAAGTTCTATAATTATATGTATAATTAAAATTGGGTTCAGCAAAATTCCTTCACCACATACCGAAATTTAGAAATACCAGATAAATACTATCCGACTACCATAGGATTGAAGAAGACAGCGATTTCTCACTCGTCTGTATAAACTCTGAAATACATCGAATTCATTGCGCCGCTATTTTCAAATGGAACTTGACTAGTTATCCTTAATGGAATGTTCATTAACAATCTACTATGGCAGACATTAAAGAGGACTTTGAAGATGTGTGATTTTTCTTTTTAGCAAGATGGGCCAAAGCCACACAACTATAGTTATGCGAGGTTCTACCTTGACGAAATTTTACCAATCTGATGTATTAGATTAAATTACTCTCCACGTTCAGTGGACCACACAGAGCTACAATTATTTTATTAAATGATTGCTCAAAAGATGCAATTTATGGAAGAAATTTTGTAACAGACGACTAATTATAGATAACAGTTGAACGAGAAAACACACAAATAAGAAACGAAATATATCTTGATATTTGCGATTCACTAGTGTTTCCTTATGATTACTGCCTACTCTGAAATAGAACGGCCATCATGCTCATAAAATTACAGCGTATCTGTAAGTTGTATTAAAGTTTGGAACTGAAATGTATTTGAACACAGATTTATAAGTGTTCAGTGTGCGTATACTTTTCGTGGGCACAGTGTATGTGTGAGTGTGTGTGAATGTGTTTCAAAATGTTTGAGTATGTGTGTATGTGTGTGTTTGCATTACATACGACGTTATATAAGTGCTGTGACTAAATCAGACAATTGGATCTCAGGAATAACTAGAATAAATTGCTTAATGGTTCATGTATCTCTACGACCAAATGATTAGAGATATTTCAGTAAATGCATCTTATTGAACATTGTCCCAATAATAGAAGAGTTAGTCTAATTTACATTATCGTATAATTGCATAATATTAGTTTGGATTATTTTTATTGGATCCAATATGTCAGACCAAATGAAAGCGGAAGTGTAAATACAATGAATTTGATATAATAAATATACATTTTGTGAGGCTTTCCTCGGCGTCAGACCAATTCATCAAGATAAACTCGATAAACATTCATATGGTCAATAACAAATGAACGTGAATTCATTTGTATTATAACCGGTGCTAAATTCATCTTGTAATGGATTATGTTTCAATCAAGAAATCAATTTATTATTATTGTTGCTCAAATTCACTTTTCAATGAGATTGGTAAATTCATCCTAATTGACAACGTTTCATTAATAATATATATGTGTTTGTGTGTTTGTGTGCATGCATGTGAGTGTCGTGTATGTATATATATATATATACACTTTCTCACTCTTTCTTTCTCTCTGTCATTCTCTCTCACACACAAACATACAAATACATACATGTATGTATGCATGTGTATATATATATATATATATATATATATGGAGTAAAGATTAATACCTAATGTACTACCTGTATACAAGCACAGCAAGATGTACGAGATATATACTACAATGTGCAACACTAATTTTTATTTGGTGATTCTAACGGATGCAGTATCCATTCTCTTCGCGGACTCACCGGGGCAGTTAGCGATAATTTGTTAATATTCCGTTAAAAACCCCGTTTAGCCTTTTGCAAATTGAGACCTGCAGGTATTGATAATAACCGCGATAATATTCCAGAGAGAATTTATGCTGGAATTAAGAGAGTGGAGACATTGTTTAAGAAGACCGGATGTTGAATACATCAAAGATTATGACTGTTAGAGAAACGAGTATGTCAAGAGCTGTCTGAAAGACTGCATCAACATTTCCGAACTACGTATTCTCAAACAGGATAAATATGTAAACATGTACTGAAGAGCACAGTTTCCGCTCCTATACACTGCTAAAGAGACACGAAGAAAACAGCTCCACAACCGGTAGATCTAATACATTCCTAATTATATCCAATTTTAGATCGCAATCACAGCTGGATGTTATTTCTCCTCTGTGTTAGTGTCCTGTTGAAAGTATATGTTTATGAATGTGTGATTGTATGTGTGTGTGTGTGAGTATGAATAGGTGATGTTTAGAGGTGTAGGGCTGCATTATGGATATATCTGTGTCTATATGTTTATGTGTGTGTGTAGATGTATATATGTGTGTGTGAGTTTGTGTGCGTATTTGGATGTTTATATACATACATGTATATAGGTGCATGAGCTTGTGTGTATATATATATTTTTTTGTCTTTTGAAATTAGCTATTTCATCTTTAAATATGAGAAATTAAATATATTAGGCTTTCATCATATACAATCGTTTATAGAGTCTAATTTAGATCTTGATTATAATATTTTTATATTTTTTCATTAATAATTTATATATATTTCAAATATCTATATAAGTAGATATAGACTAATATGGATATTAGCATATGGTTTTTCTACCTTATAAATTAAAGTTAATATTTAACATTATAGTCGATTTCGATATAATCATATTTAATAATAGAGTTTATTAAGATTATATAGATATTTATATCGTAAAATATTGACTATATTTTATATTTTAGGTTTAGAAACCACCTGAAGAATGTCTAAGATGTGCTGACACGAAACGATCGTAGTGGTTATTCATTTGTTAAATTTTAATTTATATAAATTATTTTATATTTGATGTATTGGCTTAAGTCTTTCTTTGTTTGATTTGCATAATAGTGGTTTTGTCTCTAATTTATTATTATTTTTATTATATATATATATATATATATATATATATATATATATATATGTATATATACATAGATACATACATATATCTATATATATATATATTTGTATGTATGTATGCATATATGTATATAAAGTTAATCCAAACATGAAAACACAAGGAGAAAACACAACAACGCGAGGATGTGGGACAAATATAGCATTATTGGACGCTCAGGAAAGAATGAACGAAGGGGGGTTTAACGTTTCGAGCGGAGCTCTTCGTCAGAAACACAGAAAAAGGAAAGATGCAAAGAAGGGAAGACGGAGCAAAAAAGTCGCCAACGGTACACACGCGGTCACATTTTGAAATATATATATATATATATAATAATAAATATTAGGGAATGAATCCAAAATTACAGGGAAAAATCAGATTTAGGGTTAAATCCAATTTATATTAAAATATTATATAATATAATTCGAGACAAAACCACTATTTTAAAACTAAACAAGGAAATACTTAATCAATACATAAAATTTTAATATAAATTAAATAAACCGCCACTACAAATGTTTCATGTCTGCTCCGACAATCTTCAGGTGGATTTTCGATCTAAAAATAGCAATATTTTAAAATATAATTTAAAATAATTTAAAATAATTTAAAATAATAAAACAATAAAATTATCAATGAAAGAATGTAAAAAAATAAAAATATAATCTATATATAATCTATATATAATCTATATATAATCAATATATAATCTAAAATAATCTAAAATAAACCCTATAAACAATTGAATATAAAAAACTATTATAAAAGTTCTCATATTTAAAAATGTACAAAAACCAAAAAAACAACATATATATATATGTATGTATGTATGTATAAATATATATATATTTTTTTAAATATATATATAAACGCAGGCGCGTGTATGTGTGTGTCTTCGCGCACGTGCGTGTGTATTTAAGTTTCTTAAGGCTCAATGGGATATTTGTAAGCAAAGCTTGTAGAAATACAACCGGAAATAAACATTTAATTTGGCGTTGTTATGGTTCCAGTAACCTATATCCTTTCGATGTGAAAGATACTGAAGTTCTTTGAAATTTTCAAATTATTAGAGATGCCCCATGGTGTAGCGGTGTGTTTTGAACATCACTCTAATTATACTGTAATAATCATACGAAATTGCATATTGCTTTCTGATTATTGTGATGGATGTACCTATATTGTATGTAGGACTAAATTATTTGAAGTGCTCTTCCTATTCTGATACGGTAATACTAATGCACATAGGGCTCTCTTTGTTTATTATAGTCTTCTTGTCTTTTGAAACATGTTTAATTTGATGAATATTTATCTATAATTCCCAGCTACAAATAGCTATCGTATCTAACTTGTTACTTGGCACAACGTTATTTTTGCGATTAACTTGAGTGGTGTCTAAAATAAAAGAATTATAATTTGTAATAAGTTGGTCTTGCCCTTTGAATTTAGATTTGTAAATATATACTTTGGTACTTTATGACCATTTCTCTAGTTATTTACTATTTAACTGATTTAATGCGGTACCTAATTTGCCATTATATGATGGCCGAAACATTCAATATTGCGTGAACTCTGTTGCGAATCGCTACCGACAGAGTCAAAGTGGTTCCCCGTAGATTGACGTACAGCTTCGCCTGCACAAGCTTAAATGACTGACACAAACTGTGGAGCAAATGCCTCGCCGAGATGCAATATGAAACAAAAATCAGACACTCCTGCTGATTTGTAGAAAAACATTGAACTGAAATATTTTTAGCTTTGTCCAAAGAAAACTAAACTGAATACGTTTTGAATTCGAGAAGAAGAATCAATAACAACCGGTAACTACTTAAATAATATTGCCTATCTACATGATAATCTCTCAATGGTAATTTCTCAATGTTTTATCGGGTGATAAGTTTGATAAATATTGAGAGAGTTTCCAATATTCTACAAATCTAATGCTTTTGTGCAATGCTCAACATTCCTAGAGCCACGTTGTAATATAAACGACTTTCAATCTGTTTCAGGTGGAACGTTTTATTGGTTTGAAATCAATTCACATTACTACTGTTATGAAATAGTTTTTTTTCTCTGAATTCGTTGTTTATCAGATGCATTATTTTTTTTTAAATACAGTAACAGTAAAAGCCTGTTTTCACTTCAAATATTTTTGATTTAGCTTGACAAATCATATGATTGTACTGGCATCTGAGACGAATAGCTAATATTGTTAACAGAATATATTTTTCCAATGTCAACTATAAAATACGAAAAGTATGAAATGAGAAATGTGTTTAGTTTTTAATGCTTTCTTCTTTTTATTTTGTTTGGTTTACTCTTCCATAAAAATTCGATATCGGGTCAAATCAGAATTTGATATGTCAGTATGATATTTACATCTGCCTGTAAATATTTTTAACACATTCTCCTGAAAATTCGAAATCCATTTCATACAGATTAAATTTAATTTACATATTTTTATTTCCTCTATTTCGCACTAAAATTCTATCATCATGCTGATTTATACTCACATACACCCACTTTCAATATATATGTACGTTATACACCTAGGAAATTTTAAAAGTCATGATCTCTGAAATTATAAATATATTTGCACTATATTTGCATACTTTATTATTTACAAACGTCAAACGAATTCTCACGCAACTGTATCACTGACTTAGTATGTAGATATATGCTAAATCCCAAACAACTAAGAATAATCGCAAAGAAATAACAACGCGAGGATGTGGTACATGTAAACTATTAGCAGAAGATCAGGGAAGGAAAGAAAGAAGGTTAAACGTTTCGAGCAAAGCTCTTCTTCAGAAACAGAGGAGAATCCAATAGAAAAGGAAGACGGAGGAAAGACATTCGCCAGCCATTGACTGTGGTTACATTTTGCGTAACGACAATATATTTACAGCACCGTGTATATATATATATATATATATATATATACAGGGTGCGGTGAATACATTGTCGTCTCAATTACACAGAAATGAAAATGACACTGACACCTATTTTAGCATATATTTACCAAAATTACATAAAATTATCTTGAAATGCTTAAAGAGTAACGTTATTCAGTTAAATCACCTTTCGCATCAACCACAGGCTCCAAATGTCTCTGGAATCTCCTGCAATGCTTCGGGAGGGCCTCCTTGTTTAAGTTGGTTTATACTGCCATAAACTTTGCCTTAAGTTCATTTTGGGTGTCAGAAGGAGTTTTTTGGTCTCTCACGCAACTGCGCCCACACATAACAACCAAGAAGGTGGCAGTCTGGGGTGTCGGGTGGCCAGATGTTATGGGTGATGTGATCGCAAAAATTATCAGAAGCCAACGGTTGCTCCGTGTGTTCACTATGTAGGACTAAATTATTTGAAGTGCTCATCCTATTCTAATACTGTAATATTAATTGACTCTTTCTCGTACATGGGGATTTACATCAGGTAAACTGAATTAAGGAATACTGGTGTAACATCTAGAAGCTTTCTGGTACGAAGATTTAAGTTACATGAAGCTGAGACAAACAGATATATAATAATGTGTGTGTACATGCGTGTGTAAATGCATCCATGCGTGCGTATACGCTGAACGAGAGAGAGAGAGAGAGAAATATATGTATAGTTTACTGCTTATATCTATAAACGATAAACGACGGCAGGAAGATATGACGATGTTAAATAATAATTTCTTTCTTTAATTATTGATTGTAATATTAGTGTTTGAATATGAGCAGTTGGTGTGATTAAAGAAAATTGTTTTAGTTTGCTTATTTCTAATCTTATGAAAATCTGCATGTTTCTTACGTACTGAAACTAACCTGTTAAGATGTGTCTAGTAGAGTTTGGTTGAACACTATGACAAAGAAATTATCATCCTTTAGTTGAATGTTCGTCCTTGGTTGACCTGAAATAGGAAATCCTATATAAAAGAATATTCGATACATTCCCTTGGGGTATAATTTTCATTGAAATTTTACTTATTCAACTGTTTTACTCTTTTCAGTGGAGGTGTACGGTTTACGGAAGTTTTGACTGCTTTTGGAATCAGGTCAAACGAGAAGGTAAATGCGCCGAAGATACCTTAATGATTGGTTTTGTATGGTATCTCTCAAGATATGTATATGAGTGATTGAAAGTATGACAGAGAATATGCACTAATAAATTTGTTCTTAATTTTATAAATGGTTACATTATCCCATTTCTTTCAGTACAAGGCGAATGATCGGTAATGTGTTGAAGCCATATAGCAATGTTTACATTTATGGCAAATGATCTGCTCTTAGCAGTATGACGTTTGTGTTATCATGTCTAATGTAGCTAACCGCTACGAAATTTTAATTAAGTGACTTGTATGTGCATCATATTCTTAATGCTTTTTTCTGCTAATCCGATTGTTCTTACAATGTTTGTTGTACAGGTTTATGAAGATTGTGAATGGATCCCTTTGCTTTAAATTATGTTCACCTCAAATACCCTAGCAAAACTAGTTCACAGCATTTTAATTGAGAACGCTGAAAATGCCAGAATGTTTATTTCGATTCATACACATCTCGATAGAAGTAATAGTCCGTAGTTGGTTTATCTGCTTCATTAATTAGAATCTTTTGTTTTCTATTCGTGAAGAATAATCGTAAATGAAGCAATGACTTGTACAGAAATCAATCAATCATAGGCTTTCCTTTGAAACTTTAATATATTGTATGGTAAATACTCATTATCATTTTCCAGTGAAACAGTTCCTCATGAATCATTAAAATTTATTAATTTTTCACTACTAGTGTATCTACAGCATGCTGAGAAAAGGAAAATTTATGAGGCTTAATTAATAGCAATTAATCAAATGTATAAGTGCTATTTAATCCATTATCCTGTCTGTTGGTTCATTATATTTGCAGTTATGTTCATCTTTCTTAACTTTCAAGACTAAAATATTTGTTTTGTCAATTCTAGGCCTCCTTAACATCGACTAACATAGCATTTGATTTACACGAAGCACAAACTACAACTCTACAACCTGCGTAATATATCTCTGGAAATGGCAGGATATTTTTGACATGTGACAATGGACGAATATAGAACTACATAGATGAAATGCAATTCACTTCATAGATTAAAGAAAACTATTTCTACTGCAATCGAGTAACGTAGCCATATGTTCATTGCATATCGCCTATCACTATCATACAATCGATCTATGTGTTCAAAACTTGGTTATTTATAATATATTTATCTATTGTACTCTCAGTACTCGTTTCCTGCTTCAGTCACTGCGTTCGCACAATCCTGCCTAAAATATGCGATATTTTATATTTATTATTGTTATTACAAACGACGTCTCTTGTGTAGGATATGTTTGATGATAACAATACTCATTTGAAACAATTGACTGTTATTATTAACATCGCTATTTTCAATCATATATTCAGTTGATTATATCTAAATTTTCTTTTTACAAATATATTAGGAAACATCTTCCAGCTCAGACGACAAAGATTATATACTGAGAGGAAAATATTGAATGCACTAATGCCAAATAAAATTGGTTGTCCAGTCTTGATATTTGTTAGAGAATTGATTGATATTTGTTACAGAGATCCAATTGAAATTATTGCTATGTCATTTTGTGCAAAACCGAGAAGCGGAAGCTAAAATAACGTTCTTGTTATGTAAAGTAACTCAATAATACATTTGTTATGTAGTAAATATGCTATTGGCACTGACCATGGCTAATTACTTCTGCTGGTCAAATGTAATTATTGCTTATGTGCAAATACAGCTAATACTAATTAGCTTTAATTCAACTGATAATTTACATGATTTTTTATGAAGAGATTAGATTCTGTAAAAATACATGCTATATGTTTGATATACTCTCTAGCAATATTTACTTGACGATAGACACAAATTTATATGCTAAGTTATGATATGAGGTAAAGTCTAGGATCGAAGAAAATTAGTGATAGATTGAAGCTCTTTTAGGAGGCTACTTTTGAATTTATCATACAAGAGTATAATTGAATACACCGATTTGGGGTGTGTGCGTCTGAGTTTGGAGACAAGGATAGTCTTAGTAATCTTCATAGTTTTTAGCGGGACGCGTGATATTGTAGTTGTTAATTCTGCATTTTAAGTGTCTGATGTTGAATACGACGGGTAAAAAATGGTGAGTGTATATTGCAGTGCAGCGAGGTTTTAGAAGAATGTAGAGTAGGAAGAATGCATACAATTGCCTGGCTTTAAGGCTAACGCTTTTACACCGCTGCAATCACTGTGTGAATCTGAGAGGAGTATATGTTGAATAAAATCATCATCAACTGATCATCCTCTCTTTTTTTCCTACGCAAAGCCAGGCAATTTTCATCACATACTCGTAAAGTCGTTAATGTAGTGGCTAAAATGATACGAGTAAGTCAGAGGTGCCTGCGTTTGAATGGTACAAGACCAGCTAAATTGTAGCAACAGAGGTCATTGTTACAAAATAAGAGGAGTGGAGAGTTGGTACGATGGGAAAAAGAACGTCAGGTGTCCATCTGTGATGAACTTATTTGGTATAAGTTCTATAGCCTTGTCCTTCAATCAGCTGGAATAGAATGTCTGAAGTTACAGCAGCAGTACAACTCCCAATGTGGGAGTAATGCTGCAAAATGGTATCACCCAAACATTCTCAAGAGCCAGAAATGATTGAGGAATACAGTATTTTCTGCGTCTGAAGCGAAGCACCAGACTTTGCGCTGCAGTGCTAGAAATATTTAAGGTTTCTCCATGTGTGATCACAAATGATAGCGACTAGGGTGTATAGCATTTAAAAACTTTGTGAGGGTTCTAGTTTCATTGCGTATTCCTGATTAAGATATGTGTAGTGCAATTATATTTTGTTTATATGAGTATTAGTTGTGTCTTTGAGATGTTGGAAGTGCTGTAATGACCGGACCCTATTGGAGAATACATTCACAAACGCCTTACAAGCTCTCCATGAGGAATTACCACGAGACGCGTGGATTGCATAATACTGATGCTTATACAAGTGAGTTTCTAATGGCAGGAATATTGATAATCCACCTAAGTGTGGATGCTGATGCTTGCTAAACTGAAGAGGTCGTTGTTAAAATGAATGAAGTGTGATGGTCGTGGGCAGAAATAACATATTTCATTTTCGCTTTTATAGATTGTAGGTGCCAGGAGAGTTCTATACGTACTAGTCATTAGAGAGCAATCTAATTGTAGTATTGAAATTTTGATGTTAGTAGTATTCAGTAAATAATGTTGGTTGGACAGAAGGGACGGAGAATGCAGTGGAGTTGTGCTTGTGTGTTAGAGGATCGTTTTGAATATATTATGGGGTTAGCAGTAAAGTAGCTATATGAAAACTATTTACTTACACTTTAAGACTAGCATTTCTGTAACCATTTTCTGTTAGAATGTCTTATTGACGAGTTTCATTTCTTCACTTCCCTGAAGAGAAGATTACATTGCTTTCCACCATTTATTCCTTTGGAATAATATCTGTGATATCTTCGAAACATGTGTCGGAAGTAAAAGTATTTGAATTATACCTGCGTTAAACTTCATTCATTTATTTATATATTATACAAAAAGTTCCATGTAAACCTGAAGTTTCTACCTTCAAAAACAAGGAGTTACAACCTCTTTACTTGTGTGATATTTTGCTACCCTGGTAACTATTTATCTATTTTTCCGTGTTAAATGTTAACAAGGTAAAAATACACTCATCTACATATATATATATATATATATATAATATATATATATATATATATATATATACTTTTTTACTCTTTTACTTGTTTCAGTCATTTGACTGCGGCCATGCTGGAGCACCGCCTTTAGTCGAGCAAATCGACCCCGGGGCTTATTCTTTGTAAGCCCAGTACTTATTCTATCGGTCTCTTTTGCTGAACCACTAAGTTACGGGGACGTAAACACACCAGCATCGGTTGTCAAGCAATGCTAGGGGGACAAAGACAGACACACAAACACATACACACACACACACATATATATATATAATATATACGACAAGCTTCTTTCAGTTTCCGTCTACCAAATCCACTCACAAGGCTTTGGTCGGCCCGAGACTATAGTAGAAGACACTTGCCCAAGGTGCCACGCAGTGCGACCGAACCCGGAACCATGTGGTTGGTTAGCAAGCTACTTACCACACAGCCACTCTTATATATATATATATATATATATATATATATATATATATACATATATATAGGTTGTCCGGAAAGTTCTCAGCGTTTTTAGGCTAAATCTTTGAACGCTTCATTGAACACGCCTGAATCATAACATAGTTAAAACTTTGGTGTTGCGTGCAGTGGTAGTGCATTTCTTCTTTGTCCTTCACTAAACATAGATATATCGTTCATTCTAGTTACCCGTTACTGACATTTGAAATGGATAGCGGACAATCTCATATTCACGCTGTAGAATATTTGTTTATTAAAAAAAAGGAGAAAGTACCACAGACTTGCAAAAACATTTGTGAAGTTTATGGTTATGATTCTGTAGGTGAGTCAAATGTTCAAAGGTAGTTTACAAAATTTAATGCTGGACTGTTGAACTTGGAAGATAACTGTTTCAGTGGAAGAACTTCAAAATTGGATGAAGATGTTTTGAAGAGAAAATTGGAAGAAAACACAAATAACACGACTAGAGAACTTGCAGAGAAGTTGGAAGTTTCTAAAAGCACGGCTCATAAACACCTAATGAAACTGGGATACGTTGCCCGTTATAATGTATTGGTCTGTCACAAACGCTCAGAAAATAATTGCATGGACCGGTATTCTGTTTGTGACATGTATTGTGTACGAAGACGTAGCGCATTCAAGATCGTGGGGTTTACGTAAAGATACCTCAAAACAGCAACCAAAGACGAATATCCATGACAAAAAGCTATGATTTGGGTTCGGTTGGATCATAAATGCATTATTTATTAGGAGTTTCTTCCACAAAACCGTACCATTAATTCTGGTATACTGTCTTCAGCTAGCTAATTTGAATTTAAAATATCAGAGAACTGAGAGCGGAGATTACCAACAGGAAAGGGGTAGAGTTCCAACAAGATAATGCCCACCTACACGTGTCTTTAGCTACCCGAAAATAGTTAGATGTACTTGGCCGGTATTTCTAACCCCATCCACTATATTCTCCTGATATTGTACCATCCGACTCCCACTTGTTTTGTCTATATAGAAATCATTGCAAGGACAAAGGTTTAACGGTTTAGTTGTATCTGGATAACTTGTGTACTTCAAAACCAGTCAAATCTTATGGTGATGGGGTATTTAAATTGCCTGATAGATTGAATAAAATATATTGAAAGGTCAGTTATTTATATTCCTTTGTGTATGTTAAAAATGTTCATGCATGTATAAAAGTATGTATGGATGTGGGTGTGTACGCATGTATGTATGCATGCGTGTATACATGTATAAGAAGAGATGAAAGTGACTAATAAATCCCGGTAG
This sequence comes from Octopus sinensis, assembly GCF_006345805.1. NCBI lineage: Eukaryota > Metazoa > Mollusca > Cephalopoda > Octopoda > Octopodidae > Octopus > Octopus sinensis. The sequence continues at coordinate 98,334,131 of NC_043006.1, read as the reverse complement.
ATATCTAAAAAGGAATTTGTATTATGTATGTGTGTATGTATATATGTATGTACACGTATATATATACATAAATGCGCATATATATATATATAATATTAGGGTGCAAATCCAAACTTACAGGGAAAAATTAGATTAGGGATTAAATCAAATTTCACAGTATAAATATAAATTAAATTAGAGATAAAACCACTATTAGGTAAATCAAACAGTGTAAAACATAAACCAAAACATAAAAATAAATATAATTAATATAATATACAAAATATATAAAATATAAAATTTAAAATTAAGTTATTTAAATAAAAAAATTTTAATTTATATTCATAAATTTTTATATTTTATATAATATATAATATATAATATATATATATATTATATATATATATTATATATAAAATATAAAAATTAGGAAAATTAAATTCCGCAAATTTACCAACCAATTGCAAAATAACATGAGAGAAAAAATTAAGGAGATTAACGACTCGAATAAGATCTTCGTTAATTCTGACAAGACAAGGAACTTATATGCACTTGATAAGGACGTTTATAAACGCCTGATTTCGAATAGTGTCACGGACACATACAAAAAAGACAACACGAATATATACAAAGAGGTGAACTTAGAAGCAAGAGGAATAGCTAACGATCTTAAGATTAGCGATAGGATTGAATACCTTTCACCACGACCAGCTTTTATTACTCTGAAAGACCATAAAGACAATTTTAGTAGAAACCCCAAATGTAGATTGATAAATCCGGCTAAAACTGAGATAGGAATTATTAGCAAAAATATTTTGGACCGTATTTTAGTTAAGTTAGATAGTGAAGTAGACTTGAGAATTTGGAAGAATAGTAAGTCAGTTATAGAGTGGTTTAAAGGTATTAGCTATAAGAATAATTGTAGTTTCACACAATTCGACATTATTGACTTTTACCCGTCGATATCTAGGACGTTGCTCCTAAGGGCATTGGACTTCGCCAAGCAGTATGTCAACATCGATAGCTCGGAAATTGAAATTATTATGCATGCGAGGAAATCGCTTCTGTTTTTCGAGGATTCCACCTGGATTAAGAAGACTGAGGATTCTCTTTTCGATGTACCGATGGGGGCATACGACGGGGCTGAATTATGTATGCTCATAGGAGCCTTTATTCTCCATAATCTAAAAATAGAATTCCCATTTATAGATGCAGGTCTATATAGGGATGACGGCCTTATAGCCACGCATAATCTAAACGGCCATGAATCAGATAGACTTAGGAAGGACCTTATAGCTTTCTTTCAAAGGATGGGCTTACGGATTACGATAGATACTAACCTGAATAGTGTAGATTTTTTAGACGTAAATTTTAATGTAAGATCGGATAGATTTAAACCTTTCCGTAAGCCCAATGAAAAGCTATCGTATATTAGCAAAGATTCGAACCATCCACCAGTTATCCTTAGCAACTTAGTCAGCAATGTAGGTAGAAGAATATCTTCAATTTCTTCGGACGAGGCAGCATTCCATAATGCTGCACCTTATTACGATAGCGCATTAAAGAATAGTGGATTCTCGGAGAAGATCCAGTTCAACCAGCTTAATGCTAATAATAATGCTGCACGAAGAACTAGGACCAGGAAAGTTTTGTGGTTCAACCCGGCTTTCAATTTGGCCGTAAAGACTAATATAGGTAAGGAATTTTTGAGATTAGTCTCTAAGCATTTTAAGCAGGGTCATAAATTCTACAGAATATTTAATAGAAGAACCCTGAAGGTTAGCTATTCTTGTTGCAGAAATTTCGCCTCTTACATTAGCCAACATAATAGGAAGCTAATTGAGATTAGACATGGTGCCGAGCCCATTAAGAAATGTAATTTCAAAAACGAAAGCTCCTGTCCGTTAGAAGGGAAATGTCTAGTGAAAGGAGTAGTTTATAGAGCCAAGGTGCAAGTGGAGGCTCATCGGAATACAAGACATACACAGGGGCTTCAGAAAATTCATTTAAAACAAGATTTTATTCTCATAAGAATTCTTTTAAATACCCAGAGAATAGGAAGAAAACCAGCCTAGCAAAATATGTCTGGGAACTAAAAGAAAAGGAAGCCCCACCCTTCAACGTGACATGGAGCATTCTGGACAGGACGGCACCATACAGGCATGGAGCTTACAAATATAATTTCAAGTGCAGGCTTTGCTTATTAGAGAAAATGCACATCTTATTCAAAGACAATAATTCTTTGAATCAAAGAAGTGAGTTAATGAACTTATGTAGGCACGCGGCTAAATTTAAAATGTCGAATATAAATATACCATATGGATAGAGTATATATTTTGATTTTGACTCTTGAGCGCTACGACGGATCTATAGCAAAGTCTTATTGTTTCTACATATATATTAGGAAAAACCTACAAACTTTGTTTTCATGTTATTGTATTGCATAGGATTACCTTAATTATTTATATTACCTTGATTATTTATAAATGACCCAAAATAGGATGTTATATTTTATTTTATATGTCTTTCGTATATATTTTTATTAATGCACCCATTTTTTTAAAAAAAAAACAATGTTGTCAAAATTAGAATGTTTATATAAGTATGTGTATAGCAAAGCATATGTATTTGTAAGCATGCGTATCTGTGTATGTGTAAGTGAAAGTATGCTTGTGCTTAAGCACGCATACACACGACGGTATGTATATGTATCAATTCAAACTTGTGTATGTATACTGGCCTCTATAGATGCCAATAACATCGCTACAAGTTCCTTTTTCTCTCTTTCCGTTTCTTTCGTTCCCCCTCCTTGCTCAGTATATGAGAATTGCTACATAGATGAATTTTAGCTTGCGTGCGAGACGGTTTGCGTGAATATATGTACACATGCTTTTATGTGTATAATTTAGATTCATATTCATACGTCTGTATATGTATGTATGGCGTTTACGCGCATCCTTTTGTGTATGTTGATATATATATGTGGATTTTAATATAAATATGTATTGCAGTATTTATAACAGGTTTAATTTCTATGCATTAATTTGTACTGTCTTCATTAACGGCAATAGGTTTTTTCCTCGGTTTTTTCCTCGGATTTTATAATTTTTATAATTTTTATAAGTTTTTAAATTATATATACATATTTTTTTGACCTTTTGTTTATCGCTCGAAGATTGACCGTTTTTTCTAAAGGCCAATCAAACAAGTCCATTTCTTTTTAAAGGTGTAGCGTTTGTAAGAGTATAGATTGAATTAATATATAAGTTCCATTCTAGCAAAAACTGTCTGATGAACGGCAACGAGAAACTCAGAGTAACAGATTTTGTTGAATTTTCTGCTGCTTAAAATAAAGTATATATATATATATATATATATATATATATATAGATGTAAATAGATAGATAGATAGATAGATAGATAGATAGAGAGATAGATAGATAGATAGATAGATAGATAGATAGATAGATAGATAGATAGATAGATAGATAGATAGATAGATCAATAGATAGATAGATAGATAGATAAATAGATAGATAGATAGATAGATAGATAGATAGATCAATAGATAGATAGATAGATAGATAAATAGATAGATAAATAGATAGATAACTAGATAGATAAATAGATAGATAGTTAGACAGATAGATAGATATTCACGCACGTGCACTCATTAGAGGTGTATATATTACATGCATATAAAATACAATTCCCTACTTGAAATATTCCCGTGGTTGAATAACGCATATAAATTTAAAATATATAATTTAACAGTTCCATAAAATTACGAAGGAATCTTTTCATATTATATGATTTAAAGGAACTTAATTATTCTGTAAAAGATACCACTTCACATTCAGTGAGTTTTAAAATTATCCGTTTTCAGAACAAATTTTTGTTTCATACTTTAACAGACAGAAGATATTTCATCCTTAATGAGTTGTTGACAGTCTTGAAATATGCAGTTAACATGTGTTGATAGATTTAAAATACTCTGGATATGCACGGATAGGTCCCGATACGTATGAAATGGTATTCGTTAATGTAAATGATTTGCTGATATTTAGCAACAATCCTCAACAATATGTATACAGTTATAGATATTTACTGTATGTTACGAACCCCATAACGTATTAAGTTATGTAATGTATCTGCTCAAAGTAAAAACGTATGTGTACCTATTGTGTCTCACTCATCAAACTCATACGCCCTGTAAATACTAGTCTCCAGATATCAGATCATCGGGCTTTTACGAAAAACATTTACCCATGCCTTACCCATTTTTATCAGTTTATAGAACAACGTATAAAAAAGCAAATTCCTTCTCTAACAATACCAAATCTGTACAAGACTCGCATGACGTCGATCCTTCTGTAAGGATATGAGCGCTAAGGCAGAACAAATAAATCAGGCATTTCATCAAAAGAGCTTCAAAAGGTTGCTACTCATCACGTACACAGCTCACAAAACCAACAGCTTTGTCGGGTAGCATGTCAAAAAATATTCTGATATCAGACAAAATCTTTGCACAGGTAAAACTATGAAAGCTTGCGTGGTAGGCTCATGTAACACTCAACAGCTCCCTCTTCAAAACCACTTATCTGGGCTCAATTGAGTGGCAAACAGATAAAATCCCTCGTCTGATATCAGGGTCTGAACAGGTCACAGCTACTACGTGATCCTGAGTGCATTATATGGAACAGATACAGGGGGACGACGTCTGTGAGCAAAACCATCTAGTGTGGCAACCCAACGACTAGTTGCTTCACTTAACAGGACTTCATGCGGATTGCTAATGAGAAATTCATTCTGAAAATCAAATTAATACACCGTATACACATTATTGATTACACTTATTTTACACCTGTAGAAGGTACAATTATGGACTTTCCTCAATATAGCTGGTTGAGGTAAAGAATAAGTTTCCTCAATGTACCTGGTTGAGGTAAAGAATAAGTTTCCTCAATGTACCTGGTTGAGGTAATGAAGGAAAATATATTTCTTGGCTGCGTGAAAATGTAAATGGGTAACACTTGCTTACGTTTAATAGAAGAATTTACCTTTGCAGGAAAGTAAGAGGGTAAGCATCTTTGTTAGGAATATTTGAAAGGAGAATATCGACACCACCATTTAAAGTTGCCATTTGTATTTTTAAAGAAATTATTTGAAATCACGCAAATGAAAGGATATGGAAAGATTAAATTTTGGCCATTATATAGCGAAGTCGGTATGTTCAGAATCAGATACGCTTCGCAACCATTCAACCGCGAGAAGGCACTTCCTGCAGTGGATGCAACTGCTATATTGGGCAAGACCAATGATACGACTAAACTAACAGTCTTCTCAGCGTAATAGTTTGAAGAGGTAGGGGTTGCGGTGGTTGGAATGATATGCGTGACAGTGTACCGCTCATCCTTTGATCTCGTCGTTGTGGTGTCAGTGATGAGTTCAGGTTCACGTGCTTAATGGGTGGGGTCTATTTTTAACGCTGATTTGGTTGCATATTTCTGAGTCGAACGTCACAAAATGTCGAGGAGATAAATGTCGGTAATCCAGTTTCATGGCTCTACTTGTCCTTTCTTCAATGGTTGTGTTGAGGTAGATGAAAGTCGGGTGTCATTAGATGCTACAAGCAAAATTAGTATTTCACCAACGCTGCTATCGAGATTTAGAAGATACAAGGAGATTCTAGAGGCTTGAATAATGCAATGTTTTCATACCAACAATATATATAAACTCCTGGGCATTGATAACGTATTTATTGCAATATAAGAAGTTAAAGATTTCTGTGAATTTTAATTTAACTTTATGCATATTTGTCTTGGATAATTATTTTTGATAAATTTCGAAAAAAACGTAGATTAAGTAGTGCGATTATATATATATATATATATATATATATATATTATATATATACATATAAATGCATGTATGTATATATAATGCTCTCTGTTCTGAACTTCACAGAATCATTGATTATACTGGTATTATTATTGCAGATATTTACAGACTAATATTGTTAATTTCCGTTGGGGCTATGAAATTCTACCGGATATGATAGTAGTATATAATATAATAGCAGAATATAATAGCATAATGTATTCGCAAATACGCTAATAAACGAGAATGATTGAGAGATTAAATACTCCTTATATATATGCATATATATATATATATATATATAAAGAGCAATAAAGATTCAAGTTAATTTAAAAGAATTTACTTGAATATGGTACCTAACTTAGATGCACCAAAAAAAACTATACTGATTTAACAATACAGAAATGTGGGGTGATTATAAGCGAGAAAGAAGCAACAAGAATGGATAGGTTTTTAGTACGATCGTTTCATACAAGGACAGGTTTTATTAAAAGTTGCAAAGATTACAGCATATAAACGAGTCCCGTACTCATCAGCTAAAATACATGTAAGTTCTCTAGACATCCTAGTGTTTGAGGCTATACTCATGAAGTAATGTAGATAATTAAACAGATTTCTAAAGTTCATTAAAGTTCTTTAATGAACTTTAGAAATCT
>NC_043006.1:98295116-98322616 GCF_006345805.1 Octopus sinensis | reverse complement strand
AGTGGCTGTGTAGTAGGAAATTTGCTTCTCAGCCACATAGTTCTGGATCCAGTCCGACTGCGTGGCATCTTAAGCAAGTGTCTCTTACTATAGCCCCGAGCAGACAAAAGCCTTCTGAATTAGGTAGACGGAACCTGAAAGAAGCTCGTCACGTATATATATATATATATATATATATATATATATGTATCAAAAGAAAAACAGGACGCAAAGGATTTTGCGGTACATATGTTTCGGGCTTTATTGAACAGCTTATTCTTATGTCAATGCATAATTGATATAACAGATAGATCAAAAGCCTATTCTTATATCAATGCATAATATATATATATATATATATATATATATATATATATATATATATATATAACCGAAGAAACCAAAGCATGAAAACAGAGACAAAATAAGACGCATGCTCACACGCAAGCGTTACTGAATAATAATTTTTCAAATCAGATATTTATGTTCTTTACTGTTCGTAGGTAATTAAACTTGTCATTGGCTATTTCAATAGTTAAAGATCTTTTATCAACCAGTATTTCTTACACAATCCAAGAATTCTTAATTTAACATTGATCTGAATCTGGTTCAGAGAGTAAACTCATTTTACATTGCTTTAAAAGTAAAGAAAATAAATAGAGATGAAACAAATATAACTAATTATCCCCAACTAGACTTAACTTATCCATCAATGCATATCTGCAAAGTTACCGATGAAATATGTAGCTATCACTTTTGTTTGTGTGTTTTGTTTTTGTTGGTAAATATTTCCTTTTGAGATTATTCTCCTATAGAGCATTGTACACCTGTAATGCAGTCTAGATAAATATTCATATTCGGCACAAATGTTATTCCCATAATAAAATAGCTCATTAGTACTTCTTTCCTTTTAATATTTAAAACCCAGCAGCGGTAGATTCACTAATATCTCATGGGTTTTAATAGCTTACTATCCTCCTTTGGATAATGTTTATAACTTTCTAACACACGCACAAACACATAAACATATATGCGTATGCGTACCTGTGTGTGTATAGATAAGTTAATATATATATATTTATGCATATATATATATATATATACAGGGTGGGGAAGCAAAATTTACAATATTTTGAGGCAGGGATTGAAAGACAGTTTGTTTATTGAAAGTCATGCGAATTTATTTGACACAAGACAATTTACATAATAGAAAATATTTTTATTCTATTTGCCTCCTTCTTTCTCAATAACTGCCTTCACACGCTTCCTAAAACTTGCACAGGCGTTCCTCAAATATTCGGGAGACAACGTCTCCCATTCTTCTTTAATAGTATCTTTAAGAGAGTTGACATTGCTGTGTGATGTACTATTGGTAGCATGTTCTAAAACGCCCCAAATAGCATAATCCAGAGAGTTTAGACCTGGGCTAGAAGTCGGCCATAAACATGATTCCAAAGATTGCTAAAGTTGGATTTGGAGAAATCTTGTATTTTTCTAGCTGTGTGAGCTGGAGCACCATCCTGTGTCCATACATAATTCCCATCTGGGTAGCTTGCTTTAAGCCATGGCAATACCTCGTATCTCAGAGTCTTGTAGTAAGTATTAACATTAATCTTTTCATCAGCTTTGTAGAATTTTATAGGGATTTTCTTTCCATCGGAAGCCACAACACCAAAAGCCATAACTTGAGCAGGATCTTTTATTTTGAATATTCCTTTAACCTCAGCTGTTGACCTTTTCTTGAACCATGTGATAATTTTCTTGCATCTCTCCAATCTCTTTTCTTTCATAGCTGTTGTCAACAAGTGTTTTGGTGCTCTTGTGTAAGATTTTAACCTCAAGTCATATTTTACAGCATTTCTAATGGTCTTGTTGTCTACCTCAAGTTCAATTGCCATTTTCCTCATGGATGTGGTTGGATCCTTTAGGATTTTGGATTTGAGTGCTTTAATAAAAGCTTTGGTACGATTTTGTTGATTCCCCAACTTCCAGACTTCCTCGTAATACTTTTAGTCATAGTCATTCTATTTTTTACATTATAAACAGTCTTTATGGACACTCCAACTATTTTTGAAATCTCTTTTGGTGTGACGAGTGCATTCAGAAAATCACACACTCTTTGACGTTTGCTTTCCTGATTACTCATATTGGCAAAAGTTTCTGAAAAGGTAAGGATAATAGTGTTAGGTATGAGTATGACATCAGTATATGCTAGGTTTCAAAACAATTGTCTTCGTGCCTAGTTAGAAAAAACAACTTAACTTTCATTGTAAATTTTGCTTCCCCACCATCTATATATATATATCTATGTATATATATATTATATATATATATATATATATATTATATATATATATATATATATATATATATATTATATATATATATATATATATATATATATATATATATATAACTTATAAACAAGAGCACAAGGAAAAAATTATAATGCCAAATATGCCGAAAATAGAGAAATAATCAATAACCATATAATTTCACACTATAAACACGCGTCTTGAAGTAAGGCGACAGAAATTTCTTAAAAATTCCGTTATTATCGTATCGGTCCCATTTTCAGAGTTAATTCATAAGAATTTTATCCTCGTCAGCGATAAATACGTAAGACATAAATGAGATATTTACTCATACCCATGGAAGAAGCAACCACTAAGTCATGAGCAGACCTAAGTACCCCAAATATATCCAAAATAGAAAATCTCCAGCACATCTCAAGACACGTGCGATTCGAATTGAAAACTATTGACACATTTTCTGTGCCCTATCCGATTTATTATTGCTTGTTCCCACTTTGTCGAAATCAGTGACTTTTCGTCACTGGAAAAAGTATATATGTATTTGGATTGAGAGCCACTTCCCATCGCAAATCAGTGGTTGCCACACGCTGATGACGGGTCACTACCAAGAAACTCGGGTCTGCGTGTATCACGTTAGGCGGGAGATGGAAAATATTACTTCCCTTTGCAAATACTGATAGGGCGCAGAAATAATGTCAATAGCCAGCTGGATATGTCTTCCTGGGGCTACTAGCTACACTAGCACCAACCCTTAAGGGCTAGCCATATTTAGGTGGCAAATATACCTCACGAGATGTGTATATATATATAAATTTAAACACATAAGAGATGACCATAATTGGACATCTGACTCACTAGAAAGTGCAGTTAAACTCCAAACCACTAATAGTTGTAATTCTGAATGTGAAAGAGAAATAAAGACGTTTACCCTATCTTTCTTGGACTATGCATATTTTCGGCAATCTTTTGTAAATAAAATAAAATAATTTTATTTTACAATTGGCGTTGCCATCTTCAGCAGGAAGCCAAGACTAACATATAGGCACGAGGCGATAAGGATTATGCCTCGAGTCTATATGCTATAACTTTTCGAAATCCGCCACGCACGCGCGGTTTTTCAGCAGTAAATATAACTGCCGATTTTCTTTCAAAATTAGCCCAAAATTCCTTTTATCATTAATTAATAAATCTTAGGGTATCAAAAAAATTTTAGGAAAATTCTACAAAAATTCTCCGCTGACAGTGGTCTAGCGAGAAGGAACAAATAGTCAATAGACTATATAATCTATATAATATATATTTAAACACATAAGAGATGACCATAATAGCACATCTGACTCACTAGAAAGAGCAGGTAAACTCCAAACCACTAATAGTTGTAATTCTGAAAGGGTAAGAGAAATAAAAACGTTTACCCTCTCCCTCTCTCGCTATATATATATATATATATATATATATATATATATATATATGGGAATAGTAATTGTCTGTTGTAGGATTTGGCGTGATACTTTGTTGAAATTAAACCAATTATTGAAAGGAAGATACGTGTTAGGCATTCATATATAAAAACAAAAGCTCCTAATTTCATTTAACCACTTATCATTCGTTGGCAAGAATCATTTCCTACCTGGTAAGTGACACAATCATCGCTTTGAGCCAAGTCTAATGGCCAGTACAAAAAAGACTCGGAATTTTAAATGTAACGTTTCCCCTGATTTTTATATGACAACCATTTTGCTCGACTTGCATATCATGATGTGAGATATTATATCTAAAATTCTGAGGTCCCTATACATACATTGAGAAACAACTCGGTTGGTATATAACCATCTCTAGCTGAACTCTTAGCCCAAGTGAGAAATACATAAAACACCAACGCTAGACATATAGTAACTTGTACAGCATTATTTGAGTACATCTTTTAATAAGTTAAACGCTCCCCATCCTTCCCATATTCACCTCAAGAATTTTGCGTCGGTGTCTCGGTGCACACTCATTTTTGGATATATGTCTATACATACAGAAAAAGAGAGAGAAATTGTGGGAATGACAAGCATGTACACAGTATAATAATTTATCCTACATCTTTTCACATACAAATAGGGATATTCAACATGAATACATACTACATGTTTTAATTAATGCACGCAGTAGTTGCATTCAAAATGTATTTGATCAGTATGAGTAAAACTATAAAATCCTATTTGTTTCATTATTTGATTATTATTAAAGCACGCCTGCATTCTTGAATACATGCTTACAACATTCATTCCTTTTAAACGAAACTACTTTCAGGTGATTTATAGCAAATTTCACCTGCTTGATTATAACATTCATTATTGTCCAAGGAAGAAAGAGAAATGTCACAATTTCGAGGTTTCAGCTCACCACGATGAATTGTTTCTGATTGTTTGTGTGCACATGTGCATTATGTTGCCCGTTGCATGCGTGTAGTGCATGCATATATATATATAATATATATATATATATATATATATTCATATATATATATATATATACACATATACGAATATGTGCATGTATATAAGCATATATGTGTAAATATATGTACATAATATATTATATATATATATATATAATATATATATGTTATACATATATATATATATGTACACATATATATGTGTATATATAATGCATATATATATATGTTCATATATATATGTATAAGTATAAGTATGTATATATATATAATATATATATATACATATATATATATATATATATATATATATATATATATATATATATATATATATATATATATATGTATGTATGTATGTATTATGTATGTATATATACAGGTACATACATGTGTTGTGTAAAAATGTCCATTAATGGCATGCTTGTAAGGGAGATATTATTATGTAAGACAGCGCTAGTAATGTTCGCTTCCTGTCAGATTATATTAAATTTTATGGAATTGGATGGTCTCTTAAAGGAAGTGGGAACTGATAAAAATATTTCATAAATATTAGAAAATTTATTGTAAGGTATGTGTGATTATATAAATTTGTGGTTTCGTGAATCATAAATCGTATTTCTACCCTAAATAGCATATTTAACATTGAGATATAATGCAGTAGGAAATTTAAAATGGGAAAATGGATAGGCTTTCGGGACGGACAAAATAATAGATTATTGTAAGTGCTTGTTTTCATGTTCTCATTCGAACATAATATGCGTGTAAGTACATGGAGAAGGTTCTACAGGATTCTTAATATCCTGGCTTAACTGCAAATTTGTTACCCAAATATAAAGAATAAATATAATGCCGAATAGGAGAAAGATCCTGTAATTATATACCCGATATTTTAATATAAATATTTCATTATCTAGTATGAAAATTGCATACTCAGAAATTAAGTAAAAATTAGTTCACACAAACATGCTCAGATATACATCACTTCAGCATATGTACCCAATTATACATTGGACATCGTAACTTCCATAAATGTAACATTAGAATATCAAATGTCAAGTTCAAACGCCGCACAACCTCAAAATAATATAGGAATGAGAAAACTAAATATAGGAATATCAACCAAAATAAACCAGGCAGCCAGAAAATTAGCATATATTTCTATCGAGCAGAAAGCATATAGCTCAAAACAGTATTTGCCGTAATTAGCAATATGAACTGCAACAATGTCAAACAGCATTGTCAAAATAGCTTTAAATGATACATTGGAAAGTTAATGCCCTAATCACCCTTTTGACGAACATTTCTCACCAACATTGACACAAAGTGGATAGAACGTTATAGAAATTCTGGAAGTAATTAATTTCAAAAACACAATGCTTCTCCGGTATACATACGCAATTTAGACAAAAACGGCTATTTATTTATGTACAGTCATTATCTCCAACGGTTCATAATTTTTAATTGAACACTATCTCGTGTAAGTCAAGATGTGAAATAATTGCTTTTTTCATTTGCGGGTTTTCAGGAACAGAATCAATACTACGGATAGTATTTTTCTTGACTGCCAAACTGCATCACATCTAATTGTGCAGTGCATATGGAAGTTATGTGTTTAATATGATACTCTTCTTTTAAATACAAGCTTAGTCTTCCCCAAACTCAGAAAGTATATTCGAAACGGATACAATGGAAATGTAATTTCTTTTTAATCTCAGCAATACAAGAGTTGATGGTCAAAGCTAGTTAGTATTCAGTAGTGGGCTTTATGAATGAAGCTGAACAAATAGAAGTATCGTAAGATATTTAAAGAATTCGGCAATAAACAATTCGACTCAAAATAACGCAGTCATCAATTTGAAAAAAACATTCACTTACATCAAAAATTACATACAGATACGGAGCAATGAAGATTACACCCGACTGTAGACGATATTTACTTTATCTAGTCACGCTCGGTGTATGAAAAAAAGTCTCCTTAAATGTTGTGACCTCTATAATTTACGCATATTACAAAGAATATCAACCAGCTTCAGTACAGAATATAACTGAATGATGGGCTCAAATATCAAAGTATGACGTGCCATCGATTTCACAATTGTTTCTGCAAACATCCTCAGGTAAAACTTTAAGGAGATAAGTATAAAATAATTACATGCACTATACTAAACAAATTTTGTCTTTTGATATTGGAATATATGGGCACAATGTTGCGTTTCATTGATATAATCTACTTTAGAAGATTATAGCTTAAATCTCTAGAGTACTAAAGCCTGTAAAAACTAAATTAGTATTTTCCACTTTGATAAATCGAATTTTGCTAATACACACAGATTCTACTGAAATTTCATAGAAATCTTCGTGAAGCTAATTTACATATGTGCATACATTTTCCTTCCACACATACCATAGATTGCTCCACAAAACCTCTCACACTTCAATAGCATAAACATCATGCAAATAGATAATTATATTAAATCCACAAACCGCTCTTCCAATGTTCCACATCAACAAAAAAGTAGGCTATTAATGTGTAGTAATACGTAAGATACAGATGTATCAGGTTGATGCAAATGTAATGATCCTTTTTTCTGGAAACAGTTTTATATAGTATTATTTGAAATTGTGCCTCTTGTAACGTTTTAAGAATGTCACAATGAGTAATTTTTACATTGTTTTTTTTTTCAGATTCTGATTGCATTGGCCATAAACCTCTGCTATATTCGCACTCATGTCCGTTCCATCTAAAGATCACATTAGAGATGTCTTACTCTATATGAGTTTCAGAAAGGTGTAGATGCAAGCCCAGTAGCAATGTCTCTTCGGAGAGTTTATGGAGATGTTGTAGTGAATGCAACATCCTGGGCCGCTTCTTTCAGATTGGCTATGTCCATTCCGGAATCCCTCTTGATGGTGTCAAGCCAGCGGGCTCTTGGTCAGCCTCTTCCTCTCTTGCCACTGACCATGTTAATTTCCTATCATCTGCCATTTTCCCATGATCATCTCCTGCTTCATTCCATTCTCCTAATCCAAATTTGCCAACGATGTCTGCTTCTGCCCTTTCTCCAATTTTGGCATTGAAATCTCCCACAATATACACAACATCTGCTCGTGATGTTTCCTCGATTGCGCCTTGAATTTCTGCATATACAGTAGCCTATATATATGTCCACTGGAATGTATGGGAATATATAGACAATTAGACAGGACGCCGGTCTGTCGCAGGAGTACACTAGACTATCTATATCCTGTAGATCATATTCGGCATTATACTTCAAATATTTGTTCCCTGCACCCTAATTCTATACTCCGAGCAATCTATATTCTTATGATTTTATAAATACATTTTACTGCAGGATAAGAAGACACATCTGAACGTTTTAAATACTGCATTTGGATATAACTTCATTAAATGCGTTTTTTTTACTATAATGTACTTAATAAATAATAACGCTTCAAGATATCTTTCATAACTCATAAAATTATTGCCCTTTTACAAGATTGTAACATCTTTAATACTAAGCACAAATTATCTACACATTTTGGATTGTTGCATATACATCCCGAATATATAATTAGATAGCACTTAATTTCAAATTCTAACACAAGGCAAGCAATTTTAGAGGAGTGGGGGTAAATCGGTTTCAAAGACCCCCGGTACTCAACCAGTACTTATTTATCAACACAGAAAGAAGTTGATGTCAGAATACGTATGTCTGTGTATATTGGCCATTGTATCAAAATTAAAAGATACATATGTAAACGCATGTGTACATGCGTTTGCGTGTGTGTGCGTATGTGTGTGTATGTGTGTGTGTGTGTGTGTCTGTGTCTGTGTCTGTGTTATACATACAGGGTTGGCCAGTATGTCATACAGTGTTGGCTAGCCAGTCACTCGACAGTAAATCAAAATTCCATAAATACTATATGTAGTTATGCAATTCTGTATTGACCCAAATGGAAAAAATATGTCACTTAAGAACTTCAGTTTGAACAATTGTTTCATATTTAGATGATTTTAATAAATTCATTAATTTGATAAACGTCAGTAAATCTTGGATTAAATTGTTTTGTTTTAATCAGGTGACTTTTGGTCAACCCTGTATACATATATAGATATATATATATATACATACTACGAAAGAGTAGTCGACTACCAGCAATCCAAAACAATGACCAATCTGAAGGCACTCATTTACCAACACCGGAATGACTTGACAGCAAAGGAATGCGACTACATTACTAAATTTAATTGCAAAACCAGCACATCTATGGGCTTCCAAAAATACACAAGAGTCAAATTATCACAGAAGCTTGCAAAAAGTCCACTTCAACCTGCATCACTATACCACATCCCACTGATCTCAAACTGAGACCAATAGTGGCAGGCCCAAGTGTGAAACACACAGACTTAGCAACTTTATAGATATCATCTTAAAGCCAATACTGAAACACATTCCAAGTATTGTAAGAGATGACCTGGACCTATTAAAACCATCTCCCCAAACATGCCGATAAAGACACCTTAATCGTTTCTTTTGATGTTATCAATCTTTACACCACAATCCCACATGAATTTGGACTGGAAGCCATTAAATTTGGCTGGATAAATATCCCAATGAGATCCCGGAAAGATTTAAAAAGAATTCATAATTGAGGGCCTCAAATTTATTCTGCAAAACAACTTCATGTATTTCCACACAACAAACTTACAGACAGGTCTCAGGTACTGCAATGGGTACGAAAGTTGCACCTACTACTATGCAAACCTGGTGATGGCCTACCTGGAATCACAATCTATGAAAAATCCAAATATAAGTACGGCCAGTCTTCCACAAATACCTGTTGGAGAACTGGAAACGCTACTTAGATGATTGCCTCATCCTATGGTCCCACACACTCGACCAACTTATAGACTTCAAAAACCTTATCAACAGTGTAAATAACAACATTCAATTCACAATGGAATATAGTCAGGACCAACTCCCTTTTCTTGACATCCTAATCATTAAAAAGGCGTCAACATTGAAACTGACATCCATTACAAACACACTGACTCTAAACAATACCTTCTATTCACCTCCAATCACCCAAAACACACAAAGACAAATATCCCCTTCAACCTAGCGAGAAGAATCTGCACTATTGTCTCAAATGACACAACACGAAATAGAAGACTCCGGGAACTAAGGGCAATTCTTCTCGAAAGACATTACCGGCATCACTAGTAGACAACGGATAATAAACGGGCCAAATCAATCAACATTCAAGACCTTCGAAAACCCAAACACATCCACAGTACAGTCAATAGCTCCCTTATCCTCACAACACAACCCAAGGAATGCAGAGAAGCTTACACTATTATTACAACAACATTCCACAACTAAATCAAGACCCACGCCTGAAAAAAAAAACTGGCAGCTCATAAAATAAAAAAAAGTAAGAGACAACCTAAATCCCTAAAAAACCTCCTCACCAACGCAAAATTACACAACACAAACCCACCGCCCACCATCATAAAAGTGTCGCCCCAACTGCAAGACCTGCATCCACCTCATTGAGGGATCATCGTACAAGTTCCACTCGGGACACACATTCATCCTAAAAGATAATTTCACGTGCGCATCAAAAAAATTTACTCTACGTCATAAGGTGTGAAGAATGCCACGAAGATTACATAGGGCAAACGAGCCTTACCTCAGAGACAGAATGACAGTTCACCGACAACAACAACTGAGGGACCCCTCCACAAGACAGATACCACTAAGTGGACACTTAGACCTTTGTGCACACAATAAGTCCCCCAAATTCTTAGTCTTCCCACTATACCAATGCTCGGACAACACCACAGACCAAACACGAATAAATAAGGAAAGTAATCTTATTCAAAAATACAGACCACAACTAAACATACTCTAACATGCATTATATATATGTAGGTGATGTATGTGTGTGAGTGTTGTGCGTGTGTGTGTGTGTGTGTGTGTGTGTGTGTGTGTGTGCACGTTGTGTGTGTGTGTGTGTGTGTGCACGTTGTGTGTGTGTGTGTGCGCGGGTGTGTATATATATATATGTGTGTGTGTGTGCACTGTGTGCGTGTGTATGTATGTGGGTGCGTGCGCGCACGTTGTGTGTATGTGTGTGTGCACGTGTGTATTATGTGTGTGTGTGTGTGCACTGTGTACGGTGTGTGTGTATGTGTGTGTGAGAGCATTATGTACGTATGTATATTTACATGTGTATTTGTTTTTAAATATATATATATATATATATATATGTGTAGTGTGTTGTGTGTGATATGCATGGTATGTGGTGTATATGCATGGTATGTGTGTATATGTTAGTACTTTGTTTGTGTGTGTGTACGGCATGTAGAGATATATTTGAGTGTGTACGCTATAAGTTGTAATTTGTGTGTGGGGGGTGAATTTTTTATATATATATATATGTATGTGTATGTGTGTGAAAAAATATATGTATGTGCATGTATGTATGTATGTATGTGTGTATATATATATATATATATATATATATGTGTATATATATGTGTATGGTGTGTATGTGTGTGTGTGTATCTTTATTTGCTTGTTTATGTGTGTATAAACATGTACATTATTGGCATGCGCATTGTGTATATGTATATTGTATGTATGTGTATTGTATATGTATGTGTACAATTAAGTGTATATATGTGTGTGTATGTGTGCAGTGTATATATGTATATTGTAGGTGTGCTATTATGCGTGAATACAGGTATGTGCATTGCGTGTATATATATGTATACATTGTGTATGTGTTATGTGTGTGGTGTTGTATATATATACATTATATGTATGCGTACGTGTATGTGTATGCGTTGTATGTATGTGTATTGTGGGTATATGTGGTACATCTATGTATGTGTATGTAAACACTATTTATATGTATATGTGTATATATGTATATGCATTGTCTATATATATATATATATGTATGTACTGCGTATGTATATTGCATGCATATATTGTGTATGTATTGCTTACATGCTGTATGTGTATATGTATGTGTGTATATATATGCTAGGTGTATTTGTGTGATATTTATATTATGTATGTATGTGTGCGTGTGTTGTGTGTGTGTGTGTGTGTGCGTGTGTTGTGTGTGTATGTGTGTTATATATATGTGTATGTTATATATAGATACATATTATTTGTGTGCTGTGTGTATATGTGATATATGTGGGTGCGTTGTGTGTGGGTGTGTGTGTTCTGTGTGTTGTGTGTGTGTTGTTTGTATGTGGTGTGGTGTTTTTTTACTATGTGTGTGGTGTGTGTGTGTTGTTGTGTGTGTGTGTGTGTGTGTGTGTGTATATATGTGTGTGACAAACAGACGCTATCTGACCAGCGGGCACGGACACATCTATTCACACCCGCATACTAACCTCCTGATAACCCCAAATCATTCATGCATAAAGGGGAAGTATACACCACATTGGCTACTTCCTCTGTTCTCTCAGTTCAGCCTTTCTGCTAATCCCAACAGGTCAGTAAAACATATTCTCGCCTTGTACTTAAAATATTTGAGATGTATAAAAAAGCCATTCTAATTTTTGCTGTCAAAAGGCTGTATATATATACCGAAGATTGTATATATATATACAGTAATGTGACAATTTGCGACAACCAATAATTAACGCAACCAATTCCCAATAATATATTTGTTTTATCCTTTTCTGCCAAATTTTCCAAATATTCTCATCACACTATTGAACTTCTCTGTACCAAACACTATATCTATACATGTAATGTGACAATTATGTATAAAAAAACATTTTTGAATTCATAATATCCAATGTGACAATTATGTAAAAACCTTTTTGAATGCATAATACTCAATGTGACAATTATGTAAAAAACTTTTTGAATGCATAATACTCAATGTGACAATTATGTAAAAACCTTTTTGAATGCATAATACTCAATGTGACAATTATGTAAAAAACTTTTTTTGAACCCATATTATTCAAGTTTCCTTAAATGTAACTTTTGACAATCTTTTACCAAAGAGTGAAACCGGTTAAGTAAATAAACATCGTTTAAATTGCATTTTCAAACCTTTTTTCTTATATATATAATATATATATATATATATATATATATTATATATAATATATAATAATATATATATATATATATATATATATAAATATATATAGATATAATATATATAATTTAGAGATATGCATGTATATTTCGGGAAATGTATGAAGATAAGCAAATGTAAGGAGATAAAAAGATAACCCTCAACAGAAGCCAAAGCGGAAATTGTTTTTTCTTTCGTAGTTATTGTGGTTATTCTGACATTTACATTCGCATATATTCTAAATTTCACAAAACTCTAAACAAAGACAAAAATATTTCTAGTTCTTTAAGTTAGTAAATTGGGATATGGGAAGGACTATAGAAATTAAGTTTGTTGTATACAAGTATCGAGATAAAGGAGTAAGTTAAGGTATCCTGTGTAGGCGAAAGGTAGGATGGAATCATTATAAAAGAAATCAGTGGATAAACGAGAAAGAAATATGTGAAAATGGAATATAAGAAGGAACTATTGAGAGAATCTTATGGAAAGAGATTGTATACAGATGTTCACATGAAAGAAATGATGGTAAAACTTCCTAGATTCTACTGTATCCGAATAAGTATAGGGTAATTATAGTTTAACATCAATTGAGAATTTATATTAAAATAAATGATAAGGAATGAAATTAGAAATTAATTAATCTCTTTTACTATTTTACTCTTTTACTTATTTCAGTCCTTTGACTGCGGCCATGCTGGAGCACCGCCTTTAGTCGAGCAAATCGACCCCGGGACTTATTCTTTGTAAGCCCAGTACTTATTCTATCGGTCTGTCTTGCCGAACCGCTAGCTGACGGGGACGTAAATACACCAGCATCGGTTTTCAAGCAATGCTAGGTGGACAGACACAAACACAGACACACAAACATATACACACACACTTATATATATAAATACATATATACGACAGGCTTCTTTCAGTTTCCGTCTACCAAATCCACTCACAAGGCATTGGTCGGCCCGGGGCTATAGCAGAAGACACTTGCCCAAGATGCCACGCAGTGGGACTGAACCCGGAACCGTGCGGTTGGTTAGCACACAGCCAGTTCTGCGCTGACTAAGATATGAGAGTAATGAGGAGTTAAAATAATCAGAAGGTCGAGAATCACGGATATTTGCAAGGACAATTTAACATCAGTTTACAATTGTATGACTGTAAAGTAAGTAAATGTGCCGAGTGTATATAGCGTAGAATCCTCTGTGGATAAGATACATTTGCAGAACTAGAAAGAGTATGAAACACAGCAAGGAAAGTTAGAAGAAGAGAAAATAAAATGTACGAAATATCATGGAAAGATACCATTAAAATATCAGAAATATATATGATACATTAACTGGAAAAATATACTAAATTTTCAACCACAATAAAAATGAAGTTTTGCATCAAAAATAAAATAGCAAACAATTCGGTAAACTGAAAAAGTGTTTGCAATATATAAATGCAAGTCGTTTCGACTGTCATAGAGAAAAGAAAAAGACTTAAGTGTCGATACGATATTTCTTGAAAAGTTAAGTTTTATGCTGTCTCACAATAATTATAACACAATTCATTCTGCCAAATTATGTTTCCACTTGTTCCAAAATATCGGATAATTTCAAAGAAATTACCGATATAATTTTGCAATATATTCAGGACAAAATTTCTTAATATTCATTCGGTTTTTGTTTTTTTTGCTAATTTGAATCTTGCACATTAGTTTACTTGCAAAATTACAAAGCAAACGTTTTCGTTGGCCTTTAGGTAGCATGAACCCTAGCCTCTAGATTCAGTAAATGCTAGTGCTATACACTATAATCAAGAAGCGATCGTAACTTCGTATATTACTCACCAAACCGATTGCAACCTTTTTTATTCTGTTCTTGACACCAGGAATATACTTTCTGGGTGTTTGAATATTCTCGAGTCCGTTTCATCACTTGCTAAGAGTTTATCGACACGTGTTTTATCATCAGGTACACTTCCCATTGGTTACCTAATTAATGTAGCTGTTTTTCAATGTTTTACTTTATTTTATATTAGAAACATTACTACTCAGTCTGGTGCAAGTGAAATATTTAAACAGAAGGCAATACAAACCAAGTAGTACTTCTGATGCTATAGCATAATTATCACAATAAAAATACATCCATCTTATGGCAATATGAAGACTCGTTATCTTTACAATATTCATATTCCTTCCAAAAGTTACAAGAAGCAGGAATCCATAGAAATTCTTCAAAACGAAAATATTTTATGACATGATATTCTCCTTTCAATTTCACTTTATTTTGTGATTCTGAATGAATATTCAGAGGAGGCACACAACACTCACATACATGTGTGTGTGTGCATGCACACACACATATATATATATATACATAAACACACAAGATGCATATTATTTATAAAAATAATTTTGTTGGTGGCCGCGAGCATAAAGCTGCATAGGCAAATTAATGAACTATGTATAAGATATAGAGGTATATTTATATATACTACGGTACTACATAAGTACCTGCTTCGCTAAAAATAGAAGTATAAATGCTACTAAGCCACAGAGAAATCTCTGGTTTATAAGTACTCTGACTTCTATGTTTAACGAAGCAGGGACCCTATGTAGTACCCCAGTATATATATATATATATATATATATATATATATATATATAATATATGTGTATGTATATATATATAGGCGCGGGAGTCTCTGCGTTGTAAATAACTGGCTTACCAACCACATGGATCCTGGTTGAGTCACAATGCGTGGAACGTTGGGCAAGTGTCTTCTACCATATCCTCGGGCCGACCAAGACCTTGTGAGTGGATGTGGTAGATGAAACTTTGTGTGTGTGTGTGTTTCTCCACCCAACGTCGCATGACAGCCGATGCTCGTGTGTTTTACGTCCCTGTTTTCTAACGGTCCGGCAAAAGATAACTATAGAATAAGTAGTAGGCTTACGAAGAATAAGTCCTGATGCCGATTTGCCCGACTAAATGTGGTGCTCCAACATGGTCGCAGTCAAATGACTGAAACAAGCATAAGAATATAAGAATAAAAGAATATATGTATGCATATACATATATATGTATATACATACATATATATGTGTGTGTCTGAGTGTGTATTTATATTAGACATTCTTAAATATTTACATATATAATATCTATGCATATATACACATCTTATATCAAAAGAAATTTGTAGAGAAGTACACAATTATGTTAACGTATATATATATATATATAATATATAATATATATATATATATATATATATATATATATATATATATATATATGTATGTATGTGCTTGTGTGCGTAATATTCCATTGCATATATATATATATATATAGATATATATATATATACAACTTATAAACAAGGGCGCAAAAGAAAATCATTCTAATGCCAAATATGCCGACAATAGACACACCGTCCATAACCATATAATTCATCATTATAAGCACGCGTCTCGAAGAAAGCCGACAGAAATTTCTAAAAAATTCCGCTATTATCATATCGGACCCGATTTCAGAGTTAATTCATAAGAACCTTGTCTTCGTCAGTGATAAATGCGGCAAAGAAATAAATGAAATACTCACTTCTACCCATAGAAGAAGCAAACACTAAGTCATGAGTATCCCAAATATATCCAAAATAGAAATTCTCCTGCACACCTCGAGGCTCATGCGATTCGAACTGAAAACTCTCATAGAGTGAGAGAATCCGGAAGTGAACACTATTAAATTTACATCTAATAGAAGAGAAAGTTTTGTTAAAACATTCTATCAATGGCCAGCATATTAAAAATAACTTTAAAGGTTAAATTTATAAACAACTTATAAAAAAGGGCAAAAGAAGAAAAATTTCTAATGCCAAATATGCCGAAAATAGACACATCGTCAATAACCATATAATTCATCCCTTTAAGAACGCGTCTCGAAGACGGCATATATATATATATATATATATATATATATATATAATATATATATATATATATATATATATAATATATATAATATATATATATTATATATATCTATATATATTTATATTTATATATATATATATATATATAATATATATATTATATATATATATATATATATATATATATATATATCGTAGTATATAGTTGCCAACTAAGTGTGGCGTCCTATATAGGACAGTGCTACTGATGTTTATAAGCTCAGTAAGCCACCATCCCAGCTGGCTAACGACGTACATTCTTTTGGTAAACATATATGTTACAGTTCCGTTTTGCTACTGTTTATATCTCGTACAGAGATTAAATATAACATCCTCTCTCACCAACGAGATCAGTGACATTGTATCGCTAGAAAAATATATAGAAATTTGCGAGTGAAATAGGCTTCCATCGCTAGCTGGTGATTAACACACGTCGAGGACGGGTAACCACCCAGAAACTCGAATCCGTGTGTATCACCTAATGCTAAAGATGGGAGCGGTGACCTATCCTCGCAAATACAAATCGGACATAGAATGTGTGTGTTAGCCGGCTGAAGGAGATATCTTCCCGGGGCAATAAACATAAGTAGCGCTGTCCTGTAGAGGGTACCACACTTAGTTGGCTAATATATGTTACGGTTCCGTACTGTTACTGTTTATATCGCGCGCAGCGATTAAATATAACATTCTTTCTCATATATATATATGTGTGTGTGTCTGTGTGTGTATGTGTTTGTGTGTGTGTGTGTGTTGGACTTTATGGGTTTCCTAATTCAAGTAAATGCATAATGCAGCTCCTGCATCAATTTGTTGACTTTTGGGAGCTTTGGGAGAGGGCTCCAGTACCGGTGTCGTCTACTTCGATTTCATCAAGGCCTTTGATAGGGTTGGTCATAATATTCTCTTGAAAAACTATCCAACATTGATGTCTCTGGAAAGTTACTACAATGGATCAAATGTTTCCTCACGGTCAGAACCCAACACGTTGTAGTCGAAGGAATAAAATCGAATCAAATCTAAGTCAGTAATGGGTTTCCAGAAGGCCCTGTGTTGGGACCACTTCTTTTCATCATCCACATCAATGACATTACTCACACCATCAAGCATCGCGATATAAGAATCTCTGCAGATGATTCCAAGATCCAGAATGAATTGGGTGACTGAACATGACTTCAATCAGATCTAGTGGCTGTCATGCAGCGTGCGGCAAAGAATTATATGCTGGAGGAAGAGGACAATTTTGAGTTAATCCACATTACCTTATTTACATTCTTTACATTTGACGGATATTTATCGTCATCTTGTTTGTTGTTAACACAATTTTTCGGCTGATATACCCTCCGGCCTTCATCAGGTGTCTTGGGGAAGTTTCGAACCTGGGTTCTCATTCCTAAGGTATTTTTCGATGTTATTATTATTATTATCATTAGTAGTAGTAGTAGTAGTAGTTAGTAGTAGTAGTAGTAGTAGTAGTAGTAGTAGTAGTGTTGTTATTGTTATTCAGGTGACTGCCTGGAATTAAACTCGGAATGCCTGTGGCCATATGGCATAGTGGTTAAGAGCGCGGGCTCCTAATCCCAAGATTCCTATTTCGATTCCAGGCAGTGACCTCAACAACAACAACAACAACAACAACAATAATAATAATAATAATAATAATAATAATAATAATAATAATAATAATAATAATAATAATAACATTCACCAGTACAACACTAAGTACAAAACCAAATATATGGCACCTTAGGCATAACACCAACATGAACTTCCAGCTTCTTGTCTCTTGAGGTCTCTGGGTGAGACTTGGAGCCAACTTGTACAAATGTAAAGCAAAAGTCAAACATAGAATAATAATAATAATCATAATAACAACATCGAAAAATACCTTAGGAATGAGAACCCAGGTTCGAAACTTCCCAAAGACGCCTGATGAAAGCTGGACGGTATATCAGCCGAAACATTGTGTTCACAACAAACAAGATGAGGACAAATATCGGTCAAATGTTAATAATGTAAATAATGTGCATAATTCCTCAACTCTTAAATGTAGAACTCTATTATGACATTATTTAGCACATTTGTGTATGCGCATTTTTCAATTCTAGTTTCGTGCTTTTTAAAGCAGCGCTTGTAATATTTCATATATGTACCAATATTTCTCCTAATGGTGTGGCAGTGTCTAATAAACGACAATGGTCCGTTTTGAATCTCAGATTTGTCAATGAGTCTTTGCCCTTATCCGTGAGCACGTGTCAACTGTGTACTCTCTCGTGGACGTTTGTGCGTGCTGGCTCTGTTTGAGGTGTCGAAGTGGAAGAGGAAGATAATGGCTTTACGTGTGGGTGTGTGCGTGCATGCTTACTCTTGTGTGTGTGAGTATGTGTATATGTGTGAGTGTGCGTGCTTGTTCTTGCGTGTGTGAGTGTGTGTATATGTGTGCGTGTGCGAGCATACACACACAGGCAAACTGGGTGCCTTCATCCGCACACATAAATACATAAAAATAGAACACCCTAGTGCGTGCATATGCACACACACACTCACTCACGTATGCACACACACACTTACACACACACAATAACATGCACGCACACACACCTAGACACGTACTCTCATTAGCTTCCTCTTCCACTTCGATATATCAAACAGAACAAACACACACACACACACACATATACACGTGTAAATTAAGCTAAACTGCCCATTAAGAAATTAATCCGTGAGTTCCAGTCTCATCGCTGGTTGCTGACAAATGTTTCCGCAAAATATGGATATTTTATCCAGTTCCTGCCGTTGTATCAGTATTTCGGCGTTTGAGAATAAATTATTTCCTTATCTGTATGTTACAATACATCTCGACACTTCTGAAAGCAAACATTGTTTGTTTACATTTATCGTAATTTGAATTTAACCTACAGTGTCTTATATGCTAGATTTATAAGTACAAAAACTGCAAATTAATTTGTCAATGGACAGTTAAGCTTAACTGTAAAAGCACCTGTCTGGTAATCAAAAGGCTGAGGGTTCGTGGCTGTTTACTGCCAATTTTTTCCCTCAAAATATGGATATTTTTAATATTTTAGATATGGACTACAGTTTTATATATATAGATATCACCACGCAAACGGCCGCTTACACTCATTCGCAATCTAGGAATATAATTGTCAGACGTGCAGGAATCGACTATAATATTCTCTTGTCGTTATTGCTTGCCTGACAAATGTGCATAATAAAAAATGTCTATGTATATATTCACACACACACACACACACACCCACACACACACACAGATGCATACATACATATTTATATTTATATTTGAAGTTTCAACTAGTTAAGCCATCTTCGGATTGCCATATATTAATGGCCATCTTGGCTTTGTATAGACTCTGCTGTGTTAAAATCTTCTTTGAGTGTGTGTGTTGGAGTGCAATGGTAACTAGATTTTATGGTGGGCTATTCTGGAAGGGTGTTCTGAATAAATTTTTATTGATTAAATCTGGGGTTGTGATATTGATAAGAATTTCTTGATGAAAGTAGACCTATGTAAACAAGTGTGATACATTGTTAGGTAGGCACAGGATGACTTAATAGTTAAATTATTTTTAGTTGTATTTGATCTAATCCTTTGTTTTGAAAATGTAGAAATTTCGTTAGATATTGATAACTGGTTGTGTGGACTTTTTTGTTATGGCAATTGAGATCCTAAAATGCTCCTTTTATCATGAATTGTAAAATACGCTCAACCTAACCAAAGTAACAACAATACCCACCATCTTTACATTCATGAACCCTGCCAAATTCTATCATTCATGGGCCAAATCCTAAACTGAATCAATCACTGAACTAGTATCTTCTTGAAAGGACAAAATCTTAAAAACACCGTAACATTTCAAAGCAGTAATTTTTTATAACGGATAAACGTTTCACCAACTTCCCTTCCGCCATCTCGACCATGAACTATCAACATAAACTGTCAGCTTAATAAAAATACGCTTTTGCATCTTTAGACTAAACATATATTCTACAAATTATCTAAATATTTCCCTTCAAACAAAATTCTCACAACAGATCTTATAACACCAGCCTACACACACACGAAAATATAAGAAGTATGTATTTGTATGGAAGTAAGTTGTAACAATTTATTTTTACAATTCTTTTTAATTTTTCTTTTCTTTCCTTTTTTAAATTATAACTTCTTAAAGTTTTAAATTCATATTATCTTCTTATTCACATTCTTACACATGAATATATGCAACCCTTTATAATTCCCAAATTTTGCATATATCCAGAAACTTAAATAGCTTTTTATAACATACCCACGTTTGAAAGAGGTATTTATAAGCACACTCGCCAAAAGCTCTGACTCCATAAAACTACAATGGTTGCAATCTCTATACACTAATCCTATTCCTTATAGAACAAAGCACAAATAAACAGATGCATACAGACCAACGGTCTTTACACCTAACCAAATCCTTTGGTGAACAATAAAACACAATACTAACAACACTACTACACCCCTGGCTTTTCAATAACAATAGGAATTATTTTACATAACAAAAACAACAAGTAAAAGAAGTGATCATCTAAAACATACCAGCTACATACATTCTGTTGTGAATCCCTAAGAGTTTCCATTACAGTCAATAAACGCTGGTCTTCGTACCTTTGATGTTTACATTATCAAAGGAAAGGACCAAACGCAATAAAATCAAAAATAACTAAACTGCATGCACACTCTGTGCCTACGTAACAAAGTGTCATACCTAAACACACATTTGATTGCAAAGCTCTCTCTCCCTTTCTCTATCTCTCTGTCTCTCTCTCTCTTTCTCTCTCTCCCTCTTTCTCTTTCTCTCTCTCTATATATATGTATAGAGAGAGGGAAGAGATACTGACAGACTAATATATATATTCTGTTGTGTCTGGGGAGAGTCATTCTCTTTTAGTGCCTTATTATTTAACACACTCACCGGTAAAGTTTCCGCTTATTTCTTATTTTTATTTTCTAAAATTTTCGTTGCGTCTTGCAACCTTTTCAATAGTCTTGACTCTGTCCGTTATTTACACTGCGTTCCTATTTGTTTGTTGTGCGCATGTGTGTCAGTGTGGGTCAGTGTGTGCGTGTGTGTTATGTAACTATATACTATGTTTGTATGTATGGATGTGCATCTTTATATACCTATCCATCTGTATGTTGATCTGTTTATTTACATATCTAAATGCTGAAAAAAAAATAAATAAAAGAATTTTTAAATAATAAAAAATATAAAAAGTACCCAAAAAATATAATTTAAAAAAATAATAATGATTTTTTAATCATTATTATTTTTTTCCGGAATGAACCCGGAAACGTCGTTGGTGAGCAAGCTACCTACCACACATACACTCCAACGCCTATAAATATACCTATATATATATATATATATATACGAGAGGCAATTACCTTGAAACTATAGTCCGTATGTAGTACTCGGGTCTTCGAGGGAGGATGACCTCCCTTTGGAAATAACACAAGGGCACTGAGATAGTGTCTAAAGTCCTTCTGGTGACGTTGATCGCCTGGGGCTAAAAACATCAGTAACACCACCCCCCCCCCCAGTGGCTAGTCACATTCAGATGGATAATACCCCTTACGTTATATATATATATATATATTTGTAAAAAAGAAGTTTGAAAACGCCACTATATTAGATAAATTTTAATTTTCTTATGAATTTTACATGTTTCGGTTCTTGAAAAAACGAGCCTTATCAAAAATATTATAAAAAGTAAAGTGTAATAGAAAAGTTCATAATTTGTTCTTACTGGTCTCAATAGAATCCATGTGGTGGTGTTTTGTCGGTAGTAGGTATAATAGCTATAAATTTCAAGTTGAGTGTAGTAAAGAAGTTCATTACTGTTTCTTGCTGGTATCAACGGGATCCACGTAGTTGTTTTTTAGCTTTCTTGTGTTAGAATGACTCGCGACTGAAATGGTAGCAGCAGTAGTGACTGTTGGTTTTAGTAGTAGTAACCGTGGTGGTGGTTGAGGTTGCAGCAGCTCAGCTATGGCAGTCTTAGCAGCATTAGGATGACCAGTCACTGGTCATCCTACTGCTGCTAAGACTGCCACAGCTGAGCTGTTGCAACCCTTTTACTTTTTAAAATATTTTTGATAAGGCTCGTTTTTTCAAGAACCGAAACATATAAAATTCATAAGAAAATTAAAATTGATATAATATAGTGGCGTTTTCAAACTTCTTTTTTACGAATATATACCCAATCGTACACGATCTACTCTTATTATAAATAACATTACACATTTAATCAATACAAAATTCTCCAAAACCACTCTTCACGATTTCGCAGTCCGAACATGGCTGGCTTAACTGGGATAAAACTGCGAAGTAACCCTCATAGATATTCTTTTACAAAGGTATACAGTAATCCTCAGACTAATGTAAAACTGTAGCTATTGTAACTGAACAACTCAAACGTATATATACATAATTGAATAATTACTATGAAGAATTGCGTAGAATATATTTATAAAAGATCGTGGTTAAGGCCAAAATGATGCGAAGTAACTGCATGGTGAATCAGAACAAGACAAATATGTGCATCAATGTAGATTTACCTTGTATTCAATATTTCGGGGTCATGACCATATTTTCAAGAAATTGACGAATGATGCCTGTATATATATATTGACTATTTTAAAGATTAATGGAGGAGATGGAGTATAATAAAAAGCACTTGTTAGCACAACATCTAAAACCGAAACGTGTTGTGCTGATGAATGCTTCGTCTTCTCTATTAATCTTTGAAATACAGCCTACGTTTAGCCTGGAATATTTGGATCTAGATCTAATGATGAACGCAAAGTATTGCTGATGACCCCTTTTTGGCCACAAGTGGTGAAAAGAAAATGCTCTGCAGACACAATACATGAGACTTACCCTGAAATATAGTTTGGTTACCGCAAGTTTTAGCCTACTTTCTAAACATTGATTGCTTAACTTGAAATTCAACTTACATATATAAAGTATCAAGAAGATATAGAGTAGCAACGTATACGAAACAGTAAGGCGAATAGCCACATTTATGTGGCTGATGGATGTTTCTACTAGTTTCACCCCAGGCGGATTCTCCGGTAGCTGGTTTCCGGTGCAAGCTCTGCACCCTTATATACAATATATCGCTAGCAGGGGAATCGAAACACTACTTTGTTTGAGCCAACCACTTCGAAACTGGCCGTTCCCGCGATCCTCTCAACTACTAAATGGTACAGCGCAAGTCTCGTAAGAAAATCTCTTTGCATATTTTCACGTTACATACTTCTCATTCTATATTTGCATATTTTCACGTTAAGTACTTCTCATTCTATATTTGCATATTTTCACGTTACGTACCTCTCATTCCATCTTTGCTTTCTCAAAAAAATGGTTTATCCTCTCATTCACTGCGAGCATACTCAGTCACTGTGAGAGCTGGCTCTGTGATGCACTTTCTGTTCAACCTTAATCATACCTATTTTATATTCTGCTATCCTTCTTGATTTCTTCCTACTTCCATTTTGGTCTCCTGGCAGCAGATCCTCCTTTTTTCAGAAAATTGTACAATTCATCTGTTATGACGTCAGTCAACAATTCCCACAATAATGAATGCCATTAGAATGTTCTCCAGATTAGATAATGTAGAGAATAAAATTATTATCTTAATTTTATTAGAAATATGAAATAATTACTAGATGGATAGGGGTGTTTTTCTGCAAGGAAGCAACTAACATTTTAGATAGTTTTGAAATAATATTACCAGACCATGTTAGATTAAACCATATTATGGCACATTATGAATTTAAACACTATAGTCTTTTCATTCCTTTTCTTCTCGCAGGCCCGTTCAAGCCACAACTTCAAATTCGTTCGGTCCGATGTACAAAATGTCACCTGTTAGACATTTTAGCTGTACATATTTTTATCTAAAGATTGTGGATTCTATTACGGTCTAAATTCAATCTGGTAATTACTCATCTACAGTAACCTACCGGCATTGTTTCACCTATATACTCCTCGCTAAATCATTTACAGTGGCTCTGTGGTAAGTAGCTTGCTAACCAACCACATGGTTCAGGGTTCAGTCCCACTGCGTGGCACCTTGCGCAAGTGTCTTCTACTATAGCCCCGGGCCGACCAATGCCTTGTGAGTGGATTTGGTAGACGGAAACTGAAAGAAGCCCGTCGTATATAAGTATATATATATATATATATATATATATATGTTTGTGTGTCTGTGTTTGTCCCCCTAGCATTGCTTGACAACCGATGCTGGCGTGTTTATGTCCCCGTCACTTAGCGGTTCGGCGAAAGAGACCGATAGAATAAGTACTGGACTTACAAAGAATAAGTCCCGGGGTCGAGTTGTTCGACTAAAGGCGGTGCTCCAGCATGGCCGCAGTCAAATGACTGAAACAAGTAAAAGAGTAAAAGAGTATATATTGAAATGTTTGAGGATCAGGTAAAAGTGAACATGGAACAGATTTTTACCTTGTTCATTTTACCTGATCATCAAAAGTATATACATATTTGTTCTGAATGAGGTTGTTGCAAGTCCCGACATTGAAGCAGCCACATATCTGAATGTTGGTGTGGGGTTTGTAGATGGTACATGAACGCTGGTGAGTGATTTTGATTGTCTTTTGTGTACTTTAATTGCTTGTTTCATGATTCGGTTTCATCTCAGTGGAGGAATTTTCTATGAATAAAGTTGTAAAACTCTGAGATTCTTTTTTGGGGCGGGGGGGGGGTAAGAATGGGTATACTTTTGGGTATATCTGAAGTATTTTTTGCAATTCCTGAATATTTATTGATGTGGGTATACTCTATTACTTTGTCTTTTAACACTGAGGGATATTTTCTCTCGGGTAGTATTTGATTTAATTCCCGTAGTCGTTTATCAGGAGTTTCAACGTTTGAAACTATTGTGCTAGATTAAAAGGAATATTAGTTTTTAAATGTTTTTTTTAATAAAAGTTTCAAAGGCATTCATTATTGTTTTTCAAAAGGCCATGACTAGCACATTTGTCAATAAGTAAATAAATTCACAAATATTTCTCCATTACAGCAAACGCTCTAGGACAAAATAGAAAAGAAAACCTGCATATGTTTAATATAACCCTAACGGTAACGCGAATTTCTTCCAACTAATACAAAATATGGAAATAATGTTATGTTTTGCAAAAAGATCCTAGAATATTCTTCTCAAATTTTGGCACACAGCCGATTCCAGTGCTTTTACTGCAACCGCATAGGTAGAAGCAGGACAGACTGTGCTCCTCTATGTATGTGTAAACATTTGCACATGTACACATAATGATACACACACACACACATTAAGACAATTAGGTTTCAATATATAGGTGCATATATGTGATTATATATAAATATATACATATATACATATACATATACATATATACATATACATATGTGTGCGTATATATGTATTCATATAAAAATGTATACTTATACATATGTATTTATACATAAATCATAACATAAAAATAGATGTGTATTTATTTATGTAAAACGGAAGGCAAACAATATATTTGTTATTTCAGATACCGTTTTTTTCTGCAGCCATTTCAATTACCCTTAATATTCAGAATCATATAAAAATTCATATTTATACCGGATTTGGAAGTTTTTGTAGATAATGTTTGAAACAGGTTATTTCGGATACGTTTGCTTCCACGTCAGTATATTTAAGTTATATATAGTTTTTATTCTTTCTAACATTTCCATATCTCTCAATGTTTCACTTTGTTCTCAGGTTTTTACGTACTATCTCATTCTCTCTATTTTTCACAGCTATTCTTGAATATATTTATGGGTTTTCTTGCGCTTAGAATTTCATATTTGCAAACAATCATAGCATAAATTAAAATTACAGGAATACGCATCAACATTTAAAAATTTTTTTTAGCTTCGCTTAATTTTGTAAATTGATCTTGAAATAGTGTTTTTGTTTCACGTCCGTAAGCATAAATTCGATATCTCATAGAGAAGCACACACACACACACACACACATACACACACACACACATACACACACACACACACGTATATATACGTATACACCATATATATAGGGAGATAAGAGCGTGAGAGTGGTAGAGAGAGTGAACGTGAGGGATATGAAAACTGACGTACATAGATAGACACAAATAGAGAAGCATATATAAATAACAGAGCTTATATTTCTTATGTATGTTGTATATATATATATAAGCAGGTATGTGTGCGTGAATGATATCATACACATTTAAATGTATGTATGTATATAGCTCCTTGTTTGCAAGAGGATCAAAACACTCGGGTTTGAAAAAGCAATGAAAAATCAGGTTATGGAAATTATGGGTGTTTATAGCAATTTCCTTTCATTAACTTTGTAATGCATTGGACGTCGTCCCATCCACATACGCCACTGAATTGTCAAAGACGACAACATTATTTGTGCATCATTCTCACTGTCCGATTCTACTCTGTCAAGGTAATCACTTTCACTAAGTTCACTGTCACTATCAGGGCCAGGATCTGACAAGTTTCATCTTCAAATTCTTCCTCCAGAATATCCACCAACTAACAAGCCATCACTTCCCCTTCTGTTCACATCGGTTTCATGATTCCAGCTCCCATAG
>NC_043006.1:98285116-98290116 GCF_006345805.1 Octopus sinensis | reverse complement strand
GCCTTCTTCCTATCGTTGCATCTCTCGATATGATAATCGAAGTAAATGAAGATCTGAAATATGATGACCTCTCTCCAAGTTCTGCTATCTGCTAAATGCCTGGCGTTAGTGATACTATGGTGATTATTTCTGGAAACCTCAGCTGATAGTCTATTTCAGCTTTCAGTTGCTACTATTATGTCGTTGTTAGAAAGCCACATGACGTAATCCTGACTGGTTATGCTATCTTGTATTACCCATTCACCCACGTTTTAACGAATGTGATAGTTTTCTTTGGGATGCGAAAACGCTTACAATGGATAACTTTTCCTGCAGCAAGTGTTGTCAATGGTGATCAAAATCTGCTCATAGTAAGAACAGTCCTGTTTTATCTCTCAGGGCTTTTGTGCAGATGCAAGGAGTATGCTCATATACTTCTTTCCTGAGGTACAGAGGACATACTGGTTCTTCTTTCGTTGGAAGAATTTTGATGCTTAATCGAGAACGTCGTTAACAGATTAATTGAAATTGATATTCGATGGTTCTCGGGTCTTGAAATGTTGGATTATAAGAGGCTGTGCACCAGTTCTTGCTTCTATTATGCCCAATTTACAGTTACCGGATTCCAGACTTTTTCCTAAGTTATATGTGTCTGCTGCTAGCATATTTCTTTTTTATTACCTTTCTAGTAGGATATCGTTCTGCTACCCAACTCCCCACCCCTATCCAAAAATTACTTCCTTAACAAAACCTCCTAGACATGTCCGTCTTTATTTCAGACCTTATTAGGACAACTATAGCATCCTGGAATTCATTTAGTATTAATTATAACCGTAAAATACAATAAAACTTACGTACTTACATACCTACTTTCAAAACGTACGCATTTTAGATACAACGAATAAAAATATGATACGTTAGTTTTTGGGCAAAACTTATCGGTTGAAGTGTATATTCAGGATATGCTTTGTGAACGATCTACAACCAACAATCATGAAAGGTTTTTTTCTTTAGAATGATAGCGTTCGTGCAGTATCACGATATAATCTGCTCGTAATTTGTTTTCAAAATCTAAGAGTCTTAACCTAGAAACAAATGCTAAATCACGTTAAAGCCGTTCCATGCATAGAAATAACCTGAACCTTCTATGTTTATTTTTTTTTATTAAATGCGAGGTAGCACTCACAATGGTATGAACACCCATGCGCTATAACTTTCCAACGTATTATATCGTAGTAATCAATACCAAAATTAAAATAACACTTGCAAAGTTGTTTACTCTACATTTGGAAAAGAAATAATGTATATTTTTAGTGATTCGCATGCGAAAATTAAGCGCCCATGTGCTGACTAGAAATACAAGTAATGAAAGTGAAACGAAATAATTTGAGCGATTTGAAAATTGAAAATACTTTGGATCTCCAACTCACAAGTAAATTATACCTTGCTGTATGCCACATCCATTAGCACATTGCATAGAGAAGATAATGAAGCAGTGAATGTCTAGCATTTAATTAGTACGTTCAGAGCTGAAACTGACGGAAATGTAACAATTTACCGACTTCTATGACTATTATTAGTCACACAATGTTTCCAGATTACTCACAGATTACTATTTGGAAACTTTATACGAAACTATTTATTAAGTTTGGTTTTCAATTGTACATGTTAACTTTAACTTAACATGTAGTTCATGAAAGAATCTGTTGATAATCTAGTAAATCACTGCAAGAAGATGATTTTCAACTACAACACATCAAAAAGTACGCAGCAATCGTTAGAACACCCCCACCGGCTCTTACGATAGGATCCCGTCAAAGGTGCACAATGCACACATTATACAACCGTACTCTTAGAATGATAACGAAAAGTTTCTTGAAATAAACATACATTCAATTAGCTTCAGGAAATTGAAAACTTTATACGTACTTCTAATAAAATGCAAACGCCACTTAAAATTCGAAATATTCTTTTGGAGCACTTACTTGTATTTTTATGAAGGTACTCAATATCCGTGGGATAGATCCGTCTCAAACTCAAACTCATTTCTTTCTCACTTTTTCACCAATCACTTGAATAACTTAATATTTCGCAAACTAATTCAATTAGTGGTTCAGTGTAAAAAAAAAAATTAATAGATTAATTCTTGTAATGGGGTAAGAAGAATCTACTAAAACGATTTTTAAATGTATTCAATATCTTAAGAATTGTAAACATGAAATGCAGTCCAAGATATAAAGTAAATAAATGTTATATACAATAGAGTATGCGTGTGCTCAACAATGTTAAAAATATATTAATCTTGATAAATATGAAAACTTAACAGCTAGGGCGTTAATGATGTACAAATGATAAATAAAAGCATTTACATTTATTTTAAATATTGTGCGTTTTCTCGTCTTATTCATAACCTTTGCTCAGGCACCTACATTGATCTCTCATATTGTACTGTACATACAATTTCTACAAATTTTATACTACTATATGAGATTACTCACTTGTTGTGATTTATAGTTTCTCAATGTATACGAGAACGTTTCTTATTATAATAGAACATTAAACATGAATCTATATCATCGCTACACCAAACAAATAGTACCGAACGACTAATGAGTATTACACTAGAAGATTATCGGAGCAAGTCATTCAATTGTGAGCTTTTGTCTTTAATTTCGAAGAAATTGTAACATACACTGGAAATTACTGTATTCAATAACGCAAAAAAATACGTTGTAAGATAATTTTATGCTTAATTATAAATGTAGACTGGTAAACCTAGCCAAGTCAGTGACCTGAATATTGATCAATAACGTATTGATGTAGATAAGTGATAGTATTTGAATAACGACTCGAGTTTAATACATGTAAATTCGTATATCGTTTTAAGGTGACATCCAATTAAATTTTGTACAGCTTTATAATTCGTTATCTAAGGAAGTATGCTAACGCGCACTACATGCTCGAAACGTTGCAGTAATTGTGAATATTAGTGAAACATATTTTCCAGCAATTGCACCTGCAAGAAAACCAGTGCACGATATGAACACTGGATTGTTTGACTGGGCGTATGCTTGTAAGTTGCATTACACATACTACATAATTTAGTTCATTAATCGCTATCTGAAACAGTTGTTCTCTGAGACAACGATGCCATAAGTGTATAAAAATACACCTATGTCCATTGACTTGACAGAATATAATAATCCGTCATTTAGGTCTTTAAATCTTTCAACTTATTTACCGAAGCCATTCGGGTATCTTAGTTGATAACACGACCATATTAATACTGTATCAGATATAAACCACATTTGAAATAAAATGTCAAAAATGTAAGTAGCTGAAGCTCCAGGTTATTTTCCAGTAAATTGGCGCTCCCTAGGATAACAACGGCACAAAAGGTCTGCCATCATCCAACACTTGGTTCTACAAATGTCATTGGAATATAATTTAATTCATTCTCCCCACTACAGTTTTTGTGACAAGATAAATATCTAATACAGTTAATATATAAACAAGTTGGCAAAAGCCACGACGATAGTCAACATTTAGAATAATCTAATGGTTAGATTTCATTGTATACCTATCATGACATAAATGATATCACACAATTCTCCCCAAGCTAGTAAGATGAGACGCTCCTATATAGACATGAATGACGTGCATCCGGAAGCGGAGCTTGCGAGACATATGCTACCATATTAATGTTGAAATTTATACTAGACAACTAAAGCAACAGTGCCAGCCGAAATCCATATATTTGTATGATAGAAATAGATTTGAAGGCGAAGTTCTATAACGGTATTTTTCTCTTCAGCAACTATTCTACAACGAAGCTCTACTACGTCTGACTTGTCAGATACAACTATACGATCGTCAACGGATCATGCACTGCATAGATGAGGCTAAAGTACTTCAGAGCAGCAGGAACTTTATTAGCCCTGATCTTATCAACTTCATTCCTTAAATATTGTGTGTATGTGTGTATTTGCTTGTGTGTAACCACTTTAGCGTCCCTAATGTATACATGGATATACAACTCGTATGGCAGAAAAAATGTTCATAATGAAAAGATACACTTGTAAACATTTCCTTAGATGTATGCATACATACATCCATAACAGGAACCAGGCAGCAGTATACAGAGACATGAGAGGAAGAGCAGTGAACATCACAGAAGCTCCTTGACTGGAAGACAGACTTCTTCTTGGAGGAAAATCTGGAGTGAATAGAAGGAGTTTAACTAACGTGCTCTGTAAAGGTTATTGGTCCTACATTAGACACAAGACATACAATATTGATGGTAAGACACTTGATGCTGTGGTCCAGAAACTTCAATATAGAAAAGCACTTGGAAGAGACTTGATTGTTGGATATTGGCACAAGAAGCTAACCTTCCCCAGAACATATATTATCAATCTGTACCAGCAAGTTCTCAAGGGGAACAGTAGCACAACACATTGGTTAGCTCTGGCAGAGACTAAATTGATCCCGAAATGCCGAAGGACGCACATGGCAAAAACACACCGGCGAGTTGCATGCCAGAACTTAATGTATAAGATATATACAGCATCATGAAACCTCTTCGTCCCAGGGCCATTGTGAACCCAATAACAACATCACAGCAGGGCAAGCAGCTGGAAGGAAGGGTGTCAGGGATGTGTTAATCAATAAAACTGTGCTCAGAGGTGCGAGAGCATAGGAGGAGCTAGTTTCAATGTGACTAGACTACAAGAAAGTCTTTGCCTCTGTCCCCAACACTTGGATGCTAGAAGCCCTTCAATATTATAAAGTTCCAGTGAGCAGAGTCAAATCCATAGCTGACATAACTTAATCCTGAAATTAATCACAAACTGTGACTGTATTTTCACTAATGGAATGCAGTTTGGCAAAGGCATCTTCCAATGGGACAGCCTCCCAGTGATGTTGCTTACACTTCCAGTAAACCCCTTGTCATTAATGGTAAGAAAAACTAAATGTTATTTCACTGGACCGCAAGGAAACAGAAATACTAAAATTACACA
>NC_043006.1:98270116-98280116 GCF_006345805.1 Octopus sinensis | reverse complement strand
AGCCCCTTGTGGGCAATAAAGAGATATATATTACATATTGCATACAAAGATGTATATATATATATATATATATATATATACACACATATATATGCATATATTTGTGTGTATAACACAGGCTCAGACACACTAACATCAGACAAACACACAAACACGCATGCACGCACACACGCACGTGTGCGTGTGTGTGTGTGTGTGTATGTGTAAATACGCACATGAGCACAGTGTATGTCGAGACAATGACAAGAGGTTTAGGAACGCTTGCACCCGATAGATACCCCAGGGTCATTTTTGTAATTAAATTTCAGATTTTGTTTAGACATTGTATATAAGATCTATGAGACAGTTAAAAATATATGTGCGTACGTGTATATATATATATATATATATATATATATATATATATATATATATATATACATATCTACATATATATAATTGGAAACCAAGCCATGAGTGTGATTCTATATATATTCGCATACAAACACTCACACAGACACACACACATACATACTTGTATTATATAATATATGTGTGCATTTACATATATATGTATATCCTTGCGTACATGCACGTATATATCAAACGAGTGTTATAATGGGGTTTATATTGTTTCAATGCTTCTTGTTTCCTTTATATACATGTACATATTTATGTCCATATTTTTAGTTCATTAAATTTGTATGGAACTTGCTTTCATACGCATATTCAAAAGAAATAACAATGGCTCACATCACTGGTTTTCGTTGCAATCAATAACGTAAAAGCTCTTAATGTAAGTGAGTTCTCATAATAGAATACGCATGGAATTTTAAGTTTATATTAATGTTGTTTTCATCGTTCAACTTTGATATAATCTATCATATTTGTGAACAAACAATCCGGAATAGATTTATTCTCTTCACTTTCTTGATCGTTCTGTTCAAATTTAATGATTGTTATACGATACACACAGTTCATTCCGACACCACTATCAGCATATTTGTTTAGCACCATATTGGGAAAATGTACACACCATTCACAAAGCCAATTATTTCAGGCAAGGATCAATTGCCACAGTGTGAAAGTCTTCTAAATTAGCGGTCCAACAGAATTACCTACACATTCAATTAGAGTATAATTATTTATGCATTCCATAGCCATTTACTCTCTCCCAGTAATATTAACACTCCACGTTGAACTGTAACCTAATATGTGCCAAGCAAATAACATCTTACTTTACTCATCATAGAATGTTACGATGCTATTCCTCATATATTTTTATGTACGCCTGTGTGATCATATGCGTGTTCATGGCTATGCATGTGTCAAACCTACAATGTAGCTACATGAATGTACATATTACATATATTACTTTTGTGTACGTATGCATGTATAAAATAGTAGCCTGCATACATGCACACACACCGGTGTATATATATATATGTATATATATATTATATATATATATATACATAGAGAGAGAGAGAGAAAGAGAGAGAAAGAAAGAGAAAGAGATACATACAGACAAAGACAGAAAGACAGAGAGAGAGAGAGGGAGAGAGAGAGAGAGAGAGGTTATGAGAGGTAATGTTGTCAATAAGACCGAAAGGTGTCAGGTAATGCTGAGTAAGTGCTATGGATAGACCATAGTTAAGATCCAGGTTCGGTGATTATGCGAATAAGGAGTCCAACGTAGGTCATATATATCAGCATGTGTATATATAGAAAAATTTTTTTCAGAATTTGATAAAAAAAAACAGTGAAGATTTTAGAGCCATTTATAAACAGAAGGTCTTATAGCTATTCCCAGGATAATTATTATATCCCTTTCATCGGGGATGGTGTGAGTAAATACTTAAGCAATAGTTAATTTAGATAAGATACGAAATAGAGAGTGAAGTGGAGAAATGAAAATAGATGTGAGATATGCAGGGATATTGCATTTGTAGATCCATTATTTAGACAGAATGGTATACATATAAGATTCCAATACTTTGTGAATAAATTCCAATAGTATTTAAAATTAGTCATTGTAAATACTATTGGAATTCACTCACCAGGTATTTGAATCATATATATATATATATACCATTCTGACTAAACAATGGATCTACAAATGCAATATCCCTGCATATCTCACATCTATTTTCATTCCTCCACTTCACTCTCTATTTCGTATATAGCGTAATATTGCGAATATGAAAATAATACTTGTATATGGTGTGTCAGGAATTTATTGAAAGAAATCCCATAAACCTCAACAATTTTGATATAAATGGAGAAGTGGTGTTAAAAAATATAAGAGAATTTCAAATCATGCAGACGATCGTTTCGTACAGCGATATAAAAACCATGTAAATTCATGGCTGATTAGAATTAGTTAAATTAATTAGATTAAATTAAATTAATTATATATTACTGTACTCATTAGTGCAAGAAGTATAAACAAAATTTTTACAAAGAACTTGAGAAAGGAAAAAGCAGAATTGGATCTAGGAGATTCGTATTAATCGTTATAATTGAGATTCATAGTTAACCTTATAAGTGAGATATGTTCCCGCTATAGATGAGTAAGGAGATTAGAAAGTATAACTTTCCAATGGAAAGGCATGGCTACATTTGAATTAACATATGACCTGAATGGTAAAAACAAATAATTGGTGTGGTATATATTATTAAAAAAATCTTAATGCGTGAGAATAAAGTTAACCATAGGAGATAGTATTTAAAGAGCAAGTGGATTGTTAACGTAAACAAGTATTATAGAGGTAAACATGGATTAAAGAGGCAATAACACTCGTAAAATGGATTAGTGTTTGCATAAGGACTAATATTCGTTAGTATGTATTAAATATAAGATAGAAAATATGTAAAAACAGAGAAATGTTTGTTAATATTACAATTATATAGTAAATATTTGCTGTGGCTATAATGTTGAAAACAGAGCGCACAGGGATTTATTACTGGATGTAAGGATATGGATAAATAAGAACGTAGCGGAGATAAATGAGCTGGGAATGAAAAATAGAGAAAAGAGGGTTTATATAATATGTATTGATATGTTAGTTAGTTAGTTAGTTAGTTAATTTTTGGCTAAAAAAGCAAAAAGCAAATAAAAATATGAGGTATGGAAATAGCTTGGCATAATGTGAGAGGGATATAAATAGTGGTATTAAGTTTATATTAATATTCAAATAAAAGACAGTATTGTGCATGATTAATATAAGAGAATTTACGAGTTTAGGGGTGCACAAAAGTATACCAAAAAATTATATACAATGTCCTATAAAAATTATAAGGAAAACATTGATAGTATATTTACTTATACGTGAGTAGAGGAATATTTGCAGTTTAGTATACATAGATATAGGAATTCCAGTTTTATTCTGATGAGGGAATGCATAAAGGAAGGAACATCTTATACAAGTCTATATACTCATACTGGTGCAAAGAGAGATAAAAGGCACACGCATATAGGTATAAATGCAGACACATATATAAAAAAGTAGTATATATATATGTGTGTGTGTGTGTGTGTGTGTGTGTGTGTGTGTGTGTGTGCGAAACATACGTATAGGCGCACGCGTCTATATTAAAAAATACACGTTAGTGGCAATATATTGTGAATAAACACACAATGATATTAATAGATATGCACACATAGATGACGAAATAAGATCCATATCTAGATATGCACACATGGTTGTATGCATGTAGGACACCAAGAAGTACTATATATGTTTGCATATATCAGCAGTAGAATATATTTAATTATCAGGTAGATTGACAAGTATCATATAACAGTATTAGTTAGAATGGGTATGTGAGGGGGTTTAAAAGGACACATTATGCAAATAAAATAAATTACATACAACGATGTTTTGTAAATGTACCAGGAAGAAAACAACCTTTAGGGGACGGAATCAGTGAGTAGGGGAAACAATTACAATTTCTGCGTGTGAATGGATTATCATTATATTAAAAAGATATAAATTTAGAAATTAGAATATTCCTCACAACTCAAAATTGCATCGGTATATTGCACTTCACGCCTGAGGCTCCGATGAAGTTATAACAAGCATATTCATTTGTTACTTTCACATCACTAGGTTATTAGTCTCACAATGCCTGCTGGCAGGGACCGGCTAGCGTGATGGTGCGGAGCACTTACCTGGTATCTGAGGGGTATGGGTTTCAGTTCCTTCTAGCCACCTGCTGGAATCTTTTCTCCGTCATCTAAGGGTAACTACCCAAACTTCCTCGGTTACTGTCACAGCTGCACTACGTTTGAAGTTTACTTTCTTCTCTATAAAATGCAACACGTTCGGCGCTCTTCTGCAGTTTGCTTATATACATATATATATATATATATATATATATATATATATATATATATATATAGGCACAGGAGTGGCTGTGTGGTAAGTAGCTTGCTTACCAACCACATGGTTCCGGGTTCAGTCCACTGCGTGGCACCTTGGGCAAGTGTCTTCTACTATAGCCTCGGGCCGACCGAAGCCTTGTGATTGGATTTGGTAGACGGAAACTGAAAGAAGTCCGTCGTATATATATGTATATATATATATATATGTATATATATATATATGTGTGCGTGTGTGTTTGTGTGTCTGTGTTTGTCCCCCTAGCATTGCTTGACAACCGATGCTGGGGTGTCTATGTCCCCGTCACAAAAGAAACCGATAGAATAATTGCTGGGCTTACAAAAGAATAAGTCCCGGGGTCGAGTTGCTCGACTACAGGCGGTGCTCCAGCATGGCCGCAGTCAAATGACTGAAGCAAGTAAAAGAGTAAAAGAGTATATGTTTGTGTGTGTGTGTGTGTGTGTGTGTGTGAGTGTGTGTGTGTGTGTAATCGTATGTCTGTGTGTTTAATGAGAGATAGAGCTGCATATACACATTTAATGTTTTCTTTCCTGGGTTTTTGATTTTGTGTTCTATATCTGTAATGTATTTAATCCATTTCATACTCTGTGTGGAATGCGCTTATTTCTATGAAGTGTATTGGATTCGTTAGATTTTTGTTTAAATTTGCAAAGATTTTGCTCTATTAATCTGTTAAGATAACAGTTAATCAGTGCTGCATTTGTGGAAAGAATTCTAAAAGCTTACGAAGAATTTTGTTTATTCTGTGTAAGCGCATCCGATGTGTGGTTCTTGTGGTATAGTCAAACATATGTGCTATTGTGCGCTTGTGAGTGTATGTATTTATGAATGCATATATCTATTCATGCTTATATGTGTGTGCGTGTGTGTGTGTGTGACTGCCTCTGAGTGGGTGTGCTAGTGTGGGTGTGAGTGTGTGAGTGTATGTAGATACTTATGTATTTAGCTGTCTGGCTTCCTTTCTTTCTCATTCTCTCTCTCTCTCTCTCTCTCTCTCTCAGAATATATATTCTTTATTCTTTCATTGTTTTACTTGTTTCAGTCATCTGTTATTTGTGCCTGTGCTGGAGCACCGCCTGTAGTCGAACAAATCGACCCCAGGACATATTCTCCG
Organism: Octopus sinensis; assembly: GCF_006345805.1. Taxonomy (NCBI): domain Eukaryota; kingdom Metazoa; phylum Mollusca; class Cephalopoda; order Octopoda; family Octopodidae; genus Octopus; species Octopus sinensis. The sequence goes on along the minus strand of NC_043006.1, from coordinate 98,274,617 downwards.
TAAGTCTGGTACTCATTCTATCCGTATATTTTTCCCGAACCGCTGAGTAACGGTGACATAAACACAACATCAGTTGTCAAGCGATGGTGGGGGACAAACACAAACACAAATAACAAATACATATGCATATATATATATATATTATATATACATACACATATATATACATACATATATATACATATATATATATATATACATATATATATACATATATATATATATATATATATATATATATATATATATATATATATATATATATACAGAGAAAGAGAGAGAGATAGACACAGAGAGAGATAGATACACACACACACGCACACACACACACACACACATATATATATATATATATATATACACGCGCACGCACACATACGCACGCACATATATATATATATATGTATGTATGTATTTGTGATACGATTTAAACTTTAACCAAATTCAAAACTGCTGACTTTCAAAATAAACAATAAATAATGACTATTTTACTATATGAAATTCATATAGTAAATGCGAAAGGTAAATAACATATGCAAGCTATATAGATACTGCACACACGCACGCACACACACACACACACACACACATACACACACGCATGAAGCATATATATATATATATATATATATATATATATATATATATATATATATATATGTATATATATATATACATGCATATTTACACACACTGTTTCGTCTTATATAATTTTTGTCTGTCAGAAGTTTTTGAAAAATAGAGAAAACAAACGCCAGTCTAAACAAATATATCAAAATCGTAGTTTAACATCAAGTCAGATATAAGTTGCATGCGAATATTTATTGATAATAATTCTTTGCTTATCTCCATTTCTTTTTTCCAAGTTCGTGTGTGTATCAAACAGCTTCTATTGGGATTTATATATTTGTTTAGTCGGCGTCAATATTAAGATCGACATCTAGATGTGTATTCTTTTCCTATCATAGATACTTCCGCGTCTTCTGTCGGATAAACAGTTAGTTATTTAACCAGCAAAGCAACCTGCCATAACATACAGAAAGCATAAATCTACTTGTCTGCTTTAAACATGATAGCTGTCAGGTCAAGCATTAATATCAAGTTAACTAGAGTGAGATTTAATGTAACACAATGTGAAATTATATTTGGCATGCGTCGTAAGCAATTTTCTTTTGATACTTCTGTCGCATCTTTTTCTTCTTTTATTATAAGCTTTTATCTTTCAAGTAGGTTTTACAGTTCTTGATTGCTATCTGGATTTCCTTTTAAGAAGATTTGTTACTATTTCTTTTAGTTAATGTTTCTTATTTAGGTTTTATATTTGTTTGCTGCATTATTCTTGATATCTTTGCTGTTATTGTTTTGATGTTTATTTCCTTTTATGAAGTTTTTTTTTATGTTCTTCTATTGATTATCATTTCGCTACAGGTCAGTTTTTGCTTTTGTATGCCTATTTAATTATTTCCTCTAAAACATTTTATAGTTTGCCCACTTCTTTGTATTCTCCATACTTATATTTGACAGACAAAATTTGTGGAGTATCGATTTTGACTTAGCCAGAACTCATAACATCCCGATTGATTCAAATTTACAAATACATTTTTCCAAAATAGTTTGCATGGACGCTGAGGTAATATAGATAAACTGTTGTTTAATAACTAGGTGAACTCTGATCGATAAAACAAATGGTGTACATTACTGAACATGGAATTTCATTATATGAAACGGAACAGTGAAAATTGAGGGAGCTTTGATTTCTAAATATATCAGGTCGATTAACTATGCAATGATCTCATTATTGCCTCAAGAGCAAATACGATCTAAGTTTTATGAAGTATAAGTGTAGAAATAGTCTGCCCTTACGTTTTTCATTTTCTAGCAGACAGAATGGTATAGATGAAACAAATTGTCCTCCAGGAAGGAGCATATAATCATGCGAAATCAAAACACACTTATTTCAAAGTAGCAGTATCGCCCGGCTTTGCTCGGGTTTGCAAGGGAAATAACTATATAAGCATCTTTAGAGAGTTATAGCAAAAAAATACTTTAAAAATGGGAAACAAATGATGGTAATTTTTTTTTTAAATCGTTGACTCATCGTAGACATTTTAGAGAGTTACTTCCCTTATATAATAGCAAAAAAAATGCATTAAAATGGAAAAAATGATGGTAAATTTTATTTTAATCGTAGACTCATCGTAGACGCTCGCTAATACCCAGAAGGGCTCGATATGAATCACGACTATAAGATACCCGGTTTTGGTTAAACTGCACCACAAAATGTGGGAGTAGTTAGAAATCTAAATCGTAGGAGACAGACACACAACTTCTCTTTTATATATAAGGATATTCTCCCGATCATTTCCTATCTTCCTCGTCGTCAATTTTTATTCGTAAAAATAAGTTGGTAAGTCGAACCTACAAGTTTAAGCAAATACCAACACGATATATCTGTTATTTTGAACTTGACCAAATATCATTCAATGAAAATTATTGGCGTCATATATAGTTATGAAGCTAACGTATAGTTGGGGTGGGTATAAGACATGAAATTATATGGGGTAAACTGCTTTATTTATTCACTCTAAATTCCTCTTCACTTCATGGCATTTACGACAAAGTATATGAGAGGTCGACCAAGCAGCTAAAATTTTGCCTCTCAATATGCTGCAAATATACACCACAATCCTGTAAAAGGAAAGACATTAAAAACATGTGCTTTATATTGAAAATAACCCCCTGAATTATGATTATTGTTATATTGTATGGTTCAGCATTCAGAGTAAACGTTTTAGTCAACAACAGCTCACAACTATTGGTAGTATATTCACTGATCCGATATAGATAAAGAAACCAAGTTTCCAACAACTATTCAATATAGCCGAGGGAATTGAACATAAAGAAAGAAGCATTAGAATCGATTTCCATATTCTTGCAGAAGAAATTGGATGAGAATATATCAGGCGGATATTGTGCATCTCACTCGTATATATACGGTACGTGTTTCTGTGTGTGTGTGTGTGTGTGTGTGTGTGTGTGTGTGGTGTGTGTGTGTGTGTGTGTATGTGTGTGTGAATATAACAGCTCATTAAGAACAATCTCAACAAAAACCAATGCAGTTAATCAAAGTGTGCACCTAAATTACCAACACAATTTTGCTACTATATCGGCAGCTTACTTATGACGGCAGCGAAGAATTCTCGAGACCATGAGGTGATGGAATCACGAAATGCTGTTTTTGCATCTTGAGATTTGAAGTTTGTTCCTTGCAAAAAATCATCTATTGCCTAGAAAACGTGATAGTCAGTTGGTGCAAGGTCTAGTGAACATGGTGGATGACAGTTGCAGTTCCTGCAACATGAGTAGCGTTCTTTCTGCAACGTGGTAGATCACCATCTTGTAAGATAATCGGCCTCTCCCTATTGACCGATATCGGTTGTTTCATTGCAAGTTTACTCATCATTTCGACCAATTGGCTGACATATGCATCCGCTGTAATTGACTTACCAGATTTCAGACACCATTAGTTTTTTCACACACTAGGTACAAGAAAATGTCTTCACCAAAATGTTTTTCACCCCTTATAAATACAATTCCACTTGATTAATGGATTTGCACATTTATATTCATTCTCTTACTTCCCTCTATGTTTCATATTTTCTCTGCAATAATTAATACTCAAACATGTTCTCGCACCGTCTCTGATGAAGGGATATATATTTTTGTGCGAATATCTATGTATATTTTCATGTATTTTCCAGTGTTCATGTATGTGCATTTCTATTCCCAGCGTTTCCAACAATGTTCTGAAATATTTGCTTACCTATAACTTTCATATCCATTCTTTCTAATTTTATCTTTTCGTCTTCACAGATTCTCCTGCAATGTATATACAGAGCATTCGTGTTTCGGTTATTATACCTAGCTGACGTTATTAGCAACTAACGGCATTCCTCATGTAAAATATGCGATGTAGAATCCCACGTAGATTTTAGTAGTTTAGTATAACTTCATCACTCATATATAGGCGTTCAGGCGAGTATACTGGCATTGATGTGACAACATTTTAAATTTTGTCTAGGTAAATGCAGCTGATGAAGACTAATCAAATTTTTGTAGTCAAACATTTTTGAAGAGTCAGAAACCGGTCCTGCATTATCCGATTCTAGGTTCTCCATTTATCGAATGTTCTTCCTAGCGGTAAGACACATTTTTCATGTTTGTTGCACACACACGTCTTTGCTAGTAAATATGCAGTGAAGCTATACAATAGCGTCGTATTTGTATCGATTGCTATTTCTCAGTAAGTACTGGTGCCTTGTTGTACCACTTATCTGTTTATATATATATATATATATATATATATATAATATATGATATAATTTGATCTAGATATAAATGCATATGTCATGCGCGTGTGTGTGTAGGCGTGTGACTGTGTGTGCGTATCTGTGTGTGTCTGTGTGCGAGTGTGTGTCTATATGTGAGTGTTTGTATGTAA
>NC_043006.1:98252616-98265116 GCF_006345805.1 Octopus sinensis | reverse complement strand
AATGATAATAATAGGTGGATGTAAACACATGAATAAAATCAGAATAAACAAAAACAACAAAAACAAAATGCAAATTACATGAACATATAAAATTACAAATTACATGAACATATATAAACAGAAGATACAAATATTACGGGCATCCCCCACATACACACACTAAATAAACATAAACGCACATAGAGATATAAGCATGCGCAAATGAAGACATACAATAGAAATACAAAATGGCTGACGGTTAGTAAGGAGAGACACAAATAAGAAAGAAGCAAACAAAGGACCACTGATGCGGTCACAGGAGTGTGACGAAAGAACTCTGGCCGAAATAAGATTAAGATTAATGTAAAAAATAAATAACACTGAAGCAAAGTAACACCAAATATATAGTGCGTGTGTTTTTATTGGCTAAACTGGCAAAATGACCATTCCGAAATATAACAATATATGTTATTACATGTTTCCTTTTAATTTCACACTAAGCAAAGTCATGCAAAGCTTCAAGATGGTGCGTATCATCAATGATAGCTAAAATTATGAGCTATCTCCCATTGGTTTTGTCGGTTACTTTTTAAGGTAGAGTTCTTTTTTATATCAGGCTGAGTAAAAAATAGCAGGCGTTTAAAAACATGAAAGTCAACACAATATATTTCAACAATGCAGAAATTTTTTCAGCAAAGTAAATACCATTACAATCAACACATCTTTGCCAAAGAGTTACAAACTTGTTTATTCCGGTAACATAAGAATAATTCTGCAGTTGATGAATTCTTTGAACACTCCTTCAGCGTCGGCTTGATTTTTGAGATCCTTCTCTCACTGGAAACCATCAAGACGCTTGAAAAAGTGGACCAATTCGTCGATGGAGAGTTCCATTGCGGCATTTTGAAGCGTTTGAGAGATGACATTCGGCGAAAGCAACCGGATCTGTGGAGCACGTAGAAATTGATTCTTCACCACGACAAAGCACACTGCCACCAAGATCTACTCACTCGAGCGTTACTTGCCAAATTCAACATGTTATTGCTTCCTTTTTCGCCATCATATTCGCCAAATTAAGCACCCGCAGACTTGCATCTCTTCCCCCACATGAAAATGCAGCTAAAAGGTCACAGTTTAAACCCTATTGTCGAGATCAAGAGTGAATCGTTGATGGTCCTCGACTCGCCTACGAAAAATGACTTCGAGGCTGGATTCCAGAATTAGTAGAAAGGCTGGGACTCGTGCATCGCTGGACATGGTGACCATTTCGAAAGTGATGATGTTAAACCTAGATAAATAGGCTATTTTTTATGAAACAAACTAGTCCGAAAACGTTTTGAAACCATCTCCTATTTATGTATATGTACAGTTATATTTCAAATAAATATTCCAATGTGATATTATTTTTTACTCGCAAATAAACGCATCAATACACAAAACATGCAGAGATATACTCCTCTAATGTTATTATTGTATTTAAAATTTTCCCCAATTCTTCCTGTCATACAATTGTATAGAAGTAAATTATCTGCATAGTACAGCATATAAGCCATAGTAATATTTTGTGATTATTTGGAAGCGCTGCTATCAAATTGAAAACATATAATTCAGTTTAATATTCGTTTTCGCAATCGAATACAATCACGTCACTACCTTCCAAAAACCATATACAGCTCCACATTCGTTAGTCTGGCATACAGAATATAGATAATTAGACGATATATTTCTCTTTTCTAGCAGTAGTCCTAATTAGAAGTCTATTATCGGCATTATTCAATGCTATATGGCAACGAATCATCTTCAAATATAATAACTTCTCCAGTCATCACCAGTTTCTTAGGCATACTGGAAAAAAAACTCACTGATTCATTCTATGATATTAATACTACATAGCATATAATATAAATATGTACATATGTGTATATCTGAATGTGCGTATGTATGGACACCGACACATTTGTATTTTGAGCTGTATATAAATATATATATACACATATATATATATAGAGAGAGAGAGAAAGAGAGAGAGAGAGACAGACAGACAGACAGACAGACAGAGAGAGACAGAGACAGAGAGAGAGAGAGAGACAGACAGACAGAACAGAGAGACAAACAAACAGACATGTACAAACACGTATGTCTAATGCGGAGATGTGTGTAAAGGATATCGATATCAAATATATATATGTGTGTGTGTGTTTATGTATGTACGTATGTATATATCAGTGCGGCTGTCAGCATAATTAGCAAAATTATTTCCCGTAATTGTGAAGATAATAATTATATATATGTAGCATTTCATTCCCAATCTTTTTCTCTATCACTCCACATGATATGTGTCGCCCACTTAAAATGCAAATACATGAATAGATTCACATGTTTATGTGCATGCATATATATATATATATATATATATATATATATATATATATATATATATATATATATATTTATAAATATATATATATATATATATATATATATATATATATATATATATATACGTGTGTATGTAAATATGTATATTAATTTATGAATGTATGAATGTATGAATTATTCTACTCGTATATCATATATAATATATACTAATTTTGTGGAATCAGCATTTCGTATTTGCTAGGTTATTTGTATGTATTCGTAGGAATATCGATTAATCACTGCAGGTATGAAATCATTTAAATATGTTCGTGTGTTGTGGTATAGATTACTTCTTTTTTTGCTATTTTAAGATTTAAGTTTTATCATTGCTAACTTTGTTTCTTTACAGTTTGTTTCGCACAATTGTGGCTAGGATAAAAGACTTGACTTCACTGCAGTCAAATCCGATATAATAACGTTGCAAGGAATAATTTTAAATTCGCCTCCTCTCTTTGAAAATATTCCTAAGTTAAACATAGCTGGAGAAAGACGATAATGTGAACGGAAAATCATTTGTGACAAATTGGACTGCTTTGCTTTGCGTAAAACTGCCCACCAATTACAGTATCGAATTGCAGTGTGGTTGGATTATATTGTAGATGATTCACATAAGTTGGTCAAATTAGAGAAGTCTTTTATCATGTTACACACTGAGCATGGTCGGAATTCTTACATATTTGCCCTTATTCTGTGACGCCGTTTCACAATTTCAATCGAACAATTGATTAGTTTTATTCAGTAAACTTTCATCATGGATGAACATATTTGCAATAAATTGCTAACGTAAAACGGTAGTGGTGCATTCAATGTATTTATCGCCTAAAGGCAAACACTTGCTAGAGACCTCAGCAGAAGTTCTGCATACTTGTAAGAGAGGGTTAATTCAATTACATCGACCCTAATGCTTATCTGGTACTTCTTTTATTAATCCAATTTTATTGATCCACAAAATGTAAATATGGCGAAATTCCGCTAAGCATTTTGTAAGGTGGGCTAACAACTGTCTACTGAAAATTACAGTAAAGCCCTCCATCATCACCACCACCGCTACCACGGCACCGAAAGTAACATATGAGTAAACTTTCTAATTAAAGTCACGTGGTTTTGAGCACGAGACAACGAAAAAAATGTGGTTGTTAGTATATATAGTAGAAACTACAATAAGAAATCTTTAACGTTCCAAAATTTATGTAAGCCTCATAACATCCGTGATGTGCACCAAGACCGAAACAGAAAAGGATTTAATAGATTTGATATATTTTCATGAGAAAATTATAAACGACGACAATCTCGCCACAGCGCTTCCTCCTCAGTTTCTGGGGATAGCATCTGTAATCCTACCAGCCTCGATACAGATGTAGTTTGCTCACTGGGTGGTACTACTTATAGGGATAAAGCAAGAAAGAGAAAAAGAGTGAATGAGAGAAACGCCTCTAAGTTTCTTTTTTTTTCGTTTGTTGAGAAATCATATCAAAAAGAGAAAATTGAAAACATTATTTCCATGTAATTCCCCGATTATTAAACTTCCACTAGTCGTTGATAATATCATTTCGCCCTTATTTGAGGCTCCTCAGCACGTCATAACTCGAGATAGTAAAATTAGCTCGTCTAAAGTCATTTTCAATGAAATTTAAAGACAATAGATTTTTTTTTAACAAGTGAAGAAAAATGTGAATTTGCGGTTACATCTAATGTTGTAACTGTATACTAAAGAGAAATCCTCGTTCGTTTGCCCGCTTTCTCGTTGCTTCATCCGACGGGATGACTTAGAAACAGTATCTTTCATATCATCTTGCCATGACATTTGCTATCAGTTTCTACGGATAACATTAGAAATCCGGCCAGCGTTCTATATGCAAATGGTTGGTTCACTGGAAACTGGTGCTTAAATAGTAATTAGACATATCTGCATATTATTGCCACCTTAGTAATATTGCACCTAGGAAGATGCATTATTACTTATGACAATGCCCTGTGGAACATCACTCACTATTTTTGTTTCTTTAGAGGTGACTCCACTGTCCACCACTACCTCATTTGTACGGTTTAAAAAGTCGATTGGCCACTCTGCAAGTTTTCTGAATATGAAGGGATCATGCAGATGGTGACATATCATACCATGGACGAAGTTATCAAAGGCCTTTGCCAACTCGAGATATATAAATGCATATATTCCTATATATACGACCGAAAGCGGATATTCATATTCTTGATTGTGTGTATATATATATATACAGAGAGAGAGAGAGAGATAGAAAGGTAGATAGATAGCTAGCTAGCTAGCTAGCTAGCTAGATAGATAGATAGATAGATAGATAGATAGATAGATAGATAGATAGAGATAGATAGATAGAAAGAAAGATAGATAGATACGAATTAGATTTCTAACATGAAACCCATGCTCCTACGTTAGTGAAATAAACGTGTCTTCATTAAGTCGGCCATATCATGAAAACTGACAATAATTGTATTTGTTTATGTAATCCTTGAATACTACATATACTAATTCAAAATACTGTTCATAGGGATTTGCTTTATCCCGACATAATATTTCGATTATTAATAGATAAAGTAATGCATATGGGATGTGTACATCATTAAATATATAGTTTTAGACGCCAGCAATATACTGTCAGTAAAAAGTAAAAAATAAATGCTTGGTGATCTATGGTATGCGGTTATTCTACGTACTTTAACTAAATCCTTTTGATGTTTTCCATCTTATCATCACTAATATAGTGAAATCAATACTCTATTGAATTTTGTTGGCAACCAAAAAAGTAGGAGATTTATGCTTCAATATTCCTCTTCAAGCGAAATAATGTAACTAATTCCCGAATTTCGGTATGCATAATTCCAGAAAAGTCTACATAAAATACAGATTATAGTTTGCTTTGCACTAATAATTTAGCCATTATTCTCCACTTACATAATTGACTGAAATATCTATCATACCAGAAAGGTGGCGAGCTGGCAGAATCGTTAATGCGTCGGACAAAATGCTTAGCAGCATTTAGCTTGTCTTTATGCTGAGTTCAAATTTCGCCGAGGTCGATTTTGCATTTCATCATTTCTGGGTCTATTAAATATGCACTAGTTGAGTACTGGATAATCGACTTATCCTCTCTCCTAAGCTTGCTGACCTTCTGCAAACATTTGAAGTCAACGTCTATCATACCGAAAGAGACATGGGAAAAAGTAGGATTTGGTTGACCTGGACGGTTATAAGAATTACTGGACAGATAAAAGTTTACAACATTCTATTCATTCCAAACGGTAGAACAGCGTAAGTTCGTATGGTGTGAGGAGTGATCTCTGCCAATGGGAACTTGCCTCTTGTTATCATGGATAACCATTTCAACATCCATATTTTGAAAGGGGCTCACATTGACGTAGAAGGGATATGGTTCTGTGGCGAGAACTTCATAAATCAAAGGGACAACGCTCCTATTCATAGTCCAATTGCAACTATAGATTTCCTCCCTGCAATTAGGGTTGAAGTCATGGAATGGCCAGCAAGAATTCCCGACCTTATCTTTATAGAGTATGACACGGATATCTGAAGAACGTTGTGTACAGCGAAAGCACGTTATATTCATTTGTTGGTGAACTTGAATCTGTTATAAAGAATGTCTGGGAAGAGCTTCTACTTGATCTGAGCAGAAGTTGATTGGGTACATGAAATCGCATGTTTTTCAAGTAATTCAGAAAGGTGGCGGTCAAACAGACCATTTTTGCTATATTTCTGTGAGAAAATCATTATATTTTTGCGTGAAAATATCATTATATATTTTCCATTTTGTTCGATGACATTTTGACATTTTACTGACAACTTCATGATTCTGCGCTCATAGAAATTCTGGTCATTATCAGTCAATAATTGGAGCAACGGTGATTTCAGGTCATTACTATTATTGAAATTTTTACCCTTCAAGGAACTTTGCAAAATTCGAAAGAAATGGTAATCTAATGGTGCAAGGTCAGGGCTATATGGTGAATGTAACATCACTTCCCAACCAAGCTCCTGTAATTCTTCACGAGTTAGCAAAGATGTGTGTGATCTAACGTTGTCATATAGGAACATGATTCCTGTATGATTTGCCAATTCTTCGCTTACTTTCTTTAGTTTTATTAGCTGTGGACAGTAAACATCAGAATTGTTCGCTTGGTTCCTTGGAAGCAGCTCAAAATACACGACACCTTTGTAATCCCACCAAATTGACAGCATGTTTTTTTTTAAAATGCAATTCAGCTTTCGATATGTTTCCTGAAGAAAACTAAAACTTTCATATAGGGACTGTCGGACTCTTACACGAATTGTTAGAAAGGATCACAAAAGTGCAGCTCCCAAACTTAGTGCAAACCTTAATGACCACCTGGAGAACCAGGTTTCCACAAAAAACTGTTCGTCAGGAGCAGCACGAAGCCGGTTTTCACACACGGGCTGCAATCAGAAAACCATTACTTTCAAAAACAACCGTTGCAAAGAATTTAGAGTGAAGTAAAACCCTACACAGTTGATCCCTAGAGCAGTGGAATAATGTTATTTTTTCGGACGAATCATCCTTTACCTTATTTCCGACCACCGGCCAAGTATACGTGTGGAGACAGCCGAAAGAAGCATTTGACCCAGACTGTCTTCTTCCAACTGTTAAACATGGAGGAGGATCTGTGATGATCTGGGGAATCTTGGAAATCCGCCGGTCCAATGGTTTCCTTTCATGGCAGAAATAATAGTCAACATTATTTAAGCATTCTATCTGATCAAATTCATCGTATGGTTGCGGAACTGTTTTTGGAAGTAAACGCAATCTTTGAAGATGATAATGCACCAATTCACACACCTAAAACTGTTACTGAATGGCACGAGGAACATTCTAGTGAAGTTGAACATTTTATATGGCCACCACAGTCCCCAGATCTCAATATCATTGAACACGTATAGTACATTTTAGAAAAACAAGTCGATATCCTCCATCATCATCACTACAAGAACTTGAGACTTTGTACGAGTCTATACCTTGAAGATTTCAAGCTATAATTACTGCCAAAGACTGTCTTATTACATATTAAAATAAATTTCTTTCAAATTTTAAGGTGTTTGCATTATATTGTCCAACCCCTCTGTGTGTATGTATATATATAAATATATACTCGAGAGAGCTGTGGCAACAAGGAGGTGCGAATATAAAGGTATATAGATACATAGGCAAGAATGGTTGTATGTAGATTCCATCCTACGTAACTGTGTAAAATGCATGCAAGCATGAGAGTGAATGTATTGCATGTTAGATATTTGTTTAGTAATATAGACTTCCATATATACATATATGTGTGTGAGTGCGTGCGTGCGTGCGTGCGTGTGCGTGGAAACATGTACGTGTGTGTGTGTGCGTGTGCGCATGTATCCATACACACACACATATATATGGATGGAAGGAAGTAGATAAATAGATATGCTTACTTAGATTTATATAAATAAATATACAGACGTAGCACGTATACATGCGTATATAGATATATCTTTGTACGTATATACAAGTGGAAAAGTTTGAAGAGAGCTAGTAAGAAATATGATGTGTGTTGACTCATGTTGGACAGAGATTAGATAAACATAAGTAATGCTATAGTAATCTAGATATTTCTTAATGGTTAACGTTATGACTTTGGTAATTACCAGTCTACAGTTTAGATTAAACTATCGAAGAATGCTTCGAAGCCATAAAACTATGCTATAAAACTGTCTTAACGGCACCGTTTGTAACAATCTATTGTAATATTGTGAAAACATTGGGATTATTACAGAAAGATTCTAATAAAAGGATTGTTGAATTATATATCTTCCTATACGCGACAGCTCCTCTTCTACTAAAAGAAAAAAAATCTGTTATTTGTTTTTAAAACAAATGTAAATGAGAATCAAAATGTTGGAAACAAGTCAGTTTGATATGAATTAGAATGGCAACTGATATTTTGTTGAAAATATAGCGGCCATTTATACTAATCTCTTGAGTATAAAATAGCTTATATCATTTCATCATGAACTTCAATGAACACCGTTATATGTTGTATATATATATTAAGGTGCGTGCGTGCGAATGTGAGTGTGTGTGCATATGTGTTTGTGCGTGTGTGAATGTCTGTAGATGTATATATATATAAGTATATCTGAATAAATATACATACATTTATATTTGTGTAAATATATATATATACATATATATATATATTTGTGTAAATATTATATATATAGATATATTATATATATATATATATTATATATATATATATATATACACACGTGTGTGTGTGTGTGTCTATGCATGTATTATACGTGTGAGCGTAAACACATTATATATACATATGCATTTATGTGTGTGTATGTTTATATATATATGTGTGTGTATCTGTGTGCGTATATGTGTACTGGCACACACAGATAAATAGAGCGGTAGTTCGATAGATAGATAGATAGATGGATAGATAGATAGAGAGATAGAGAGGTAGATAGATATATAGATAGATAGATAGATAGATAGATAGATAGATAGATAGATAGATAGATAGATAGATAGATAGATAGATAGATAGATAGATAGATAGATAGGCAGAAGCATATACTGTCACATTTAATATAGTATACATGTATATATGTGCGAGTGTGTGTCTGAGTGTGTGTGTGTGCGTATGTGTGGTTGTACGGGAAGGCATGTATGCATGATGTATAGTTAGAGCTTGAAAAGTTCTTAAGAGGTTCGCTTGTTTAATACCAGGTGTCAGGTTCAGTCCAACAGAAGGGCATCATTGTCAATACTGCTTAAATGTTTGTAAAGTTAAGAACACACATGACCCTGTCGTTTCTCATTTGTAATATACTCCTTCTACTTGAGACGAAATTGAGAACATATGCAGATATATCAGTCATGCGGGGACGGGAGACTCTGTATGTGATGATGCTTGGGAACCTTGCATGCTGGCATAGAATAGAGTGTATATCAGTGCATAAATGTGAAAGTACACGCAAGTTTAGAAATAATGTATACACCCACCCAAAACTATATGTCCTAGTTTGTGTGTGTATATATACTCTTTACTCTCTTTTACTATTTTACTTGTTTCAGTCACTTGACTGCGGCCATGCTGGAGCACCGCCTTTAGACGAGCAATCGACCCCGGGACTTAATCTATCGGTCCCTATTGCCGAACCGCTAAGTGACGTGGACGTAAACACACCAGCATCGGTTGTCAAACAATGCTAGGGGGACAAACACAAACACACAAACATATACACACACATGCATGTATATATATATATATATATATATATATATACATATATACGACAGGCTTCTTTCAGTTTCCGTCTACCAAATCCACTCACAAGGCATTGGTCGGCCCGAGGCTATAGCAGAAGACACTTGCCCAAGATGCCACGCAGTGGGACTGAACCCGGAACCATATGGTTGGTAAGCAAGCTACTTACCACACAGCCACTCCTGCGCCTGTGTGGTGGTAATCCTGCTTATTTAAAATATATGTATTTCAAATAAATAGAATATGGAGGAAATTGTTGATCAATAAACAACTTGACCAACATTAGTTAAATATTTTTTCATACAAAACAAAATATAACAGGTATTTTTAACCCGAGGACAACTTAAGACAGTTACAGGGGTAGATGTAAATAAAGAAATAAAATAAACCAGTAAATAAAAAGGTGCGGGGGAGAGGACTATGTCATATGTATGTGTGTATGTATATATATTATATATATATACCGGTGTAAACACATTTTTTTCCTCAATTTTATATATTTTTTATATTTTATATTGAGCTCATTTTTGCTTGCACACGAGAATATGACCGTTATTTGAAAGGACCAATCAAACAAGTCCATTTTTAAAGGGGTAGCGTTTATACTAGTCTTGATAGAATTGGCATATCGGTTCTATTTTAACAAAAACTGTCCGATGAACGGGAACGTGAAACTCCGAGTAACAGGTTTTGTTGAATTTCTGCTGCATTTAAATAAAGTATATTATATAATATATATGTATATATATATATATATATGTATATATGTATATATATATATATATATATATATATTATATATATATATATATATGTATGTTTGGGAAGCTTGCATGCTGGCATAGAATAGAATATATATATAGAGTATATATACATATATATATATATATATATATATATATATATTATATATATATACTCTATATATATATTCTATTCTATGCCAGCATGCAAGCTTCCCAAACATACATACTATATATATATATATATATATATATATATAGATATATATTATATATATATATATATATATATATATCTACATATATATATATATATCTATCGTATTATCTATCTAAACGTCTTTTGTGTATAACTACCTATTTGTCTGCTTATCTGTCGCGTTATGTATATATGTATATATGTATATGTATGTAGCATCTCTAGCCAAGCAGTTAATATGTGGTGAGTAAGGGGAATGACCCAGAAACCCCAGTCCACAGATATTGCTTTGTGCTGAATGAGGATGCTAGACTTCTCTGACCGAAAATAGGACACAGATAGTTTGTCGTACAGCGAACTGAAGACGATGTTTCCTGGGGCTAAATAACAGTAACATTCGACCGAATCGAGGCTGCCATATTACGTTGGCAAATAACCTTTACTTTAGAAAACTGTTACTGAAAGTCTATCGTTGAGAGATGTAGAAATAAGAATATTTATATATGTAACGTATTTATTTCGTTCATTGTAAGTTTCCTCTCTATATCTGTCTAGCTGCTTGCCTCTCTCGTATATTACTCAATGCTTTGAGAGTGTATTCTCCACAAGGTCAACGGGGCAACCTACCGGCAAATACACTTACCTCTTGTGTTAACTATGTGACAGATAGTACATAATTGCACACACGGACATATACGCACGCACACATACACACAACACGCACGCATAACAGGCACACAAAGGGCTGAGTGATATAGAAGAAAAACAAATAGACAGGCCGCAATTGTAATACGGCCTCGAATAGACTTGAATCACTAAATCGAAACATGTATGAAAATACTCTTCAAATGGCTGGGAGCACATGCATACTAGTTACACACGCATACGTATATATATGTGTAGATATGTATATATATATATATAATATATATATTATATATATATATATATATATATATATATGTATATTATATAATATATATTATATATATGTATATGTAGATATATATATATTATATATATATATATAATATATATATATATATATATATATATATTATATATATATATATATATATATATATATATATACATATACATATATATATATATATTATATTATATATATATATATATATATATATATATATATATATATAATACATATGTATTGCATGTTAGATATATATCGGTCATAGAGTGACCAATGTTTTTGCATCCATAAAGCACTTAGCTTTATGGACGATGCGTTAGACTCTATGATGAGCATCAATGGCTCATCTAACAATATCGATGTAACGGCGGCCGTAACAACAGCACAAACCCCAGCACCGACGGCAACAACCGCAGCACCAACACCAACCCTACGGCCTGATGAGGGCGACACCAAGACCAGCAACGCTAGCTAAACTACCAATCCTACGCCCAATATTAGCAGCGACGACAGCCGCAACACAATTGGCAACAGAAGCAACAGCAACACCCGCGCTACGGCCAGGGATGACTACTAGAACGACAATAACTACAGTGATAGACCCAAACTCCGTAATAACTTCACCAACGACAGCTCCAGTAACAACTGCAGCAAGATCAGCCGGAACTGCCTTTAAGAGGCACCTATACAATCACAGGTCATCTTTCAGGGTTTCGGAAAGACGGTACGTCACATCCCTGGCCAGGCGTATATGGCGACGTAAGGATGAAGGAACCCCAAACGAAATTAAATGGAGTATCATAGAGAAGACGGGGTCCTACATAAACATGAACGATCGATGCAAGCTTTGCATAGCAGAGCTAACAGGTATCCTTAAAGACACTCTGGTCTCAGAATCTCTCTTAATTTATCT
>NC_043006.1:98157616-98247616 GCF_006345805.1 Octopus sinensis | reverse complement strand
TAGATAGATAGATAAGTTTCTTTATTGGCCACACAGGGCTGCACACAGATGGGACAAGTTACAAGGTAGAGCTTTTCTTTTGGGGGATGAAAAAAAGGGGGTGGCGTAGGTTTTCGATCAAGAGGGATCGTAAAAGGGAAGAAAAGAACAAAAAAAAGAAAGAAAAAAATAGAATAAAAAATAAAAAGAATAAAAGAAAAAAAAAGAAAGGGAAAGGAACAAAAGAAAAGAGAAATAAAAAAAGAAGAAAAAGGGGAAAAAAGGGGAAGAGGAAAAAAAAGGAACGATCAATAGGGATCGTGTATCACAGTGTTATGATATATGGTGTAAAGGGGGAAGCAAGTAAGGTTTATCCGTGGGAAGAAAAGCCTACGAAAAAGACCACGGTAACCTTGGTCAAGATTGTTATATGTTACCACATTTGTTTGCAAGTGGGTAACCCTCTGTTTTCAATTTCTGGGTTCATAGGATTATGCTCAAGGTGGCTTCGTCATTAATACGTGCCATCCTTGCTACATTCACCCATCTTTTTTTAAAACATTCGCTAGACAAAACTTGCCTCTCTACTCTCACTTTCCTTTTCAAGTGGTACTTGAAGAAGTTGATGAGAGATTGACCAGAGAGGAAAGTGTTTGTCTCCAATCCTTTCAGACGCGTCCACCAGATACATTCTTTCGCCATAGCCACAAGGATGATGAAAATAGCTCTTCCTTCCCGTTTGAAGGAAGGAGGCGTGACAATATTGACGATAGACTCAGCTGATAAACCGACTCGTCCCACACGTGATAGCAGTTGTTCGACACAAGCCCACAGGTCGGAAATTGTTGGACACTGCACGAGTGCGTGCAGAACGGTTTCGTCGCTCTGACCGCATCTCGGGCAGGTCGGCCCCGTGTTTCTCGAACTGTATCTGTAGAGCTTATCCCGAACGGGTAGCGCTTCTCGGTAACACTGCCAGGCCCGAAAGTCGTCCTGAACAGGCGGGTCAGGTACTCCTCGTCGACGTCCAGGTTCGCTCCGAGCTCGTCGTCGTACCTCCCCTCCACTAATCCCCTATAGAATGCTTTGGTTGTGTTGAAGTCACTCAAGGTCGACCCAGGACGAGAGGGAGGGAAGGAGAGAATTAGAAAGAGAGAGAGTATTAAATAGAGAGAGATGGAGAGAGATGTGAGATTCTGGAAAGATCCTTGTCGAATAATGTGCAATTCTTTCCACACTTATTTGGTACATGGTGCCATTATGCAGTACAGTTGCATTTGCTATCGATCTACATCAGGAATTCTATATTGTCTGTAAAGTTAATATAAACAGATCTGAGACAGAAAATGTAATTCCCGAGATTCTTTATTCAAATCCACTACAGTTATTTCGTCTCATTCAAGCAATTGTAGTCCATAGGTGAGATGCTATGCATTGAATTGACTTGGATCATAGGGGTAGAATGCGTCTCCTCAGGCGACATTTTAAACAAGTTCCTCGCTATATCTTCTGCCATTTCACTTTGTTTTGTAATATATAGTTAGAGAGATGTAGCATTCTAGCAGCTCTCAGACGTAAATAAACATAGAATCTTTGAAAGACAAGATACACTTACAGTCAAAAGCAAAGCGCACTCATAAAATATACTTAGATAGATAAAGAATAAATATAGTTAAATCATATATACATGAAATCAAAGATACAGATGTAAATATTTGTACAAATGAGATATACTAAATGAGTTTTTTTGTTATTAATTTCTATTATAAGGATAATGAAGAATAAAAATTTAAATTAACAAGGAAAAAATAGAAAGAAAAACAATGTCGAGGATCCCTAAGCCTTCTTTTATAAACCTGACAACCTTCCTTTCCAGACAACAAGATGTATATCCTGTCTTATGACTATTTTTTATCTTCAATTAGACAAATTATAACCGTCCAGCTTCAAGGAAACGGTAAGAAACAATGCGCTACTGTTGACGCTAGTCCACTCCCCTCTTGGTATGTCTGTGTATGCATATATATGTATATAT
The DNA here is from genome assembly GCF_006345805.1 of Octopus sinensis. NCBI lineage: Eukaryota > Metazoa > Mollusca > Cephalopoda > Octopoda > Octopodidae > Octopus > Octopus sinensis. Next base: position 98,245,602 of record NC_043006.1, on the reverse strand, counting down.
ATATCTACATATTTATATATATATATATATATATATATATATATATGTGTGTGTGTGTGTGTGTGTGTATGTTTGTATATCTATATATATATATATATCTGTGTGTGTGTGCGTGTGTGTATACACGCGCATGCAAAAACATACGCATGCGTACCCAGTTTTTTTATATGTGCTTCTACAATCTTAAATTAGATTTTATTTTATAAACATCTCTAGGGTTAAGGTAGTTAGTTAACTAAAAAAAAATAGCTTTGTTAATCTTTATTTCAGTAAACTTTTGTGTGTTCCTGAAACGTATTTATTGATTATGGTAAGAAGATGCTACATATATTTTTCCTTAAGTAAGATATATTGCGACATGTTAATGTTTTGAGAATAACATTTTGTAAATGTCATTTATAATTGCAATAGAAAAAAAGAGGAATCGTAGTTCGTAAATATATAACGAGTGTTATATAAAAACAATTAGACAAAAGTAAGACAGATAACGAATTAAAAACTGGTTTAGAAAAACAAAGATATATTTGAAACACATTAACGTAGAAAAAGTTACAGAAAAAAGATTAGCGAAAGTGTAGAAAAGTATGTTTAAAAAGAACACTTGAGAGAAGGCAGTAGGGGAAATGAAGAAAATATATTAGCATGAAATATAAAGAGGGAATCTAAGGAATACAAAGGAGAGATAAAAGCATAGTGAATAGATTAGAACACTCGAAATATAGCATAACGATGCAAAAATGGTCTATTCTAATTGAGTGGAAAATGCGAATGAAAGTAGAATATATAGAAGTGAATATATATATATATATATATGTGTGTGTGTGTATATATATATATATGTATGTATGTGTATATATATATGTGTATGTATGATAATAAATATTAGGGAATAAATCCAATTTTATAGTAAAATGTTATATTATATTAAATTAGAGATAAAACCACTATTAGGCAAATCATACAATGAAAAACTTAAGCCAATACATAAGATTATTTAATTTGAATTGATTAAACATCGCCAAGTTAAATATCTAAACCACCTGATGAATGACTGTAACTCGAAAATTTAAAGAAATTAACAGCCATGAAACGATCGTAGTGTTATATTAATTATATATTTTTAATAATTTTGTCATATATTTAAATAATATAAATTAAATAATCTTATGTATTGGCTTAAGTTTTTCATTGTATGATTTGCCTAATAGTGGTTTTATCTCTAATTTAATATAATATGTGTATGTATGTATATACATATATAATTATGTGTGTGTGCTTGTGTTTGCGTTCATTTATATATACATACATACATATATAAATATATAACAAGCGCCTGTTAGTTTTGGTTGCATTTCAGTTCAGTAGGTATAAATGCATTTTGAACAGAGGTTAGAAAATATGATAGCAATTAAGACCCATAGATCTTTCCGGTTGGTCTTTTAAACTTTGAAATTTATTTGAAAATTATTGTTGCCCGACGCTATTTGTTAGTTTAATCTTTATCTCTCCAGCTATCTGTTTTCTATTGAATACATTTACACTATGTTTTTATATGTAACTTTCTCTAGTTTTTAAATATATGTTTTAGTTTTTTCAATATATTTACTATGTCGTCTTTACTTCCTCTTTTTATACCTTACCGACTTTTGTTAATGTTAAGGAAGGTCAATTCCCTGACCTTACGTTTGACCTTAATTGTCATGAAAGAACATATCTTTATTTATATTGACCATATCAAGCTAATCTTATCTAGTCTCGGTCATCCATATATTGTATATGTAAAATTTAAAATGTGTATATATATTGTTGAATCGTTGGAGTAAATCTGACGTTCATTTGATCTGATGAGCTAGTTGTGTTTATTTCGATTGTAAAATCCGTAGCACACATATTAACACAGACGGGTAAACATACTTTATTGTAAGCTTTACTCAAAGTCAGGAACTTTTCAGCACCCCTCGTATCATTTATAATGTTGTCGATTCACATCTCGCACGCTAGTTTTGTAAATATTAGACAGGTGAGACAACTCGCTGTAGATTGAATTCAAGAGTGATTTCACAATTTTTGTGGCTTATCAACAGTGCGTACCTCAATCGAAACGGGAATGAATCGAATCGCCAGTCTCTGATTATATATGAATATTGTAAAAACTATTTCCTGATATGTCACGGCTAAGCATACGTAAAATAAAATTCAATAACGAATTAAAAGCAGCGCACACACTCAATCTATATCTTCTTTTCTGTAGATTTGTGTGTACCTTGTTCACTATTATAAGTATGTGTGTGGAGGCGCAATGGCCCAGTGGTTAGGGCAGCGGACTCGCAGTCATAGGATCGCGGTTTCGATTCCCAGACCGGGCGTTGTGAGTGTTTATTGAGCGAAAACACCTAAAGCTCCACGAGGTTCCGGCAGGGGCTGGTGGTGATCCCTGCTGTACTCTTTCACCACAACTTTCTCTCACTCTTACTTCCTGTTTCTGTTGTACCTGTATTTCAAAGGGCCGGCCTTGTCACTCTCTGTGTCACGCTGAATATCCCCGAGAACTACGTTAAGGGTACACGTGTCTGTGGAGTGCTCAGCCACTTACACGTTAATTTCACGAGCAGGCTGTTCCGTTGATTCGGATCAACCGGAACCCTCGTCGTCGTTACGGACGGAGTGCTTCCTAAGTATGTGTACGTGTGTGCGTATATTTATATCAAAGTCCAGTTATCATTTGGGTATGAATGTGCGTACAGGTAGCTTCTCATGTACGTATGCCTTCATCTGCATATATACCCTTTTTCTATGAGAGTCCCTTCCATTTTCTGTAATGACGTATGTGTATGGATGTGTACTGCTGCTTTATTATTTTCGTCTTTTGTTTTTCTCGTGCAGGCATTGTTGCGTTCTTTTGTCAAGAAGTTTCCTTTCTAACCGGCTGATTACACTTTCAATGTTGCTGCCTACTGTCTTGGGCAGCTGTCTTCTGCTGTAGCCTTCGAGGCGGTTCAATAGCATGGCCGGAGTCATATGACTGAACACTAATAAAATACAGCAGATACGGACAAGTGGAAGACAGGCCATCCGCTTTGTGGTTTTCAATGGTGAGATTACTTTGAGTTTTTGTTAGAAACAAGGGCTTAGACTCAAAATGACATGAAACGTTTTATCGTAATAATTAATAGATTTGTGCAAAATCTTAGAACACATATTCAGGTACACAAAATTTGAAACATGTGAAATAAGAAGCTTCCTTTTCAAGCATGTGGTCTTTGGTTCAGTCTGATTGCACTCTGTAACAAATGATAATGTATTCACCTCTCACATATGATTTATGTGATTTATATATAAATGCACAGAGAGAAGGAGGAAGAGAAAGAAAAAAGACGGGAAGAAAGGAGAGATAGACAAACAATGCGACAGATATAACTATCTATCTATCTGTCTCTATGTGAGTGTGTGTCTGTGTGTGTATGTTTTTATTTAATAAAAGTATGAGCTGCTGATAGTTTCATGAAATAAGGGCATAACAAATAACGTTTCTTAACACGTCTGGTGTCTTAGGGAAATCTCCGGGCAATGCCTGAATATCTATTTTCACCAGACAGAGTTCTTTTTTGATGATCTTACCAGCACGGAGCAGTACATTACATGTGTGTGTGAGGGAGGGCAATAGGTGACTATACACACACACACATACACACACACACACACACACACCACACACACACACACACACACACCACACACACACACATATATATATATATATATATATATATATATATATATATATGTATGTATATATGAATAAATGCATGTATGTATAGATAGAGAGATAATTAGAGAGATAGGTACATATGTACCTACATACATACATGTGCAAATTTGTGTGTGTTTTGTTTTCTCCGCCATCACATGACAAGTGCTTTTGGAATATTGCGTCTCTCTAACGTAGTGATTGGGAAAAGCGATATAACATTTACTAGGCTTAAAGTTGCATTAGTTCTGGGTTAGATTCTTTCGATTAAACCTAAAATTGTGCTGAATACCATAGTGCAATAAATTAAACAAATAAAAGGTGTAAAATAAATGATATACACAAACACGTATCCGCCACTATTTATGCTTGTGTGACTATGAATTTTATTATTTGATTTTACGAAGACATACAAAACGTTGGCTAACGGATGAAAACAATTGAAAAGGATATGGTACCACAATTCTCTGTAATTCAAACAAGCCTTCCATTCTTCTTCTTAATCCTCTCTTCCATTCTCTCCACATCTTCCGTGACTCCCACTATTTCGTTCTCCTCAGTTTGTATCTCATGAGTTCAACGACGAAACTATTTCATGAAAATACTAAATATCCATGACAAAGAAATTACGTATTTGTAAATGTATAAATTGTTCAGAAGTGGAATAAATTGCTTCGCCTCGAGGAAGGTGAAAATACTAATCTGTTTCTTTTCCTCAGAGCAAACTAATTTATTCCAATTCTGAAATGTTTATACTCAGTAATTGTCGCCCCAAACCATCACTAATTTCCTCTGTCCTCACAGTGTTGTTTATTATTTTCGTTATTTCTAGTGATTTATTTCAAAGTAGAATTATTCAATATCACTAACCTTGTTCTATTCTTATTGAATACCTCCATTTCCCGTTTTTAAATCAAAATAAAATTGTAAATTAAGTTTAAGAAATAATAACATGAATATTACAAAAAATAATGTGATTACAAAAAATAATGTAATATCAGTGTAATAAATAATAAAACAAATTAGGGTCCATTTTTATCCAAAAGACACCCGTGTTATATTAGGATACACTGTGCAAAAGAAAAGTATTGAAATTGTTTAAGTGCACCAGTTTCCATCGAAACCTGACTTTTTCCCCTCCCACAAGTGCCATAATCCTCTCAGTTAAAACTATTCTCAGAAAGTCTACCGTAGAATAATTCTTTGAAATTAAAAGCACACTCAGCAATCAATAATATATACAATTGCAATTGTAAAAACCAAAACCAACTGCGCCATCTTAGAATATTTTAGGGGCAACCAATCAGTGTACATTTCAACGGCTACGTAAAATTTGACATCTTCGTCATATATAAAATTGACAGGAACTACATTTAAGTTATGATTTTTATCAACATGTAGACACCGAGTTACATTTGGAATATAATGTTAAACAATTTGCCTTTAAATAAACACTAGAGAAATATGTTTCGCAAAAACCCTCACTTACGGTAGAACACTTATAAATTAAAGCAAAGTAAAAATCACCAGGGGATGAAATAGTTTTTGCATCACCTCCACACTTATTTTTAAACAATAGAGATGGTTTAACCTTTAGTTTTACGATTGTAACAATGAATTGATAAGTTGGAATTTTCAGAATCAAATACACACTAATTATACATATTCGCTTCCTAAGACTCCTAAAAAATATTCCTGTAGAAAAAATAGAGAAATATTCAATAAAATATTTTTAAAGGTCGAATGCCAAGTAACGGGAAAACAGCTTGTAGTTAATAATCAATATCCCTAGAAGTTCATAATGTGACAGGAAGCATATGTGATTTAGACAAAATTCTTGTTGAAGATTTTACTAAAAGAACGCAAATCCCAATAATTCACAGTGGAAAGTTTATAATGAGATTACCTGCTATGTATGAAAAAATTAGTTCCGAGTTTTCAAAATAGAGAGAGAATAAGGTGAACATGAGTAAACGAGTTTGATGACCTAACTTGGAAATGTATATTCTGATTTCTTTATGCTAAATAGTTAAATCCATTCTGTGCAATAATACAGGGACTTTTTTTATACATGATATAATACAATATCAGGTACTTACGTATCATGTTTTAATGTATTAAAGTATTTATTTAAAAAAAGGAAAGAAAGACAGGAATCTATAATGTGTAAGTATACGTGCAAATGAACAAGAATAAATAAAATTAAATCTAATTTGTGAGCTTTCCATTTAAAAGCATTTCATTTCAGAAAGATATAAATTCTATAGGATTAAATTTAACGTATATTTAACTTAGTAAATGGATAATTGCTACTTGTTTAGTTACAGAGGAAGTCTTCCAATTATAGAATTTATAATGTCCAAACTAATATTATTTTATATCGAAAATAGAATTTCAATTCAGAGGAAATGATGCAAAAACTCGAGGCAAGAACATGAATACAAATACTTTAAATTGATTTTATATCCACTTATAATTAGTGATATCAGAAGAGACATATTATGCTTTAGTGAGCAGCATATAATTCACGAATTCTGAGATGTCATTGAAAACACTTTTAATTTTCATTTTAAAGAGAATATCATGAGGTAAAACATCCAAACTATAATACTTAATTAGTAGATAGAAATGTCGAGGAAAATATCATAAATGATTATATACATACACACACACACACACACACACACACACATATATATATATATATATATATATATATATATATATATATATTATATATATATATATACGCACATAATCACAATAATCCAAAAGAATGTATTTGAAATGATTTTGAAACAAACTCAACCGCTGAGTGGTGAACTATGTTTTAAGCATTTGTATCTTGTTCTGTCTGTTGAGAAAAATAATACATATACGAGGGTATGCTGAAAAATTTCTAGCTTTGGGTAAAAGACGATACAGGCGGATCATTAAATTATAATTTTATTCTACATATTCCCTTGTCAGATTTACACAATTATTGCAGCGATCCTTCAGTTTTCTAAGCCACATAAACAGAACTTGGAAGACTGGGACCCCAACCAGGCCTTTCCCGATACCCTTCAACCCAGGAACTCGTTTTATAGATAATTCGTCATATTCAGGTAAGTATTAAATTGTACATATGAAATGAAAAATCATCGTAGGATATGCTCAGACAAACAATATGTTTCATATTGCAGAATTAAATTTCACGATTTATTAAATGTTGGAAATGAGTTATTTACGTTGCTATATGGTTAGAATGAGTTATTTGTATAGCGTCTGAGAAAGAGATTTGCATTAAGGCATTGATATTTGAACTGTGGGTATTTAAGTGTTCACTCATATAACGTCAGATTAGAGTGAACAGATCAGAGTAACTGTAACTGTGGTTGTTCTTTGAAACTTGTTTATAACCCATTAGATTCAGGTTAAACCTCACGTTTACGTGCTAAAATATATACGGGCACAAAATCTATTGGTTGTTTTATCCCTAACATCTCTCCCCTCCCCCCGCAACAAAATTAGGATGGATCTAAAAGGGTCTTATGTGGCTTCAGGCGCACTCGAGTTCAACATTCTTTTCTATATATTCTTGTGATGAAGTTGAATTGAATTCTTCCTGCAGAATGTTAAGTCATATCCCACTTCTTCGATCTATGTTATTCAGAAGTATTTCTCTCCTTCTTAGATAATTAGCATGCATTGTTCAGATTTTATTATCCACTTGCATTTCATAAATAACTTTTCCACATTACTCTTTAACTGTATCAAGCGACCACGCTAAATTTCCCTTTCTAAATTGCAGTACCCATTCTGGATGTTTGGGACAGAACCATATGTACTTATTAATGTTTAAAACTTCTTTTGCTTTATTTCGACAATTACGTGGTAAGATATTCTTCATATTTGTTCGAATTTCTCTCCTAAGTTCCTTCTATTCAAGGTCGGTTTACGAGTACTTCGGTAAGCCAGTAAAAACCCTGATATTGATTCCGTAGTGTTTTCCTCTCCATTTTATTCTAAAGTGCCTTTTCAAGGCATCGACAAATCCCCTCTCTCTCTCTCTCTCTCTCTCTCTCTCTCTCTCTCTCTCTCTCTCTCTCTCTCTCTCTCTCTCTCTCTCTCTCTCTCTCTCTCTCTCTCTCTCTCCCTATGTTAGTCTGAGGCGCAAAAGTACGCCTTATGACTAAATACTTGCTTTAACTTGTGAGTTGTGAATGAAGTTGAAATATCACTCATCATGAAAATGTCAAGCCACTTCGAAACAGCAACAACAAGTACTAAAATAATTACCATTTGTAGGGCGAGCAAAATTAACGCGACCCCCCCCCCGCACTATGCTGTTTCTGGTACCGGTCATAGTGGCCAATTAGACATTGTAGGCATCGTTCAGTACCCAAACAAACTTTTGAAAACGGATGAATATTTTTCCTTCTGCAAATGAGTAAATTCGTCAGATGATGCAAATTGGAATGAAGTGTTGATAGGAACACTCAAAGTGTTTGAATGACAGTAAATAGAGTTCAGTGGTTTACTATATAACACCAGTTCAGTAATTTAATGTAAGCCATGTAAATCTAAGTCATGACGATCCATCAAACAGCAAGTTCCATTTAAAACATTTGAATCAAACTATACTTTACACTTAACCAAGCTGATAAGTTTTAAATTGTCTCTTAATCACATCTGTCTCATCTCTTTCTCGGTAACCAAGTTGCCTCCAAGGTTTGCGAGTAAATCAACGTGATAACCAGATGTTATGTCTAACAAATATAAAGGAGTATCATTTATTGAAATAATTTAAACTCAGCTTTGTTTCTTTTTTGTCTCTTTTTTTCTGAAAATACACAAAGCCACTTTAAATTTGACAAATAGTATTGACTTTATTTATTGGTTTGCAACGAACCGAACACTTGAATGTCTACACAAAGAAAACCCTTCCTTATGACCAAATTTTAGGAATAATTTTTCAGACTTGTGTTTCTTGTGGGGGGAAAAAGGTTCCATAGTGTCTAACTGAATAGAACGGGAATTGCTTTTTTGTGTGTCAAGAGGTAATGGTTTATCATTAGATTTTTCACTTGATTTACTGACTCTAAACTTGTTAAATTGTCACTCGTTTCAAACATTGCCATGTCGTCCTTCAAGTTTATTAACTTTTAGCACTCCTTGCTGCCTTGATGTACAGACATTTTTGGTCATAGTTATAATTGTGACAACAATTTAGTACGAATCTCTGCAACCGATGTTTATTGTAAACCAGGAACAAAGAATAAGCATTTAAACTGATTATTAGTTGAAGAATTCAAACTGAATTTACTTTACATAGCTGACAGAAATCCTTCTTCTGGGATTATTGAAAATTTTGAAGCAATTGCATCTACTGTTAAGCAAAGATGAGTTCACGCCAAAAATTTTCTGAAGTATTTGAACTGCTTCATTGAAATCAATATCTAGAGGATTGTTCAGTAGTTTATAGCTGATGATACTTTTCAACGCGTAAATTATCTTCAAAACGAACAAACCTCGAATCAAATGTAATATCACGAGTTAAATCAAAAATAAATTCTGTAATGGAAATTTAAGCTGTTTGTGATTTTTCACTGTTTTGAGTTGATTGATAATTATTTAGTTAGTAATTCAATAAGTTTCAACTGGCGTCTCAAATTATTTCTGCTGACATTCAAAATGCCTTTCCATCTGTTCAAAAGAAATAGTCATTTCATCATTTCATCCCCGTCGCCACTGTTGTAACTGTGATTGTGGTTGTTCGTTGGACATTGGATACTAGACATAAATATTACCCATCAGATTGCAGCGAAGAAAGAAAAGAACTCGTAACTCGTTTTACTTTCCTTGCGCTATATTATAACAATCCGCAAGTTTACAAACTGTCCGTTAGACAACAAACCCAAAGAAGAAACGCATGCAATGAAAAGTGACTGACTTTTCAGGAACACAGCCGGTTGGACACCAAGTTCAGGTGCTAAATCGTTCCCGTGCCAAACATCTAGTGTATGATTTTGTCCTTAACAAAAATCACACAGCATTAATAAATCTCCGAACGAGATGTAAACAGTAACCGCTCGACAACGTAAAGTGTACTAGCCATCTGAATGTGGCTAGCCACTGGGGGTGGGTGTTACTGAAGCTTCAGTAACACCTACCCCCGGTGGCTAGCCACATTCAAAAATCACACAGTAAATTATGTAATCTCATCGAGATAAAATTATATTAGAAAGTACACCGATTACGACAGAAAGAATTATTTTCTTAGTCATCCACATATCTGTTCGGATCAGTAATCCAGGTCTTTCTCATGTTATTATATGTAGTTTGTGATCGTCCACACAATGCAGGCGATTTATTTTTACCTTGTTTTGTATGTAAATTCATAGGCAGGCCTGCAGTGTTTTCAATATATTTGTCAGTGGGATTGATGCAACGATGAAGAGTTACGGAGACAGCGAATCTCTCTGGAAAATAGCCTACTGTATTGTCACTTTTTTTAGTGATACATTTTCACATGTCACTTCTACTTTCCACACTCGTCGACTTATCTTATAGATTCCAAGTCTCTTCCAGCACTCCAAGATCCAGTAGTATGGAATATTGCCATAAGCCTTCCTGTAATCTTTCCAGTCAACAGCTAAAGCCTTCCGTCTTACTCCTATCTCATTTAGTATCCCACTATCTATGTACAGCAGATCAGCAGCTCCATTCGAGATATTTCTACAGCCGTTAGGCTATTCTGGCAATAAATTCTTCTCCAGAAAATTAGACATTTCCTTTGTTAAGAGGCCAGTTAATGACTTCTAGAGTAAAGGTAAACCTATAATAGATCTACAATTACAAAGGCCCCGCCTCACTTCTCTATGGCTGTTTGTATCAGCACTGTTCTTCTTTTTGTGATTCACGTTAGCGTTCCATTCTCTATGCTACCAGAAATAAACGGCTGTATATGGTTGTACTTACTTGGAAGATTTTAAAGCCAGAATCCCGGAGTGTCATTTGTTCCAGGGACTTTCCTGTTTGATATATTCCTGATCCTTACTTTCAGTTTTTCATTCTTAATTTTTATATTTTCTTCTTTCTTTCCATCTCGGATTAAATTCCGGCGATTAGTCGGCCTTTATATTAATTTGGACATGTTTACTCCATATATCGGTCCAGAATTGTTTTGGTGTTTCAGAATCTGACACCCCATATTCCCGATGTTTCTTGTACAGGTATTTAACTACCCTCATTCCTTTGTGTCCAATGCTGTACTTTGTTTGCAGTTCGCCCCTTTTTCCCTATCTCCCTTCTTTCTTTCTTTTCTACAATTGCTTCTATCCGTCTGAGATATCCCGATTTCACTTGAGCATTTGAAATTCTTTCTATAAGACTTCGCTCCGTATTGACGGAAACGTTTTTGTCTGTCCATATTTTATGCATTCATTTCCTCTAATCTGTTTTTCTAGGCATTATCTCTAAAGGGTTTCTAGTCAAAAAAAAAGAAACACTTTCTTTGTGGGAAATTTATCCATATGAAAACGAACTCGAATGCATTTGTACTCAGAAGAATTCTTTTTATCATTACCGCTACCCTAAGCTGATAATTGACTCGCCGTGGCACTACTAATAAAGAAATATTATATGAGTGGCTGTTGATGCTTCTGAATTCATTTCGTCTTGCAAGGGCAGATTTGCAGGAAAATACACCCTTCTCACGAAGCTTGTTTTTGGGATTGCCAGTTCAATCGTCGATGAGTCGACTATAAACAACAACAAACCAAAAAGAAATAAAATTTATCATTATTATTGCTGTTGTCGTTGTTGTTTTTGTCGTCGTCGTCGTTGCTGTTAACGGGATACTGGTTTAATATAATCGTCAGGGCGTCTGAAAATATATCTGCGTGTTATCCTTCCGAATCTTTACATTCTGAGTTCAAATACCATCGAGGACACCTTTCCTTTCATCACACCAGTGTCGGTGAAATACGGTTCTCATCAAACACTGCAGTCAAAATCGATGGATTTGTGCCTAAATCAAAAACCTTTATTATTCTATTTCAAAACTGGAGGCAGCTTGGCAAAATCGTGTATGGAATTATGTGTATGACGGTATTTTTCTTGATCTAGGTTGTGAATTCATTCACGTCCAGCAGTGCTCCAATGACTTTCCAGCCTACGGAAAAGATAAAACAAAGTTACGAAAATTGCTGACCATGTGTTCATACATTAGATCTATTACATATATGAAAATAGCGTTTTAGGCACATAGATGAGCGTGGTTTAAAGAATCCAACGTTATTGAAAGTTGTGTTGTTGCTGGGTCAATAGCACAGCATTCTAAATGATACAGCACTGCAGGACATATGTGTAAAGTTATGTTAAATACAAATGCATAAATTCATTAATGAAGCAATATTAATTAAATTGCCGATAACGCTGACACCGTTTCCATGTTAAATAAAACATTATATTAATCGTTTATGGAGAAATTGCAACATCAGCGATAACACACTTTTAATAGTTATTGACAAAGCATTATCCGGCAAAAGATGCAATGTAAAATGGCGTTCCATCCGCTGAGAGACACAACGTGCATGATTCGTCATTGAGTAGCTGAGGTATAAAACCTCCATTTGATTCTGTTCTAAATATATAACAATTTAATACGTTTTTATTGATGCGCTGAATGAGTGTACATTCCTAAAAATCCTTCAATAATTTTCTACCAGATTTTTATTTAACGTTCGGATCGATACGTTTCGCCCCAGAGAACCTTTTGTGTGAATTTATTACTTCTTTCGCGCAATTCATTATACAACTTTCAGTTATCGATATTTGCTAAATTAAAGTATTAAGGTTATATAGAATTATACAAGTATCAAAAACATCAAATTGATAAAAAGGAAATGCAGTTGTTTTAAAACGTTCGTGAATTTATTAACATTCATGAATCTTTTAATGAAATGTATTACTACGAGTATTAATTCTAATTTGTGAATGGCTACACTATAATTAATGATTATTTCCCATAAATATGTGTTACGTGCTCTGTGTGTGCGCGTACGTAACCTGTGTGTATGGTTACATATTCATATATCGGGAGTGCTACATGTCTAAAAACGACTACCGTCTCTCTGAGTTTCCTCGTTGTCAGAATTTTGTTCTAGTTTTCAATCCAAGACCTGTCTAATGGCTACTCAGTCCAGCTAATGATGTGCATGGCTTGAAGCACATGTTGCGGACGAAACGTATGAGTTCTGCTCCCTTTCATCGGGTCACTCCGTGAGGTATGGTCTCTGTGAACTGTCATATATCTCTTTAGTCCCGAAATGAAATCGCAAGTACTTTCCTACCACAAATCACGATCAAAGTCCCCATCATTTACATCATAAAGTTGAGCTTTTCTTTCTTTGAAGACTCTTCCAGTACTTCTGAACTGAAAGTAAACGCCTTTTTCAGAACCAGAGAAAGCATACATATGCAGAACTTCGAAAAATATCTTGAATAATGTAGAGGCATCACTCGATTGTTAATAGGAAGTTGGTCAGTCAATTTTCCAATAAAAAAGTGCCGAGCCTTCATGTATTTCTACAACCACTTAAACACACTGTCAAGAAATGTGAGCAGCTAGCATTTCCAAGAATTTTTCAAAGAGCATCTTTGTTTACTGTATCAAATTCTTTGGTTAAATCAGCAAAACGTTTATATAAAGCCAACTGTTGTTCAGTGCATGATTCTTGTATCAAAAGGAGAGAAACAAGACGAATTTTTACTCTACCTGATCTAAAGTCACTTTTATATTCAAGCTTGATTGTAGGATACATTTTATCCATTAGCTTGCTCAACAAAAAGTCTAGCAAATACTGTGCCAGCAGCTTCCATGGGTGTGATTCCATAATAGTGATCACAATTTCTATTTTCTCCTTTAATCTTGAAAGAGGATTAAATATTACTGGTACCTTCTTGCTTCTAGCTTTCAGCAGTTCAAAGAGAACAACATTGATTCCTTACCAGTATATATCTGTTTGAGAATACTTTACCTTCCGTCATAAACTGATAATAAATTCTTTGTGGACATTGATAAAGAATCAATAGCACTATCATTGATGAGAAGTCTAATAAATCTGTAAAGGGTTCTTGTCAGGGCTGCAGGATTTTCTCCGGTTCTCTCTGCTTCGACATCAGAGGGACTCGAATATAAGTTGGTGGACTTAGCCTTTCCCTTCAGGTAGAAAGCCATAAAATAGCTTCCAATTCTTTACATAGTATGCTTTTCGAATTTCAGAAGGGACCTTCAACCACCATTCCTTTTTACGTATTCTTACTTCCTGTTATTACGTTGCTTTGAATTCTCTATATATCCCTTCCGTAATAAGCTATGCCAAAGGTCATTGGCTCAAATTATTTCCATGAAGACCTGGTCTCATTTCTAGTACATTGCTGATAGTAGTATCGTTATCGTGAAATCAGTTTGTTTATTTTTTCATACAAGCACCAAATACACTCGCTCCCATTGAGTACCCAAGACTTTTAAAGTTCCCCTATGTGCCATCAAAATCAATACAACCATGTTGTTTGTTTAAGGTTTCATATACTTATTTATTGGCTTGGTGCATAATTATTGCGGGTTTTTTTCAACAAATTTTATTCAACAAAAACATTAATATTTAACAAACACATCTTTAAATGACGGTCTGACCGTCTGCCAAGCAAATGGGAAGCAGTAATTGAAGTAGATGGTGAATATAACCCGGAATAATCATTTACAGATATTTTTGTTACATGTTATTATTTTTGTTGAATAAAATGTGTTGAAAACAAGCCGCAATAATTATGCACCAACCCAATAGTTTTAATTTTGTAACAGTGATACTCATTGGATTTTCACCCCACTCACATGAAGCATTTTACGAATTTGCGTTTTATATTTTCCTCGCAACATTCGGTGATCTGTGTCACACTCTGTGGTCTGCATCACACATACGCCACTGAGGTCATATTAGGGGGTGAATATAAATTCAATCGCATGACCATTTTTAGATCCCAGGTCCATGTAACGTCATTATTGAGCTTTTGGTGGAAGAATGTGCTGCGAATGACTAAGTTTAAGTAGCTTCAAACCATACGCGTCTAAATTTACCGGTGCCATGGCAGAGTAGCACATCCCATGTGTCATAGTCTCTATCAACTCCCACATTTAAGTCACCAAGAACGATCTATTTTTTCAACTGTTGTTGATGTCAAAGCAGTACAAATATTTCCACAGAGACATGATAGTTTCTCCATTGGCTCGGAGAGCAAAAACTTAAACTGATAGAATTGTAACATATCATCCACATGAAAGTAGAAAGCAAAGCTTTATTATGCCATCAGCGATTCCTAAAAGGACACTTCAAACATCCTGGCGAAAGTTGTTCTGATCGCATAAATGACATAACCATCCAGTCATTTGCCATTCACATTTTGTTTGGCAACCCCAGTACAGTGTGAAGTCTGATGCTACTTCAGTAAGCCGATGTCCTTCAGAGAGATTGTTTTCAAGACAAAGCTGCAAATTCTATGTACAGACTCTGACGTTATTTAATCACGTGTGTGGTTCTTCATTCAGGACGGTCCTATCAACAGTTCATTCCAAGTTGCATCATCTGACGAATCCAAGTTGCATCATATGCGGAAGGAAAAAATTCGCCTGTTTTCAAACGTTCGTTGGGATATTGAAAGGTGCCTAGAATGTATAATCGTCAACCATGGCCAGTACCAGAGAAAGCATAGTCCAGGGGCCTCATTAGTTTTGCTCGCCCTATAAATGGTAAATCTGTTTAGTATTACTTGATGCTTTTTCTACGCGGCTCGAAATTTTCATGATGAAGGATATTTCAATTTCGTTTAGGAAGTTTGATCCAGTAAGGTTCTAACGGTCCAGCATCAAATATTGATATTAGCGAAATATTTTGCGAATATGTTATAACATTTTTCATCTTTCGTCTACTTACTTCAATAAACCACTGTTAACCACAAGAAGCATACCAATTCCGATGTGATAAGCAATATTTAGAGTATCTTTTCAGAAATTTAGGTGATCTGTGTCCTTTCTAAATATAGCACAGTCATAGGTATCTCTATCCGAATCGGTTCATGTCACGGGAAGACACAACAAAGATTTTAGGATAGAAGTTTGACCCCTATAACCCCTATATATAGATTTGAACTGTGCGCTTCCAACTTGTTAGGTCTATATATGTTGGCCCATTTTCATGCAATACGACTTAAGGTAAATGGAAGACAAATGATAGATGAGGTCACTATCATCATTGGATTATGGTGATAAACACTTCTACAATACGAGCAACCCTCTCTGAGTTTTCTTGATTAATACTTAGTGATAGGTCGATGTCAGATGACAAGTAACCACATACAACCAAAGGATTTTACAGGAGAGTGAACCTCTCCTAGGAGAATGATGTTATAAGATATGAAGGCCTCCAGACTGTCCATGGTTTTACACTAAAGGTATTTGTCTTATCTGACTTTAACTAACCTTTTGACGTTTCCTCCTTCTCATTGTGCAGTTGCCAAAATACAAATCACCCTATTCACCAAACAGGCCTTACTGGTGATTCAGGTTTAGCTGCCGACGACCCGACCATTCAACAAATTGTACTGAGTTACATGTTACTAGTCGCACCCAAGGACGACCTTGTATTCATATGTAATATGTCTGTATATATATATATATATATATATATATATATATATATATATATATATATATATATATATATATATATATATATATATATATATATATATATATAAATATTTATATAAATATATATATAGATAAAGGGAGAGAGAGAGAGAGATACAGACGTAAATACATGCATATATTATGTATACATTCACGCACACACGCACACACACACACACACACACACTTATATATATATATATATATATATATTTATATATTTATATATACGAAAAAGCTTCTTTGAGTTTCCGTCTACAAAATGCCCTTACAAGGGTTTGGTCGGCCCGCGGATACAGTAAAATACACTTGGCCAAGATTCCATGCAGTGGGATGAGAATTCGGAACCATATGGTTGGTACACAGAATAATTAGTATATTCATTATAATAATAGTCAATTCATGTTGCCTATGCGTTTTCGGTTTTAATTATTTAAATCCACACTATGCTATTGAATTGTATTACGTACTTTGAAAAGCAAATACTGGGTAGGAAAGGACAATACCGATGGTTCTGACGTAACAATGGGATCTGCTGACTCAGCACAAATCACAGATTTAGTGGATATATGCATACTATTTAAATTAAGGAGAGAAGTTTCTGAATTTGGAGGGTTAATACAGGGATGATGTACTTTTTACCCTTTTTAGAAATATATAAAAAGAAATTTATATATTTCTAATCTATCGAAAATGAACATAACTCCATCAACCTCTTGGGCGATAACCTAGATTTAGAAACAGGTAAGGATAAACCCTACCATAAACTGAACACATTAACGTAAAAAGTGACCATCCAAGAAATATTACGCATAAATTGGTTGAAAATATTTCAACAAGAATTTCTAATATCTCGGCGTATGAGGAAATCTATAAGGAAAATGTTATTATTAAAATATCACACTAGGTGAAACCCGATATAAGCAAAAGTTTTAATGCGATGGGCCAAACTTTAATTCTATTAATAGTAACAATACGCAAAGAAAGAAATGCAATAACGATATTAATATGGAATTAAATAAAAACAAATATAGGGATAGTTACTGATATGGCATAAATCTTATACAAAAATATAAGGAAAAAGCACCAGGATACAGTTACAAAACGTAAATAAACCGAGCACATACGACAAGGAGAAAAGCAGTAATGAGATAGTATAAATCAAAGAGAGTAAGATAGTAAATAAGCCTATAACAAAACGCAATAGCGAGAGAAATTTTAGGTATATGAATACAAACTAAAACGGAAAGATAAACAACAAAAAGGTGGGATTTGCGAAGGTAAAACGATAATGCCAACAGCAATTCTGTAAAAATCACACTCTATGTATAAATGAAATCAGCCCACATAAAAATCATTCTAAGAACAATATCATATGGTTCATAATACCATTTGCAAAGCGGATTAGAGCTAATATAGGGACGTTATTCTACGAAGCAGTATCTAAATATTTGTGTGAGAAAAATAAGTACCATAAAATTATAAACACACGCACAATAAGAGCTATCGTTTGTACTTCTTGAAACAACACAAGTAATAGCTACACAAAATACTAAAAGTTGAAATGTTTTCTATAATAATAAGGATAAAGAGAATATAAATGAATGATTAAATGACCAAAAGAATGAAGAATTTAATGCTGGATTGAGATAGACAACAACAACAACGAAGGAAGGAAAGTAACTCTAGAGGAATCCCACAACTATCTAAAATATAAGCATGAAATATAATAAGGGAAGAAACAGTAAAAACAATACTAATAGCAAAAACGGTAATAGAAATACAAACAATAATAATAGAAATATAATGGTTGGCATTTATAATTGGAGCAATGACCACATAAAGGAAAAAGGTATAAACATTAAATGGATGCAAAAAGGAATAGGTTAATAGGTTAAGACTCGTAACATAGCAAATGAATATGAAGATAGAAACTCAGAAGACAAAGTATGCCAGCGGAACATATCTGGTAAGGAAACAAGGAATGTTCCTAGACATATAGCATGTAATTATGTCAAGCAGGAACGGTGTCCGTTAAGGAATTTTTGCAGAGAAAAATATATATACAAGTGAATGGGAATTTCAGAGGGAAAGGATTACTATTATGTAGGTTCTACTGAAAACTGCATAAAAAGAAGTATTATGAACCATGAAAACACCTTTAGGGATAGGCGAAAAGAAATAAGCACTAACCTTAGCAAACAAATGTTGGACAATTAAAGATAAAAATAGAGAATATACAGTTAGATGGGAAGTAATTAGCCTAGCTAAATCTTATATCACAGGGAACAAAATGTGTCAATTCTCTGATGAAGAACTTTGTCAAATTCTCAAATCAAAAAATGAATTATTAAATAATAAGAGAGAAACAGTTTTTTTCTTGTGTGTATAGGGTTAAATATACATTTAATAAGTTTTGATAAATTGAAATGAGTATAATTAAATCGAAACTGAGTGAATAATACAATTGTTACATAGAAATAATTGGCAACAAGTAATTATTTCATCGAATAATTGGCAACAAGAAATTATTACATATTACAATAGAATAATTGGAAACAAGAAATTAATACATATTATAATAGAATAATTGACAAGAAATTATTACATAGAAATAATAATTACAGCTAAATATATTTTCGTTATTTTTAAATAGTTTAGATTAAAGAATTAAATGCCATGTATTTGCAACCTGAGAATTGTACTTCTACACTATTAATTAAATTGACAAATAATGTAGGAAACCAAACTATCATGAAATATATCTAAATAAATTATGCCTTTAATAAGAGTGAAAGGGGTTTCTTATTTATTCATAAAGTTTAAAAAGTTATATTTATATTTATCGAATCTAAATAAATTTAATCTAAATTAACACATTGTATGAATACCTAAATGTAATATCAATAAACATTGTATGAATAGTACAATCCCTAACTTCCTAAAGTTAAACATACTTTCTTCATAATTAAATAGATTTACATATATATATATATATATATATATTATATATATATATATATATATATATACAACGTGTATTAAATTGACAAGTATAGGCACGAACCTGAACTATCTAAATAAATAATTTTTATCAGTAACAACTAATAGAACTTCTTACAATAAGAATAAACAAAATTTAATAGGTAGCAGATAATAAATAAGGACATACATAGATTTTTGTATTACCAATAAATAAGAAGGCTTAGGTATATTGTGAACAAGATAGTTAGTACAACGTGGGAATGGGAGGTATATAAACCTATATAGTTAATATGGATTATTTTTTGGAGTTAATGATAAATGACCAGCTTTTTAAAGAAAAACCTGTCCCTTTTGCACCACTAAAAAGGGTGGATAGTAACATGAACTAGTTTTCAGAACTATATTTATTCCATGTCCAAAGGTCAGAATCAACTTATACCTATATTTTGAACGGAACCAAAGATACACAGACTACAATTCAATTAGAATGAACTCTCCATCCGTTGAGGAGGTATGGAAAAAAATTACTTTGATAAACTCTTGCTATGGTGAAGGATTTTGATTTTTAAAATTCATACATAATGCAATTTAATTGCATAATATGGATTTAAGTAATTGAAACCGAAACACGTGTAGGCAACATGAATTGACTATTATTATAAATACATTCTCTATTCTCTTTTGATTGTTACAATTTTTCTCCTATATCGAAAAGATTACAACATTTACTGTGACTTCAAGAGAGTAAGGGACTAATTTTCAGAGAAGAACCAACGATAAGCACTAGTGCGTATGCAAATGTGGAATTCACAGAAGGATAAATTGATATAGAGCAGCTAAACAGGTATAGACGTGGGTAAATATCCCTATGAGAGAACGACCTCTTTCCGCACAAACTTAAATATATATCTATATATATATACTAAATTTATAATTATATAGATAAATATATTAAAGGATATATATATACACATATATAAATATACATACATGCATGCTTACATACATACACACATAGACACATACATATACATATAAATACATATACACATACATACATATATCCATTCATTGTGCATTCGTTTTAAACACTTCTCTGTTATTAAAGTTTTGCGCATATGACTGACCGTCGCAAGACTAGGCAGGCGGAAATCGTAGGGTGCCAGAATATATGCATGTATGTTTTTTGTTGCATTATATGCATTTCTTCATCTATAGCATCTTCCTATATTTACACTTTGTGTATATGATATGGTTTCTAAAATATTTTTAGGTTATTTTACTAATCACTTCTGAACGTTTTCAAGGGTTATCAATGCTAAACTATGGCAGAATCTGACAGTAACCAGCCGTCATTCTTACGTATGGTCACCTATGGTTTCTAAAATATTTTTAGGTTATTTTACTAATCACTTCTGAACCTTTTCAAGGGTTATCAATGCTAAACTATGGCAGAATCTGACAGTAACCAGCCGTCATTCTTACGTATGGTCACCTATGGTTTCTAAAATATTTTTAGGTTATTTTACTAATCACTTCTGAACGTTTTCAAGGGTTATCAATGCTAAACTATGGCAGAATCTGACAGTAACCAGCCGTCATTCTTACGTATGGTCACCTATGGTTTCTAAAATATTTTTAGGTTATTTTACTAATCACTTCTGAACCTTTTCAAGGGTTATCAATGCTAAACTATGGCAGAATCTGACAGTAACCAGCCGTCATTCTTACGTATGGTCACCTATGGTTTCTAAAATATTTTTAGGTTATTTTACTAATCACTTCTGAACGTTTTCAAGGGTTATCAATGCTAAACTATGGCAGAATCTGACAGTAACCAGCCGTCATTCTTACGTATGGTCACCTATGGTTTCTAAAATATTTTTCGACTATTTTACTAATCACTTCTGAACGTTTTCAAGGGTTATCAATGCTAAACTATGGCAGAATCTGACAGTAACCAGCCGTCATTCTTACGTATGTTCACCTATGGTTTCTAAAATATTTTTAGTCTATTTTACTCATCACTTCTGAACGTTTTCAAGGGTTATCAATGCTAAACTATCGCAGAACCTGACAGTAACCAGCCGTGATTCTTATGTGTGGTCACATAAACTACAGCAATAAACAACAATATTTTCTTCGTATTATGTTGAACATAATTTATTAAAGAATATTATATATATATATATGTTTGATAAGGAGTTCCCAATTTATTGCCAATAAGAAAAAATATGTCAATTATAACTATTTTTTGATCAGAGACGAACTGGAATTCAAAATCAACAAGTGAACGTCAAAGAACATTTTCTTCAACACAGATTGTTTTTGCATAATACACAAATATCAAAATTTTACCATTACACTAAGATACTATTCTCTTATAAACATATATTGAACGGAGAACAACTGGATGCCAGCGAATTCACTAGACCTTGCATAATTGCTCATCCTTCATTTATTACTTTTCAAAACTGCTCGTGTGCGGCCACCTGCTTCGTCTATGTGTCAATATTCACTAAACACATTATCTTTGAGAGTGTGTGTGTTTGGGTGTGATGTGTTGTGTGTATGCATATGTGTATGTGCGTGTGTGTGTGCATGCGCGCGCGTATGTGTCTGCTTCAGTGTGTGTATGTGTGTAGAGGACACCCATAGCGTTCTACATAAAGTTGCTTTAATATCTATTTTTAATAATCACCCAGACATTCATGCACGCAGACTCACACAATCTCAGACATATACACCTCTCGTTCCCACATATGCTTTCACACGTACACATACATATATATGTGAGCGTGTGTGTGTGTATTTCGAGAGTAATGTTTTTCTATATATATATATATATATATATATATGTGTGTGTGTGTGTGTAAGTGTATGTGTGTGTGAGTGTGTGTGTACATACATGGATATATATATATGTATATATGTATATAAATATTTATATATATATTTATATATATATATATATATATAATATATATATATATGTATGTATGTATGTATATGTATACATACATAGATAAATACATACTTACGTGAAGTTCACACTGAAGATATCACCCACAACATAACAGTTTTCCTAAAATGTCATCATGGCTTATCTACGATGAAACATGATGTTGTAGCTAGGACACACTATAATGAAATCCATCAAAAGGATAATCCGTAGGACAAAGAAATAAAAAAAAACCATAATCTCTTAGAACCCATAGCCACTCATAATAAAAAGGAATAATGGTGGAATGTACCAGTGAAGACCCCAATAAAATGTAAGCACAACAGAGCTGATATAATGCTTTGGGATAGAGAAGAGAAACTGTGCACAGTTTCAGAAATAAACTGAGCAGTAGATGTTAACATAAAGCTTTGGATCAGGGAAAATGTCTCTTTTTCACACCTCTGTTGAAATATTGCGAAATCTATCTACATTACATGTTCAGTATAACACCTATAATAATTGGGGCCCTGGGATATGTAACACATTGCCTAAATACCAATCGTGAAAAATTAGGGTTCTCAAAACCAGAAAGAAGAAAGCTAATTCGAAGACTACAAATCTAGTCCATCAACGGAACTGTAAAAATCTATAAAACTTTCCAGAAGTTTATTATTTAAATATGTGTGTGCATGCTAGATATGCAACTGTATGAATGAGAATACATACATATCCATACATCAACAACACAATCGAGGAACAGAACGACATACATACATACATACATATAAGAGTACCCTGTTGATGTTGAAATTCCAATGAAGGTACCTTGGATCTAGGTTACACACCACTTCTTTCTCTAATGGCAAGAAATCTTGAAATAAACTAAATGATGACAGACATACATACATATATACATACATACATACATAAATACATATGAACGTAAGTATCAAACTTAGTGTCACACAATAACTGGAGTTGATTCCTTCCTATCTAACTGCACGTTGCTTTGCTCTAACTGCGCACCCCTCATATTTGGCCTCGGTGTGTTCATTCAGAATCAAACCGGCAGCCAAGATTAGGGGTGCGTGGCGAGACCTCGGGGTTTCTTCTAAGTCCTTAACTAAGGCGCTTTCTATTCTATTTTACTTACCTATTAATTCTTTGCTAAGCCTAATGGACTCGAACTTGATGGCTCTTTTGACGGCATACTACCATTTGTTGTTAACAATTGTGCTACACAATGCCCTCGAAATTAACTCCCTAATCCGACTCCTATACTCAACATTACTCAAATGAGACTAGTTAAGTTTCCAGTAAACGGATCCCTGTCTATGCATCTTAACTAAATCAAGCTTATAGGTCACAAATTTGCAATCCCTGCAGCTGACATAATGGAATTGTGGACGACAAACTAGGTTTCTATCTAATTTTCTAAATAGAATTTTATCTAGATAAGATCTCGTCGACCCATCACTATTCATCCATGTCCACAATGGAGCGTCTAGTCTATACCTATCTGCCAGCTGAAAACGGCTAAGCAGATTTAAGAAACACTGATTACCTCTTCTATCATTAGAGCCAGCACAATCCACGCGTGCATCGAGGATTGCGTTAACGTTCCCTTACATAACTATAGAATGAGAGGAACCAAGAAATTTCTCAATGCTTCGAAAATAATCGGTTTTACCTGCACCTTTCGCAAGGGCGTAAACACCAGCCAACCTGAAAGACAAGCCTGCCCTCCGGGTCGATTAAAATTGGTTTTACTTCAAAGCCCAGGTTTTTCCTGAACAGCACAGGAAGACCTCCTCCACCTACAGGTGACCTTGGAGAAGTAATTTTAATGTAACCATTTAGGAGTGGGGAGAAATCCCTCTGGCTGCTTAACCTGGACTCTGTAGCCACCATGACATCCAAACGTTGCGACCTGCGGTCATGTAGGAAACGGGATTGTTTCTAAGCGAAGGATGCTCTCTTGACTATTTGTGAAATGGCAAAATCAAACCTGATGTAACTTACACCTTTTACACCTGCTGCCTTCCTATTCAATGCGTTAGCTTCTATAAAAATGTGAATATCCTCGCAGAGAGAATACTTAGTATAGAATCTGCACGTTTGCTTCATGAGCCGATGATTGCTCACTACCATATATTGATACATACATCATATCTGGAAGACAACAGAGCAATTAATATGACAAATGGACTGAATGTCAGCAACCTAAAAAAACAGTGAAATGCAAGACATGAACAGTTAATTGAAAGTGCAACGTGATACTTCTCCATTTAACACTGTACCAGCCAAAGTTCGGAGTGCACTGTTGCATGAGGCTATAGGACAGTTGTTGCCAAATTATACTCCCCTAAATGCAAGCATGCTCACCAATAATTTAGAATTAATTGAAGATAGGTTTGTAGATTTTTATAAGTTGAAAGTACAACCACACTGTTCTTAATGAACGGAGTACACAAGAAAAACTCTCAGCCAGTGCAAAGACAGCAAAGCTTTGCTGCAGAAATAAATGCGATATATGAATTATCGATGTTCGAACAAGAAGGTGGAGGAAATTCAGGCCATTCCAAGTTTTCACAATGTGAATGATTTTCGCGATGGTATATCTACTGCGCTCACTCTTGTGACCTGATTACGATTACATAAGAGCAGAATGACTGGTAACAATGGCGTATGAATTTTTAAAATTAATGTTGTAGTTGAGTTCCATTGGAAGAAACAAAAAGAAAGTAGAAAGAAAAGCTAGAGCAATATCTATTCGACAGAGTCGAAAAATAGCTGTTTCCCCGTACAATGCAAGGAAAGTGTACATCATCGCTGACAAAAACTCTACAATTGCATACGTAGACACACTGTATTCGCGCGAGGACATAGGCGCCTAATATGACTAGACAATGTGTGGTACAAGACACAAGATCAAGTGATTGACGGCGAAGTTATATGTATGTGTGTGAGTGTATGTGAACATCTGATGAAATTATCTATATTCAATTTGATTATTGATTACTGAATCTTACGTAATAAAATATAGCGTAGCGTGCTAGAGAGACTGATATACATATACATATACATATATGCGTGTATGTGTGTGTGTGTGTGTGTGTGTAGTTAGATCTCGTTAGATGTTCATTCCAACGCCGGTACTAAACTGTCTATAGCTTGTTTTCTCTAATCCATCTATTGTAATGTACATTGGGAATTAAATCTATTCAAGTTTGTATAATGTTACAGCAAATAGAGATCTATGAATATTTAGCCATGAAAGAGAACGAAAATAATTGATTTTACGCTAATTCATGCATTACTGTATCTTAAAATAAGCACAATGACTATAAAATAAGTTTCAATCAACTGAACAAGATAGGTGTATTGAAGGACAGGAAGATGTAATGAAAATTGGAATGGCAAATAATGATATGAATGTGAAATATCTACATGTAGTAAGAAAAATCAAAAACAAAGACGAAGGTATAAGAAATAGGAAGCAGTAAGAAGAGGGGTGGGATAAACATTTGCAGAGAGAAATAGAAAATTAATGAAAAAGCTGAGAAACAAATGGAAGAACTTGAACATTCTGGATAATGATATGAAGACAAAAAAAAAGAGAGAGCGGACATGAATATCGTTAGTTTTCTTTAACCAGAAGCAATTCTTCGAATATACTTCTAGTTAGTTTATTCTTTACACAAAGACAGAATCCTCTAGAGGATTATCAGTTTTACTAAACATGAACGGAACGCCTCGTCTCTGTTACGTAGCTGGAATGCAAATTAACCTGCTAAAATCGCTTAAAGTATCGCTGTGCAGAATAATCAATATTTTATTCGTTTACATTCAAAAGAGTTGTATGCTTGATATCACTACAAATGTATCTATATTAGACAGGATCGTTAAGACAATTAAAGAAATGAATTGTAAACAAACAAATCTAATTATATCAATTTCCATATGTATATCACTGTTTCTTGTGTTATAATATTGCATATTGAGATAAATCTATTATTGTTTCAAATTTGATTAATTCTGTGCTTTATGGAAATGTTTATCTGAGCAAATCACATCTCCGCTGTTACTTCTTAGAAGCAATGTTTTACCTATCAATCGGTAAGTGAATAGCTTCCATCTCATATGCGAGAGCTCTAAAATTTTCCGTTCACCATCGTAATTGCAAATGATTTAAAGGTTGTTGCTATGATAAAACACATTATAGAATTAAATCACATTTCACATATACACATTGCTTCCCTAACATTGCATTTTTCTGCATTATGATGTCTTCTCACTAAAAGTGAGATTAACCGATTTTTCGCTTCGTTCTTTGCATTTAGTTGGGTAGGAATCATTGCACTGCAGCCTTAGAAGAAATAAGTAGATGCATTCCATATAATCTCTACTTAGTATCTGCCGATATGAATGTTGAGTAGCTGGTTGGCTGGCTGATTCATCAAATATACATGTAAAATAACTGCAAATTATTTGTTCCAAATTTTTCTTTTCTAAAGTGTCAGATATTTTGTTAACATTTCCTGAGTTATCGATTTGTAAATTATTCTGTATGTAACTTTATATGTTTGTACGTATGTATGTATGTGTGCGTGTATATGTATGCATGTATGTATGCTTATACATATATATATATATATATATATATATATATAATATATATATATATATATATATACACACACACATACAGGTTGTGGTGAATAAATTCTCTAAATTACTGTCATGTAGTATTCTATGCTGATGACACACCTTTGTACACTTATTTAGACAAATCTAACGATTTGTTTGATAAGGTTGAAATCACTGATAACTTTGGGAATGATCTTCGATCTATTGGTGAGTGGCGTAGGAAATGACCCGTAACGTTTAATCCATTGAAAACTAAACTTCTTTCAATTAATCGCTTCATACATCCTTTCTTGTCCTCTTCTCCGATGTATGGTATTGATTTACCTGAGAGTCGTTCTCTTCGTCACCTAGGTGTGTCTTTCTGTAATGATTTTATTGGAGGACATACATTGACTCCATTGCCAAATCGGCTGCAATGAAGACAGGCTCATTCCTTCGTCCGAGGAGTTATCACACTCCTGAGACTATTCATTATCTTTATAAGTCCACTATTCACCCCTGCGTCGAGTACTCTTGTCACATATAGGCAGGGGCTCCGGCAGATTCTTTAACTCTATTGGACCGCATTTGACACCATGTTTGTAATACTATTGGTCCTGATCTATTTTCTAAATTGGATTCACTCTTTCATCGTCGTCGTGTGGCTTCCTTATGTCTTTTCTATAAGTATTTTCATAGACATTGTTCAGCTGAGCTCTCTTCTCTGGTTTCTCCTCTAAGAACTTATCAGCGATCAACAAGAATTGCATTCAGTTCTCATCAGTATATTGTGCAACCTCATAAGTGTCATAAAGCATTTTATAGTATTAGTTTTTTCACTTGTACCTCTGAACTTTGGAATTCACTTCCACAGTTTTATTTTCTCCTACAATATGATAATATGATCTCCAGTTTTTTAAGTTTCATTGTACATCGTCAGCTATTGAATTCTGTCAAGCGTCCATTTTATTCTAGTAGTTCTTGCGCTTTCAGTGATCTGAGGGCCTTGTAGTGAGCGAATGCTTTAAAAAAGAACAAATTACGCAAAAATGAAAATAATACTGACATGTCATTTTAACACACAAACACACACATATATATATATATACATATAATTATCAATTAGTCAATTTAGGGTAGCAAAAAAATTCAATAGAAATTTATCGCTACCAGCGGCCTGGTGGAAAAGAGAAAATAGTCATCGACTAAATATATAAATATAACAATTTAGGAGTGACCCTAACGGGTCATTCGTCCACCAGAAAGAGCAGCCATAACTCACACCGCCAAGTAGTAGTAATTCAGAAATTAGGTGAAAATTTAAAAACATTTACCCTAATCCTAAATTGTTATATTTATATATTTAGTCGATGACTATATATATACATACATATATATATATATATATATATATATATACCAAAATTACATAGAAATATCGTGAAATACTAACGAGTAAATTAAATCAATAAAAGTGCCATTGGCTTCAACTACGGCCTCCAATTGCATTCGGAATCTCGTGCAAATTTTCTGGATGGTCTCCTTGCCTAAGTTTGTGAACGCTACCATAATCCCTGCCCTCAGTTAATCTCTCGTGTTTCATCTTCGGTCTCTCGCTCAACGGCGCCCCATACATAATAATCAAGGCGATTGGTGTTTGTGGTGTTAGGTGACCAGATGGTAGGGGTGGTGTGGTCAAGGAAATTGTCTGACTGCCATGACTGTATACGCTTCCCACTGTGACATGGTGCAGAGTCTTGTTCCCAGACATAGGGTCTTCCAGCAGCCACTTTCTTGACCCAGGGCAGCACTTCCTCCTCCAGGCACTTGTTATAGGCCTCCGTGTTTAGTCTGAGACCGTGTGAGAATATGATTGGAGGCATAACGTCGCCATCACAAGTGATCACTCCAAATTTCATGATGTTGATTGGATGTTTGATTTTAATCACTCTCGGTACATGTTTTGGGGACAAAGCAAGCGGAAGTTTGTTTTGTGTGTTCACCACCTTATCATCACAGAAATATTTCCCGTCTGAGACAAACCAAAGCATGTTCGATTGGAGGGGATGCTTGAATTTGTTCAAAGGTTTCGTAGCACGGTCTTTCCTCTAGTCGTTGATGACTTGGTATAAAAATTAGCCCTTTCCCGTCTTCTATGAGGAATACCGAATGTCTTCATGCAGTACCCGCCTGATACGAAACTCACACACTCCCATGTCGCTGGTGATGAGCCTGATTGACTTGGAAGGATCGTTGTCAACCATGGCCTGGATCTCACCAACAAATTCAGTTCTTTTCTTATCAGAAGGATCACAGTGAGTTTTTCGAGATGCTGTACCTTCGAAATCACCATTATACTCATCCAACTCTTTCCGAATGCTCTGCACTCTCCTCAGGTTGACACCGAAGCACTCAGAAAAGCTCCTATTGGGGCTTCCGGTGCGAATGCCAAACGGTACATCATGTCGTTTCCAAATTCCTGGCAGAGGGAATTGCCACATGGTGCTGGATGTCTCACAGACGGTGCCCAGATGACCCTACTGCACTGAAAATGAAAAGCAAGCAATGGGCATGCGCATGCGCGACATAAAAACTTTTTATGGCCTTTCACGTTTCTCACTATAACATATACTTAAGCTGTGCGTGTTTTGATATTTTTATTTGCAATTCCTGGCTTTTTTTAGTTTGTACTGCTTCCTCTTACTCCGTTGCGGGTGACTACTGTTTCCATGTGATGTTGCCATTGGTTTCGCTAAAAAAACAGAAACACAGCATTTAACAAGTAATTCTTACGTCAATTGGAGGTATATTTAAATCATAACTAGCATTAAAATGATTAATTTCCATTTTGCCCTTGACTATTAAAACGTCAAGATGTACAGAAAGTTTGCATAGACTCACCAAAGCATATATTACTTCCATTCTCAACCTCGCTTATGACATGTTACGTCAATTTTTTCTCATTGTGTTTCAGAGAAATAGACACTACATCTTAGATTTAGAAGCAACATTTAGGGGTTCAGAGCACCAAGGGGTAAAACCATCACTCAGGTTTGCCCTCCTGCTTCAAAATCCAGTTCCGTTTACAAATGAAATGGAATTGAAGACAGTCAAATGACATATGATTTCTAGATTTGGTGTAGACCAGAAATCATTCATGTGAAACTAAATAAACTCCGAACTCCTTTTATAATTTACCATGATTGCATGAATGCATAATGATTGCATAATGTAAAGACTCAGAGAGATTGGGAAAGCCATAAAGCGGTGATAAGCGCCACAGACTGAGATCGATTCTTAAATTCATTTTATAATTCTGAACAACACTTGATTACATTTTATCATAATGTCACCACAATAAATTCTAAGAGCTCTTATATTATTAACTCCGTCTATACAAATTATGTGGTTGTATTCATAATTTTGCTGTGTGTTGAATATTATCTAACATATTTAATAATGGACACGAGAATGGCCAATTATACTAACCATTGAATGATTGATTTCGCTTAGAAGAACGTCAGACAAGATTCAAAATGAATAACTATCCTTATTAGAAAATAAAGATATCAACTGAAAACTGAAGATAATTTCGCTGAGTTCACAATCGCACTAGAATTTCTGTGCCACTCAAATTGTTGAAAATCATTTGCAGTAATTAACTTACTTTAACATTAATTTATAATAAACTTTGTGACTGGTAGTTTTCAAAACACTAATCATATACTTATTTGATTATATTTTCTTGCTTAACCTAAGTAACATTACAAGAAAACTAGAAATAGCAATAAAATTGTTTTATGATTTGATTTTTAACTTCAAATTATTTTAACTTCAAAATTATTTCAATGTACGCAAAACATTGCCACAAAGAAACTGAATATTGAGACTTGTAATTACCGTAGTAACCATAATATAAGTGTCAGTAAGAACAATTGTATTTAAATAGTCATAATAGAAGATTAACAACACGTTGAGACTAAACATTATATAAATAGTTAGATATATTTAATATCTATCTTTCATGAAAATTTCAAGTGAATGGAGGAAATATTTCGTAAATTATGAGGGAATAAAGAAACAATCTTCCAAATTGCAGCGGCCAAAAGTTAAGGGAGACTCAGAAAAAAATGAACTACTAAGCGAGATATTTGTTGTTTAGAAGACTGTTAATGGGCTAACAGTTACTTCTTACGATCTTACATTATTGGACCATTCAACTGTCAACATGGCAGCTTGTAAGAGACGATGAGTGTACTGTGATGAAAAACAACGGATTGTATACCTACACTAAGGGGAAAAGTCAAATTCTGTGGTAGCAACTGCTCTAGAAATGTCTAGAAGTGCTGTGCAACGAATTGTAGCTCGTTTTATGTCATCAGGATCAACAAATACTAAAACCAAAACCGGCAAACCTCGTAAAATTTCACAAATATATGATCGTATTATGGTTAGAATGTCACTGTGTGATAAGTTTAATGGTTCTGCTGAGATACCACGCGAGTTCCGCTCCACTTCCGATGTCAACGTACCGCGCAAAATAGTTTCTAGGAGGTTAGAAGTTTCTGGGTTGCTTGCTCGGATGGCAAAGAAACGTTTGCTCTCAAAGAAGAATCAAAGAGCCCATCTTCGCTTTGCTCCCTAACATGGGTGTTGAACATAAGAACTGTGGTCGCAGGTTCATTTTAGCGATGAATCGAACTTTAATGTGATTGGTTCCGATGGCGGAATGTACGTCCGACGAGAAGTCGCGAAAGGTTATCTTGTGCATGTGTGAAGAAGATAACGAAATATGGAAGAGGCAGTGTAATGGTATGTGGAGTGATCTCTGCTACTGGTCCGGGTCCATTTATTCGCCTAAAAGGGACTGCCAATTCTGAAATCTAAGCAGATTGTTAAACAGCATAATTGTCAAAATTTGTGTCCCTTTGAAACCTATAAATCGATATCACTAAAAGGCACTGTGATTTAGTTATTTATAATAAATAATAAGGATAGGAATAGAGGCATCTACAAAGGATGAAAAGTAAAATCAACCTCGGTGGAATTTGGGCTCTAAACACAAAGCCGCGGAGAATATTGCCCTGCGTTTTAACATTTCTGCCAGTTCACCGTCTTTGGATCAATACAAGAAATTCATGTTCTCGATTTCTGTTGAAACGAACTAATTACCAGACACTATGTAAAATGCTTTGGTAATAATATATATATATATAATATATATATATATATCCACATAGTGGATTCTCTCTCATATTTGTGTATTAATAATATTTAGTGAATCTCAGTATTTTATGCGCTAGACCACTGGTGTTTAAATTGATGTTATTAAATTAATATCCAATTTTTTCACCCTCTTTTTGACTTTAATTATAAATTGATATGTTCTCAAACCGGCGTAAACTACTGCAGTGAATTACTTATGCAGTATTTAATTGCGGAAAATTTGGCGCGTTAGAACGAGGGCATTTGAATATAACTGTGAATATAACAGGCCGAACTACTCGTGTCTTTGACCTCGTATTAATATATAGCGTGCAGTTCGACAAATTATATTTTATGACGTACCTCACCGATGATCTGAGGATAATTATGTAAGTAAAATTGTATGATTTATTAACAGTGAACCAATTGTATGGGGTTAATCTATATTTTTTTGTTATTTTTCATTTGTCCTGCTCGTTTACGTTCTTAGTGTGCTAAATTTTTCTTGAGAAGAATTCTTAGTGGTTGAGTCCCTTTGCGGATCTATGTCTAGCGTTAGAGCGTCCACATAGTGTATTCTCTCTCATATTTGTTTGTGTGTATATATATATATATGGAGAAAGAGAGTGAGTTTGAGAAAGAGCTAGTTAGATAGATAGATAGATAGATAGATAAATAGATAGATAGATTAGATAGATAGATAGGTAGATAGATAGATAGATAGATAGATAGATAGATAGATAGATAGATAGATAGATAGATAGATAGATAGATAGATAGATAGATAGATAGATTAGATGGCGGACTAGTTCGTGCTACTAGGCTACGAAACATTAGCTAGCAGGAGACTAAGTCAAACTGAGTTACTGGGTATATTTATATGTAGAACACGTATACGGATAAGATATATATCAAATAGGAGTGCACAAACACACACACGCACATATGTCACTCATATATATATATATATATATATTATATATATATATATATATATATATATATATACATATATATATACATATATACAGAGAGAGATATGAAATAATCGTTTATATATATATATTTACTGTCCCACCTAAAACTTGTTATGTCATTTTAATGAGAAGTATCCTCTTCTTCTGTCTTCATTCCGTGACTAAATTGCTTACATGTTTTCGTTCAAAGATTTTGCAATTAAAGATGACAGGCGTACAAACGATAGGGCAACGCTGAAGTTCTCTTTCTTTCTACTTATTACGCAGGAGAATGCGTAGTGCGAGCAAGGAAAGTACGATGCAGTCAGGATCCAACTGGGGACAATTAACATTATTATTTCCTTGGAACTTACTAAAATATGTTATTGGAGTTGAGAAGGCAATATGAACGTGAAAGAACACATTTAAGGTAAGAAAACGCAAATACAGGCATACGCATACGTTCATATTTATCTACACACACAAACACACACACACATATACATATGTGTGTGTGTATGTGTGTGTGTGTGTGTTTACTGATGCATTACGGCATGCAATATTTTTGTAGCCGTCTTAATCGAAATTGACTCCAGGATATCAAGCAAATATAATGTCGATCTCAAAATATTGCTCTTTAGATGTAATTGCGAGATGCATCATTTTTATAAGCTAAATAAAAAAAAATAATTCTAATAGTTTCCAAGCCTTTATTATTCCCATGAAACAAGATTTAACGGTTAAATGAGGAGGGATCGTGATTCTTAAAATCTTGTGTATACACAAACGTATGTAATATATTGATCAAATTATAAAAAATCAACAGTTAGCTCAAAGGAGGCCTTAGATAATGTATAGTGTATTTTCATTCTTATTTTTCTTTTTATGAGCGTTGCATGCTATTTATATGATTTTGTATCATTTAGTTTTCTTCCATTGGTAATTTATTCTTTAATATACTGGGTGTACTGTAAAGCCCTCGTGAGAGGAGTTTAAATAAAAATCTGGTTGTGTCTCATAAATTCCACACGTTGCCAATTGTTATTTTTTCTTACTGACTTTTCTTCTTCATTGGGGATGAAGATGTATATGTTTTACTAGAATTACCAGCGGAGATTTATCTTTGCTATTGATTTCCTGTTAAATCTCACTTTTTGTTACTTTCGTTTGTTTTTTCTTGTTTGTGTCAGTAAACAAAAAGGCAAGATCTTTGAAAATATGTCACTATAACCCGAATATGAAAATTATTCAATAAATATATCAATGGGCGTTTTAAATTTTAAATAGAAATAAGATGTGCATAATTTTATCACGGTTACAAAGAAGCACATATACTTACAGTGTCGAATTCCAAACTGTTTGTTCAGTGGTATGTAATTCGTTTAAGAGCTGAGTATTGTCTATAGACATTAGCCAATATTTGCATCTAAAACGTGACTCTCTGTAGATACCTACCAAAAGTTAAGTGTTTCTACAGAGGTGAATTCATATTATCTTAACTATTAATGAAAAAAAAAAATACGCAGATTAGGAATTTAAACAACAGACGGTGCCAACCATAAAACAACGGCACCCTTAATACGTGAAGCAAAATAGGAGTTAAAACGATTATCCTCATCGTTGATGGTATCTTAGTACTTACAATCCACTCTAAAATGCTTTGAAATGGAAATAATAGTTTACGAATTAATTCACCTGCTGATATCTCTCTCTGTCTTTCTCCTTCTCTCTCCCTCCCTCCTTATATATATATATATATATATATATGTGTGTGTGTGTATGTGTGTGTATGTGTGTTTGTATATATATACTGAGACATAAACAGAGAGATATATATGCATGTTTGTGCATATATATATATATATATATATATATATATATATATGTGTGTGTGTGTGTGTGTGTGGTGTGTGTGTGTGTGTGTATGTATAAATATATATGTATGTATATATGTATGCGTAAATATATACATATACATGTAAATGGATGTGTGTATTTTTCCCTTCTTTACAATTTACACGGAAAAAAATAGATAAACCGTTACCAGGGCAGCAAAAATCACACTAGTTATGCGGACTTAACATCCTGTTTGTAAAGGTAGAAACTCCGGCTTGATGTGAAATATTTTGTATAATATATATAAATAAATAAATGGAATGAAACGCAGGTATTATTCAAATTGTTTTGAAGGTAGAGTAAGCGATCATCACGGTATAGACCTCCATTGATGCTTGAGAACTTGTCTGCAGAACTTCTTATAGTGACATCAAACCCATTGGGTGTATCTTTACGGACCCACAGCTTTATATGGTAGATTTTCTGGCGGCTGACACGATAATAATCTCTTCCCTGGTGAGACCACCTTTGTTATGAGCTAGCTAGAGTGCCTTATTAAGTACTTTGGGGTTGATGGAGGAATAGAAACTAGAAATGTCAAACTGGATAATAAACTTAGTGCTCCTATTATTAGTAATGTAACTAAAAGCCAGTCGACAACTTGGAGTGAATTGGACCATAAACTAAGTTTGAAAATTTTAATTAAGGTAGAAATATATTTATCTAGAATATTTTTACCAAGTAAACCAATGTCAGAGCTAGAAGGACAGATGTCTTAAGGATGGGTTATTAAAAACATTTTTCATGATCTTTTAAAATAAAACGAGGTTGCTTAGTATCAAGTGGTTCTGTCTTCATTAGTAAATTATACTTCTCCATAATTTTCTTAGCTTCAAGGTTGGCTTTCCTGAGTGCACCTTTGCCTGTAATCCTATAAATTTTTTGAATTTATTTTTTAAACAGTTCCAAGTAATAATCCCTGTTAAGTTTATACAGGTTTCCCGTTTTATCTAATTGTACTAGTTTACTATCCATGCTATGAGATTCCTTGGTGATATTGTGAAGATACCTCAGATGTTTATTCCTTAGGGGTGATCGGTGAAATTTAATATTTCTCACAATAGACCAAAGATCATCTTCAAACGGTTTCAACCTTTGGTTAGGTGGAGGATTATTTTTAGATTTACATAATTCCTTAAATTCAGAAGTTATAACATTAGTGGGCTGTTGAAGGTGCTTAATGTCGAAGAAAAAAGTGAGCCATCTGATACGGTTAATAACGGAATTTTTCTTATTAAAGAGTTGCTTAAAGGAATAATCCTTTGGGAGAATCGGTATATCCTTAAGGGATGCGTTTAAATTAAATAACTCCATATGCGGTAACTATTTTATTAGCAGGTTATATGGAAACCTTTTTGAAGTATATATAAATGAATGTGGGAATTTTTCCCTTGTTTACAGTAAACACGGAAAAATAAATGAACAGTTACCAGGGCAGCATTCTCGAAATATGTCGGAAGTAAAAGAATTTGAATAACACCTGCGTTTAACTCATATATATACATATTTGCCAGTCATCTTACGACGTTGGACCCGTTGAAATCTGCACCTGTTTTCTCTCTCCCTTTTCTGTCGTCGAACGTAGGCTGGAGACGATACGGTTAAGATAATGTTTTTTTCTTTTTTGAACGTAGAATTGCAGTTAGAACAGAAAAAATGGTGAGTAAATCGCCCTTTTTCCGGTTTGTAAAAGTAATATACACAGTATTTCTGCTGTTCTATCTGCAATTCAGCGCAGATAGAACGTATCGAAGCTGTAGAGTGTGGATTTAATTAATGGTAGTATGTAACTTTTACCATATTTTGTTACTGTACTCTGAAAAGGAAATGCAAATCCGGAAAGTGTTTGATATCAAGCGTAAAAAAAGACTCACGTTTTTCTTGCTCATTTAGATTTAAAATATGCGCTTGATAAAATATGTACCGGTAATTTATCAAATGTTCGATTCAGCTCATTAAATTGCATAACTTATATGAAAGGAGAAAACTTTATTTCCCTTTGATTTTTAGTAACTGTTTACTGTTCTGTAAATATTCACAACCACTTGTATTACGTTAGATTTGCATGATATACACAAAACTCTTACAAAAATTATCTAGCATGGCTGTCACCAAACTTCATATGTTTGAGATAATCATCAATGAAGTCCGCATTATATAATTTTCGAAAAATAACGGAAGTAATAAAATATACTACTTGTCCTACGATGCACATATACATCAGAAGTGTTATATTGATCTTCACCCCTCTGCATATGGCGAAATCAATTAGAGTAATATAATATAGTCAATTGCATGATCGATTACAATGTTACCAAACTTCAGCTGTTCAGAATCTGCATCCGATTCTTTATACACAATTTATGGCTTTGCGGTTATATTTTATATCTTACTTTTAGAAATTCAGATACATGTGCCTATCATAATAGAGAAATAAATATATTAACTTCTCACCGTACAATAAACCATTTAATGTTGTTTCATGAACTTGTAGTTATGAAGATCATTTTACAGTTATAAATTATCAAGTTCGATCCCAGTTTATATATAATTGTGGAGGTGCCATTCGCCATGCTCTTGAGAAAATCCAAAACTTTGAAGTGAAATAGAGCTTGTTACAGTGATCGTACCACAGGATTTGGTTGGGAATACAAGTGCCTCCGAATATTTAACTATTTACAGTTGTTAGGCATGAAACATATATGTATATACATAGACACACAAGAACACACACACACACACACACACACACACACACACACACACACACACACACACACACACACACACACACACACACATATATATATATATATATATATCTTATGTATAAATGGCAATTTTGCCTGTCTGTTACAATCTTGCTCCCTGGACCAGGGAACCAATCATCATCACACTTTGTATACGTGTTGAACTAATATCCAACTCACTTAGACTAATTGGATTTCAATAAAAATCGATAATGGATCGACTACGAGGGTTAGGCTATTACATGATAAAATGAGAGGGGGGCAAAAGTGTTAGGTTCGGGGAAGTTGACATAATGAGAGTGGTTGATATCAGGGAAGGGGAGGAGACAGGAGGAGATAGACACACAGGTAATGCGAGAGACAAGGAGAGAGAACGAAAGACTGGGACACTACCATATATGTAACAGACAATTTGTGTGTGTCTCTGTGTGTGTGTGTCTGTGCGCGTGTATGTGTGTGTTCGAAAATCGACGTATGGTTATTCAAAAGATTCAGTAATCTTAGGACTATTATAGAAACTTTATTTTCATTTACGTATTTGCATTAACACACCTTAGCTTATAATATTTTCTATAAATCCACTATCATAAACATTTTATACCACGAGCTCAACGACGATGACGTCACATTTTCTATATGAGTGTGTACCTTAAAAGACATCTATTTCTCTATAAGTTATAGTGAAATACAGTCATTCACTCTCTCTCTCTCTCTCTCTCACACACACACATGCACATGCACACGCACACATATATACAAAATATGATTTTGCATGTGTATTTACGTATGTGTATATGAAAGATGTGTGTGTGACAGTACAAGTACATGAAAATACACACCTACCCTCACTAACTCTACCCCTCCTTCTCTCTCTCTCACGCACACACAAACACGTGCGCACACGCACGCACACATACAGACACACGTCCATTTCATATACACGTACAGACATCTTTTACTTTTTCCTCTCTTTCACTTTCAGCTCTCAGTTCAAAGCAAATGCCACGGTTTCACGTTGTCTTCTCTTTCAAATTCTGCACTCTTCAAAGCATATAGAAATAAAACATTTTTACGGAAATTAAGGAATACATTCGAAAACTGAGTTGCTGATTTTTATGCATGGGGTATCAAATGATTCACTAATCTTTCGGCTTATAAATGAACTTTATATTCATTTACATATTTGCATTACAAACATTTAACATGTTAATCTTTCTATAATTCAACTATCCTAAACGACATTTTATACGACGACGACGACATTATGTTTCCTATATGAGTGTGTACCTTAAGAAACAACCATATATCTATATCTTATGGGGAAATACAGTCACCCACTTTCCCTCTCACATGCAGACGCACACATACATACAAAAATGTATGCATAATTATGTTCGTGTATATAAAAGATAATGTGTATGTATGTGTGAAAGAGAAAGAGAGAGTGAGAACTACTTATACGTACATGCAAAAATATGCATTCAACAACACACAGTTTCACTCACTCTCTATCTCTCTCTCATATACACACACACACGTCCAATTCATATACACGTACAGAAATCGTTCACTTTCTTCTCGCTTTCACTTTCTGCTCTCACTTCAAAGCAAATATCTTATTTTTACTTTCTCCTCTCTTTCAATGCATGCCCTCCTCAAAGCACAGAGAAATTATAAATTTTTAGGGAAATTAACAAACAATCATACGATCCCATATGATCAACCATATGATTTTGTTGACAATTTCCTGCTTCAAACGAAAGAATGCTATAAAATAACTTCCTTTGGCTCAGACACATGCACACGCACGCACACACACACATACACACACACACACACATGCACACATACACTCTAGCTAAATCTTTTGTATGAATTATATTATTTGTTGCTTTGTGCACGCGCAAAATTATAGCTCAAATCCAATTGAAATCACCTTTTTCTATTCCGTAAATCGTGTTCGTGATGAGTGTATCTAAAAACATGACCTTTGATATAGATTTAAAAGGAAGCTCTCCTAGAAATCCTGTCATTTACATGTTGATTCTAATATCCGACATGATACTTGCGCTCCCTCCCACCATAATTTTTTTCCTAAATTTCTTCCGATTCCTATGTTTTAAACAGAGGAGTTTAAGATTTCACCAAAAAAACACGTTCTCAATATTTTAATTTTCTCCCTCCCCATTCCAATTCCTTCAATTTTCACTTTTTTCGAAATTTTCTCCTGTTTATCCACGGAGAAAAAAACAGAGTTTACCAATTTTTAAGAATTTTCTTCTTTCTTCTTAAAGAAATACTACAATCTGCTTCCCAAACATCCACCCATTACCTTACCATTTTCAAAAAGCTACGAACTCCCAATGTTTCACTTTTAGCTTTTTAGATATAATAATATCGTTTACCTGTGGTTTATAGCATGTCGTGTTTTCTGGTTGTGGCCTAATATTTTTTCGTCCGCTCGCTCACTACAATGCTACGCATGCGTGAAACATCAGACGAAACCGAAACGTTGCGTGCTTTTGGCTTTTTCAAAGCGGGTAGGTGATGGGTGGGTGAGGTTGGGGAATTAAACTTAAAAGAAAAATAATATTTCCCAGATTCGTAATTTCTGTATTTTTCAACATGCATAAAAAAAAATCCGTAAACATGTTTCAAATTATAAAAAATTGCTGTGGGGATGGGCGGAAACCTAAATTTTGAAATTAGGACTTCTGTGAAAAATCGTATTAACCTCCCTTTAATACGATAAAACAATACATAGTGTGTTATCCTTCTTGAGAATAGAAAGCGCTTTCATGCAAACCTATGCAAATTGTACCCCAACTTCACTTTTAACCAAATACTTCCATTATGCCACTAATCCCGTTCACTATATATCAGCTGCACTGATTCTGCCCATACGAAAGGAATAAATATAGAATAGAATATGGCCATAGGACATAATACCCGGGCAACGCCAGGATGCATATTTACATGCCTGTATATATATATATATATATATATATATATATATATATATATATATATATATATATATATATATATATATATGTATATATATATATATTATCAATCATCCGCTGAAAACACATGAGTTGCACTAATCACAAATACGTGAAATATTTCCAATATTCATTTACCACAGAAAATGTACAAATCTCGTCATCTTAATTAATGGGAATCACATCCTAGATATAGTGAGCATAAAATTCTGAAAATGGACTTTGAGATAACCTCCTCTTAGCTTATACATACACACACACACACACACATGTATATATATATATATATATATATATATATATATATTATATATATATATATATATATTATATATATATATATATATATATATAAGCACACATGTACACACAAAGATAGATAAAGAGAGAAATATTCAAGTTACATAAATCAAATTGATTTTCATAGACACATGAACATTTCTATTGATTGACCTCCCGTGAATCCAAGTGACATATATTAAATAAATATGGAGTTTCTATGAAAATATTATTGATTGGGTTATATTGATATGCTTTAAGGTAGCGGAGAAAAAGAAGGATGAACAAATTTGCTTACGATATTTTATTTGAATATTCTTTAGCATCTTAAGAAGTTTTTAGTGTTGTACACGTATTTTTATAAGGACGCCTGCCTTGAAGAGAATTTTATAAATGTTATTGCGTGGTCTTCGCAGTGAGAGCTATTTAATCTTTCACATAAGAAGGATAAGATGCTATACGAAATATAAAGAAAATATGAAGAAAGAAATAATGAAAACTGATCCGTAAAGTAATCTATTAAAGCTTAATCGATATATTCAAGTTACATTTTAAACGACAGAGAATGCATTACGATGATAACATTAATATCTGTCAAAATAAACAGTATTGGTTTTTCGTGATTTGTGCATTGTGTTACTCCCTGGATTACGAGTAATATCTATCAATGTTTTCACGTGAGATATGTCGAACATTTTAGGTGATTAGAATGAAGTACTAAACTGAAAACATAGAAGCATGACAGATAAAGTATGTATAAAAAAAAAGATACGAATAAATTATGTCCCAGATGAGATATATATCATATATGCGAACATGCCTCGTGCTCTCTTCTAGCTTTCCTCATTGCTTTGTTTTATTCTTCCGCTTCGCCTATACTGCAGAAATCGGTTGACAC
The DNA here is from genome assembly GCF_006345805.1 of Octopus sinensis. Taxonomy (NCBI): domain Eukaryota; kingdom Metazoa; phylum Mollusca; class Cephalopoda; order Octopoda; family Octopodidae; genus Octopus; species Octopus sinensis. The sequence goes on along the minus strand of NC_043006.1, from coordinate 98,203,574 downwards.
AGAGATACCTAAACGATATAAGAAGCTGTTTGCATGAAGCGTAGCTACAAAAATACTATAGCTACTCTAAAGTGCATATAATCGACACAAAACCGCCCACATAGAAACACACAACCATGCATATATGTGTGTGTGTGCATGTGTGTGCATATATATGAGCATGTCTATATTTATATATATATGTAAACAGCCAACATGCAGCAGGTATGTAAACATGTCATTATTCTGCACTTCACTTCGACTGACGAATTCATTTTAAAGTACAGGCTTCCTATCTGAGAAGTATCTAGAAAATCTTACTAGTCTTGAGTCTTGTATACGCTTTAATTTTCCTTTATTTCTATCTACCTGGTGTCTCTGTAGATTATTCTTAATATTATCCTAATTTGTACACTCAAAGAGGATATCTCTCCGCCAATGCAACGCACGCACACTGTTTTCATCCCTCACTCTCTTTCTTAACATCTTATCAATTATCCATCCTACGTGAATTTTACTTCCTTCTCTTAGACCCCGGTACCTACTCCATTACGTGTCTACCAGTAATCGCTTCAGACAGACCTCTAACGTGTGGTCGTCACTTTATTTACCAGCTTGCACTTTTTTACTACTATGCCTGCGACAGGTAGGTACAGATTGATAATTTGTGTTGACACGACGTACTTCACGAGACTAACAAAACGCTCACTTTGATTACTACCGACCTCTACTCTTCGGCGAGTCCAGATGTGTCAGTGACGCTCGCCACAACAGATAGATAGATACATAGATAGGTAGATAGCTAGATAGCTAGATGAATAGATAGATAGATAGATAGATAGATAGATAGATAGATAGATAGATAGATAGATAGATAGATATATATATAGATAGATGGATAGATAGATAGATAGATAGATAGATAGATAGATAGATAGATAGATAGATGATAGGTAGATAGATAGATAGATAGATAGATAGAAAGACAGACAGACAGACAGACAGACAGACAGATAGATAGATAGATAGATAGATAGATAGATAGATAGATAGATAGATAGATAGATAGATAGATAGATAGATAGATAGATAGATAAACACATTTATTAGACATACATATACACAAACGCGTGTGCGCAAATAATATTTAAGCTTACCTATTTGCGTATATGTTTGGGGATGTTTAATAACATTCGTTTTGAAAATGCAAGCTTAAAGGAAGTGCATGACATGTGTATCTCGAGGGAAGGTTTACGTAATCAAGAAAGCAGCTTTTAGATTTTCTTTAAATTGAGTATTACCTATATTTCTGCATGTACTTTCTGTGGCTTCTAATGTTATGATTATATACTCGTGAGAAGATCTTTCAATCTAAATACTTCTGAGATATATTCTTACTATTAAATGTGATACATACAGTTGCGGCCAAAATGTTCAGAACGGCATTGTTTTCGTCAGAAAAGTAAATATAAGATTTTTATCAAAGTGGTTTTATATTCTACAATATTATACATACAATATTAAGTGTTATTGTCTGAGAATTTGGTGTAATTTGAGATGATAATACAAAAGTTATGGATGATTTAGTGATTTACTGCAAAACCCATGGCGGCTAAAATAACCAGAACGGTTGACAAAATAACAAAATAATCAAAAATGACAGAGAATACTAGAATTATTTAATATTTAGTGTGAAGCCCTTTAGCTTCAATCACACTCTGACATCTTTGACTGCATGAGGAAATTAAATTTTCAATTTCTTGCTGGGGGAACTTATTCCATTCTCCCTGAAGGGCATTCCATAATTGCTCAGTTGTTTTAGGATTTCTGGCTTTCGAACGTTCTTCTAGAATATTCCATACATTTTCAATAGGATTGAGATCTGGGCTTTCAGCAGGCCAATTCATAACAATAACCTTTTCAGCCTTAAGGAAGTTCATGACCACCTTAGCCTTGTGACATGGGGCATTGTCCTGCATGAGTATGGGTGGTCGCTTAGTTGAATTTCTCAGCACAGGCAAGACATGATCTTTTACAAGTTGTTTATAAACTCCTGCATTTACCTTTCCATGTAATCGCACCAAAGGGCCCACACCATCTCCAGATATCATCCCCAAACCATGACACTTCCTCCACCGAATTTAACACTAGTCTTAAGGCATTTAGGCGACAATTTTTCACCTACTTTTCTACGAACGTACCTTTTCCCATCTGAGCCAAATAACACAAACTTAGATTCTTCACTGAAATGCACCGTTTGCCATTTTTCTAGAGACCACAACAAACACATGTTTGGTTGCAAAGTTAAGACGACACTTTTTATTCTTGGAGCTGATCAGTGGCTTAACTGCATGTGCTCTTGCTTGTAGGTCATGTTCAACTAAACGACGAGACACAGTTTTTCGAGATAAAGTTTTCTTCAATACAATGCTCATTTTCCGAGAAACAGCAGCAGCAGTTTTAAATCTGTCCTTTTTAACCAACTTTACCATAGCACGATCTTCTCTCTTGGTTGTTTTTCTTGGCCTACCTGTAAACTTTCTAGCTTCACACGAACAACAATCATCGTAGACCTTAAGAATATCGTGTACAACACTTTTTGACTTGTTAACAATCTTTGCAATAGATCCAATACTTAAATTATCCTTCCTTCGAAGCTTAATAGTCTGCTGACGAATTGGTAACGGAGTAAGTGGCATTATATTAACAAAGTACACTGCAAATATTCTTACTAATGTTTAGTAAACGAACCATCACGTAAAAAAATTCAAAACATTAGGGTTCGTCGGTTAAATATACTAAAACACGGAGTAAAAGCAACCGTTCTGATCATTTTGGCCGCCATGGGTTTTGCAGTAAATCAGTAAATCATGCATAACTTTTGTATTATCCTCTCAAATTACACCAAAATCTCAGGCAATAACAAATAATATCGTATTTATTGTCTGTGTAAATTATAAAATATAAAACAACTTTGATAAAAACTTATACTTACTTTTCTGACGAAAACAATGCCGTTCTGAACATTTTGGCCGCCACTGTATATTGTTTATTTTGCATTTGTTTCTTACAGCGCTGGCTTGTGTGTATTAAATATCTATGTAGCTGTTGTTTCGGTGACGGTGAATTAGTTCGTTAATAATTGCTACTAATTGCTTCTACTTTAATAGTTGTGGAGGTGCAATGGCCCAGTGGTTAGGGCAGCGGTTATAGGATCGCGGTTTCGATTCCCAGACCTGGCGTTGTGAGTGTTTATTGAGCGAAAACACCTAAAGCTCCACGAGGCTCCGGCAGGGGATGGTAGTGATCCCTGCTGTACTCTTTCACCACTCTTTCTCCCACTCTTACTTCCTGTTCCTGTTGTACCTGTATTTCAAGGGGCCGGCCTTGTCACTCTCTGTGTCACGCTGAATACCCCCGAGAAGTACGTTAAGGGAACACGTGTCTGTGGAGTGCTCAGCCATTTACACGTTAATTTCACGAGTAGGCTGTTCCGTTGATCGGATCAACCGGAACACTCGTCGTCGTAACCGACGGAGTGCTTCCCGTAGTCTCCTGTAGCCAGACAGGTTCTTCCAGCAGCCACCCTTTTGCGGCAGGGCAGCACTACCTCCTCCAACCATTTGATGCAGTCCTCCTTGTTGAGTCTGAAGCCGCGTGGGAAAATAAATGGAGGCATAACGTCGCCATCACTTGTGATCGCTCAAAACACAGTGATGCTGACTGAATGTTTGATTTTTATCACTCTCGGTACATGTCCTCTGTTTGCACTGTCGTCTTTAGATTGACAGCCAAACTTTCTGAAATGTTCGTGATGGCGCATCCGGCGCGAATTCCAAGCAGCACAGGTTATTGTTTGCAGATTCCAGGTGGAGTGAATTGTGCAGCAGACGATGCCCAACTGAATGTACTGTGTTGCCGACGAAATCAAAAGCAAGCAATGCCCATGCGTGGAATTTAAAATGATGAACGGTGACAATTTACCCATCAAGTCCTCTCTTTCACTCTCTCTCTCTCTCTCTCGCTCGCTCTCTGTATATATATATATTATATATATATATATATATATATACATATATATATGTATATATATATATATTATATATATATATATATATATATATATATATATAATATATATATATATATATATATATATATATATAATATATACTTTGATACTTTGATACTTTGATAGGTTTCGGCCATTATTGGCCCAGGCCATGTCTAACTTAATAGCACCACCTGGTGCACTCAGAGGTTCTGGCGAGGTCCGAACTCGCGACATTCTGCGTGTAAAGCATATATATATATACATACACATATATATATATTATATATATATATAATGTGAAATAGAAAGATGAATAATCTTGTTGTAGATTAATCAAAAGTTAATCAAAACGATTTCTGTTCAATCTGCGTTCAGCTCCATTTCTTCAATTCACCAATAATGTTTTATATATATATATATATATTGTTATATTTCGGAATGGTCATATTGCCAGTTTAACCAATAAAAACACACGCACTATATATTTGGTGTTATTTTGCTTCAGTGATATTTATTTAAACTAAGAATTAAGGTTGTTGAAAGCCAGGCAACCCTATCAGATCTATAATTGGTAGAAGCTATCCTTTTAGTAGAACTCTCTGTACGGATAACTATTGCACTGTATGTAGATTTAGCCCACAAACGAACTGTAAAGCCAGAAATGTGGTCTATAGTATAAGATGTATAGAGGGACGATGCAGTAACAAGACAGTAACATACGTAGGGGAAACTGCAAGAAGCATTGGTGAGCGGGTGAATGAACATTGGAGACAACTCAAGGAAGGTAAAAGCTCATCGATTCTGTACCAACACGCCGAACAAGAACACGGGGGATCAATCAATAACATAGAGATTAAGATATTGTCCACACATAGAACAGATGCAACAATTAGACAAATTACAGAAGCTACACATATAATAGAAAATAAACCTAGCCTGAATAGAAAACTAGAATGGAGCAATAGCGCACACCACAACATATGACAATAGTGGATCCTGCAAACATAATAAATACACAGGTAATTAAAGAAATAGAAATGAATATCTATATGTGTATGTATGTGTGTATATATGTATGTATATGTATATGTATATGTATGTATATATATATATATGTATATGTATATATATTTTTTTTTCGATTAGATTTATTATTATTATTACTAATATTGTTGTTATACATACATACAAGCATATGTAATGATAATAATGGGTGGATGTAAACACATGAACAAGATTAGAACAAAAGCAACAACAACAAAAACAAAATACAAATTACAAGAATGTATATAACCAGAAGATACAAATATTACAGGCATCCCCCCCACACACTAAATAAACATAGACGCACATAGAGATATAAGCATGCGCAAATGAAGACATACAATAGAAATACAAAATGGCTGACAGTTAGTAAGGAGAGACACAAGTAAGTGAGAAGAAAACAAAGGACCACTGATGCGGTCAGAGGAGTGTGACGAAAGAACTTTGGCCGAAATAAGATTAAGATTAATGTAAAAAATAAATATCACTGAAGCAAAATAACACCAAATATATAGTGCGTGTGTTTTTATTGGCTAAACTGGCAATATGACCATTCCGAAATATAACAATATCTGTTTCAACACACGACTTCACATAAAAAATCTTGCACAACAAATATTTAAACGTATATATATATATATATATATATATGGAGGTGGGTATTAGGAGTTTTCGTCAGGATCACGAGACCTAGTGATTTGAGCGTTCTGGGTGCTCAAATAGGTGTGCCGCCAAGCTTCCAGTTAGAACAGCGGTTCAAGATATGGTTGGGTCATTGTGTTGTTCAAAAAAAGGCTAATGGTGACTTCCCTTTGAGTCAGAAGTTATAGTTGAAAATAGTTACATAACGTTTGGCAAAAATAGTACAAACCAGTTTGTACAGTTTACCTGTACACGTGCGTATGTGAGTGTGTGTAGCAGCGGCAGCAGCAGCAGCAGCAGCAGTAGTAGTACTAGTAGTAGTAGTAGTAGTTGTTTTTGTTGTTGTTGTTGTAGTAGTAGTAGTCGTAGAAGGAGGAGGAGGAAGAGGATGAGGAGAGGAGGAGGAGGAAGAGGAGGAGGAGGAGGAGGAGGAGGAAGAAGAAGAAGAAGAAGAAGAAGGTGAAGAAGAAGAAGAAGAAGAAGAAGAAGAAGAAGAAGAAGAAGAAGAAGAAGAAGAAGAAGAAGAAGAAGAAGAAGAAGAAGAAGAAGAACAAACGAACAAACAACGGATACGGAAGATAGACTATACTGGAACTTTTATTCATTTCGACGATCGAAATTTCATGTTCAGTGCAGTGCATGGATTTATATAAAACCATTAAAATGTGGCATATTTATTGCATCTTATACTACTTTCGGATAAATCTATTTGATATTCGATTTGAAAAAATATCGATTATGATTTTCTTTTAAATGTGACAATAAAATTCAAAATGATTGGTGATATAAATTCATTCTACGATGTGTTTTTGCTTCTTAAACTGTGAGAGAAAAAAAAAATTAATGAAAATAGCTCGTTCATACGTCCTTAGTAATTCATATTTCATAAGCAGTATCAAATCGGTAGTTGATCCGAACTATCGACTGACTATTGTTCGAAATGGCACAGAAAAGTTAAATACTTATTTAAACATGTGTTAATATGCCGTTCTTAATAGCTTCGTCATTCTGCTTCATATTGCTTTAAATTTCTGTAAATAGTTATTTGCTTTACTTACTTTTTCTTTTCTTTTTTTTCTCTTGTTTCTTATTTCAGTATACAATTTCTATTAGACACTGTAATAGGCCATTTTAAATTCAAATAGAAGTTCTTAAACGTGCAGCTCATAATGCTTTCTCATAAAAAATATCATTATAACTTTTGAAATTACATTTTTAGGTTTGAAGAAAGATTGCATAGTTCACATGAAATATTACTATTTTCAGAAAGTACATTATATTCTAGCATTGTGCACAGAAATTAATATCGCTATCGAATTATTTTATAATTTTTACTCCATATTGCTTTTGGCTTAAATCTATGTAATGCATCGAAGTTCACGGAATGTTGAATGCACAATTTTATAGTTGGAATCATTAACTTCATTCGCGTGGGAAGAAGAGATAGACTTTTATGGGAATCTTTGCTGTTGTTTAAATCGGCGAATCATCTTGAAGTAGTCCTAATTGGAAGATCTTTTTTCATAGATGAATGTGAACTGAGAAATCTGGCATTTAGCAATTTTCTATACGCGTTAGCACCAACTGCAGGAAAATAATTGACGCCACCCATAACTGCATTTCACATTCTGAACTTACCCCCCACTCCTTATGTTGCACACTTTGTCTACCGAGAAGGTGACATTTTCGCCTTATCTTTTCTCCCATTTTATTGGCTCCAATGTACACAATATGCGGGTAATAATTACTGATTCCTCTCATTTCTTCCCTATCCTTAAACCCCCTCCTCTGAATTAAGAATAGAATTGCTTCTAGAAGCTCTGTAGTTCTATCATCCATGCATATAAGCTAAACAGTAACTTCCTACATTTTATAATCACCCTAAAGTGCCCTACATCACACTCAATATTTCATATGTACGTTTGAGGTCACTAGTTACAATTCAAAATGTTTGACGAGTGGCAAATAGGTTTAAGAGACATTTTAAACGCCGACGAAACAATATTGACTAATGAGGGGTGCATCTTCAACTGAGTGAAACCTATTTTATTTTACGCCTGTCGTTTGTTTTATTATTAGCATTCCCTTTCTTTGTGTTTTGTACCCGAAGAACGAAATCATAAATCCAACACATGTTCTGATCAACTACTCCAGTTATATGGAAGCATATCCACACTCGCATACCATACATAGATAAATGACGTACAATATTACCAGACACTACATACATGCGACAACATTAAGGAACGCCTTCAAACGAGTATAAAAATGTTCTGGAATTACCTCAAAAATTCCCAGCGTAACTCACTCCGAGGTCTAGCTAATAAAGGTTCGAGTGTTATTAAAATCGCGGATAAAGGAGACGCTTTCGTAATTCTGCACAAAACTGAGTATATTTTGGCTTGTGAAGAAGTATTAAGTGACAAAACTTCATATGAAAAATTACCTGTCAATCCAAACACCAATTACAAAGATGAACTTTGGAAATGGAGGAAAACAATGTCATTAATAAGGCCGAATCCAGGATTTTAGGGTCAGAAATAACACTTATATTTTATGGTCTCCCTGAAATACACAAAAAATTCGACAGATTTCCTTCAATGCACCCAATTTGCAGCGGATAGTGAGAAGGATGCAACTGATTTTGGGAAATAATTTTGTTAAAACGCAGCCCAAAATTAAATAAACAAATGCGTAACTCCTCATCTACTATTTGTAATCGTTCCCGTTTTTCTTTACTTTATTTTCATAAGTGCACACGCACCTAATTCGCAAAGATACGATTATCCAAATGACAACAGAGATTAAACGGTTATAATAGCCAATCGAGATTATTGGTTCCAAAGCGAAATCCAAAATTCTCACGATTCTAGCACAGAAAATAGGGTTTTGTGCATAGGATCGCTTTTTAATCTATTAAATTTCCTTCTTTCGTTAATGTTAATACAGGTGTGTACTGTCGTGTCTTGCGAAAGGATTTATGACCCACTTGTACATTTGATAATCAAGGGATTGAAAATGCTTAGAAATATGATACACACAGGTTTTCTGCACTTCTGACGTTGTAAATATGTTTGGAAAAGCCTCTAGGCCTGCTAGAATATTCACATGTTGGCTGTTTGCCAGTGTTTGTAAAAGCACCTATATGCTTTTTATAAAATCTAGAGGCTAATCAATATTTCAATTATAATTATAATTTTAAAGAATTGCTTTTTTTTTAATAAATCACATAATTTAGAAAATATTAGAAGCAGCTCTAGTAATACCATTCTGAAGTTTAAAGTAGTCCTTCAGACACTAAGAAGGATTTGACATATCCATCCGTGTTTCTAGAAAATGGTTGTTTGCTATCCACGGTTCCTGAAAGGAAAAAACAGGCAAAATGTGTATTTACGGAAATATCGATATTCTGTTGCATGTATAAATTAATTTACTCATTTTAGTTATATATTTTCTGCCAATATTGATTTATTAGTTTAAGAATAATTTCATTTCAAAATGTCCTCTGTGGAATTAATGATGTAACAGTTGCTGCTTCTGTGTACCTTATGTGCTATTTAGGTATATACAAACAACAATCATTTCTTTTCACGCATATATAAATATATTTGAAATTACAGTTGCTTTCTATTTCTTTTGTTAACGACATGTGTTGGTTTCAATTAAAACAAGAAAAGTTTTAAATGGCAGAGAAAATATTTACGAGATATGCCATAAGAAAAGATGCGAATATACATAACTACATCGATTGAATAGAATTTTCGTCTTCCTTTTTGTGTGTACGTGAGAGACTGGACAAATGTGAGCTATTACTGGTGATATTTATTGTCAAACAGGAAACAAAGAAACATAGGTGAAAAGCAACACATCGTGGATAAGGAATAAAATATGTCTTCTATCATACTGTCGATCTAATTTCTAAAGGAAAAAGGCGAAGATGTATTTGTAAATGAATGAAACATTCCAATTATGTAAAAATATATTTGCAAGTAAAGTTTCCTCATCAGAATAGAATTCATATTACATTTAAATGCAGTTCTCTCCAAAATCAAAAGAGTGTTTTGAAAAATCTACTTAAAACACGTAAAGCCATATCAAATATTGTTATTTATTATAAATATTGAATATCTGGAAAAGGGATAACAAATGAATTGGATGATACAGAACTAAACAAATCCATCGGAGAGACGAAACGCACTTAGTCATCAGATCTTCAGAATTTCTTTATCAACAAGTCACATTTTGTGATACCATTCAATGTATTTTCACGAACATATCCCGTTGAATTATGCATCAAGCAATGATGAATGTGATAATTCCGCTGACGATAAATAAGAACAGAAATATTCGATACTCTCAGAAATGCTCGCTTGTCCAAGCATAGGCGCAGGATAATTTAGCCCCAAATAATTTTTATAATTACACTTTTTACATTAAAAATTCTATTTGCGATATTAGGACAGTGAATATAATAAGAGGGATCTTTTTAAAAATATAGTAGTATATAGCATTTTAACTCGAACCGCTTTCAGATCTCATATCCCTAGACACTGATACTGCTGTTGTACATACATACACACACACAGACACGCATATATACATACATACATACATACATACATACATACATATATATGGCAAATGAAAGACGGAAGATGGAATACACGAGAATTTGTTATTAATCACGACAATTGTTTCGTCACATCTAGCATCAATTCCTCATGGATGGGACACTCAACAACTAGTTCAGGAGCATCCGGTGGTAAAGATGTATCTCGCCGGGTGGTAGATAAATGCAACTCACTAAAATGACTGTTCCACAATGCAACTTTCCGTTTTGTAATAAAAAAAACCATCCAGACGGAAGAAATAACTTCATTTATGTAGATAAAAATAAAATCACAGACGGCTAAAAGAGAAACGAACACGCAATCTAGCGAGAAAGATGATTTTATTTTTGATCTTCTATTTAAATGAAGGTATTTCCTCCGTCTGGCTGCTTTTTCTTTCTACAAAACGGTAAGTCGCATTGCAGAGCAGTCACTTTAACGAGTTGCATCTATTTATCACCCGACGAGATACATCTGCACCACCGGATACTCCTGAACCAGTTGTTGAATGTCTCACCCTTGAGCTTTCGATGCTAGATGTGTCGAAACAATTGTCGTGATTAATTCTAAATTCTCGTATATTCCATCTTCCCCTTTTATTTGATATATACCTTACGATCACTGTGAAAGCGACTGTAGTAAGATACCAGGTGTAAACCATTCATTTTATTAACCATTATATACATACATATACACACACACACACACACACCACACACACACGCACATATGTGCGTGTGCGTATGTGTGTGTATGAAGGTAAGATCCAAGGCGGTGTAGGTAGTTAGTGAGCTTCAAGCAATTCGTAGACGATATAAAAATCAATATTCAGGAACAATAGTAGTTTATTGGATCAGAAAGTTGTGAATTTTTCCAGTATTGAAGTACGATAGGCTGAAAAGAAAGTTAATTTCATGTTCACGGCCAGAAACAGGGTTTGTTCTATATGCGAATACATATCCAGAAATTAGTAGATAAAATCCAGGCTACATGTATTTAATTGTTAGAAGAACCTCGGAAGCAGTAAGTTATCCGAAAGAGGAGTAGACGGCAAAGTATTCGTCAGGCGTATTCTTTTTTTGTGAATACATACATATATACATATATATATATATATATATATATAAATATATATATATAAATATATATATATATATATGTATGTATGTATGTATATATATATATATATATATATATTATATATATATATATATATACATACATACATACATGCATATATATATACATGCATACATGCATATATATATATATATATATAATATATATATATATAATATTATATTATAGTGCATTGTATTATAGATAGATAAATAGGTAGAGTGAAAGGCAGACAGACAAGAAAAAATTGTTTATAGGTGTGTACATCTGTGTATGCCCCGTAAAGGTATACGCAGTTATACACACAGATATATATATATATATATATATATATATATATATATTGGAGCTTGGTTTATTATAGTTTTATATATTTCTCTACAAATAAAGGAGCAGAATTGCATGTTAATTTGACTATTAATTCGATGTGCTTTCTGAGTGATTGGTGTAGATGTTCAAATGTATAATTTGTTGGTATGCGTGCATCTCTATACATACGTAACCCGAATGTAAACGTTCACTGTGCAGCTTTGTTCATAAACGCAAGTGAAAACATTCATATATTCACACATTCGGCAGCGGAACATTAGGAACTGTTAAAATACAGAGGGGAACTTTTCAAGAATCCTAATTTTTTGTAAAACTTTACCCCATGGTGTCAAGCCGTTTTGTCAAAATATTCTGAGAAAATTCATACCTTCCATTTGTCTTACTACTCTCTGGTTCTAAGAAAAAACAATCTGGCGTGTGTGTGCGTGAGTGTGTGTGTGTGTGTGTGTTTGTGGTATTGTGTGTATTTACATGTGTGTGTATGTGTGTGCAACTTTAACCTCTTCCCTAATAATGTAAAACAGGTGGATTTTCCTGTGAAATGAAAAAAAGAATATGTAGCAAGAATATAGTTATGCAGTTTTGATAGAGAAAACGTGAAACATTAAAATTGATCGTATAATAAAATCCATTACGCCAGAAAAGGATACGATTAGAGAATGAAGGAATAAGGTGTATATTTGCCTAGAAATGAAGAACATATGCTACTAGTATTGCTGCATCATGATAAGATATTGGACAAAGTAGTGCGATTGTATCCAAAGATACCAAGAATATCAGGAAAGTGCTATGAACCAAACTATTAAAAGATGGTGTCCCCAAAATGTGTTCCATGTCAATAATATCTATTTCCTGTCAAACTTGAGACAAGGTGCTACTCTCGTGTAGAAGAAAAGCTACAAAGATTGGACAGAAGAAAGTTGCTCAAAATGCATAAACTACAACACTCTAAAATTATTCTCGATATGGTTTACTTACTTAGAAGCAAAAGGACCGATATTGTGTTTGAAAGACTATGTTGGATTGGAAAAACTATGAAGTGCATAGTAAAGTAAGAATACTGTCCGCTGCCAGACATATCAAATAATCAGCCAAACAGTTAGAGAATCCAACAACAGAAGGTAGAATTGGATAAATATTTGAAAAAGAATCGTGAGGTCAATTCCTGCAACAAGCCGATCATGTTGAAAATGGCTGACCATTGGAAATGCTAATTATAGTCGCTCGGGATCAAACTATGAGAATATACTTGAATTCAATGAAACGGGTGATGACACACAGAACAAACACAAGATAGATCCGTGAGCTGGTAGACGTAAGAATAAGCCACCACATAAGTGAATGTGGTGATGATGAATCAAGATTTTATGAGACATTTCCAAATTTGCGGCTATATTATCGAATGGACATGATCGCAGGAGACCGCAAAAACAAGATCAAGTACTCTATATTGGAAGCACTCCGTCGGTTACGACGATGAGGGTTCCAGTTGATCCGATCAACGGAACAGCCTGCTTGTGAAATTAACGTGTAAGTGACTGAGCACTCCACAGACACGTGTACCCTTAACGTAGTTCTCGGGGATATTCAGCGTGACACAGAGAGTGACAAGGCCGGCCCTTTGAAATACAGGTACAACAGAAACAGGAAGTAAGAGTGAGAGAAAGTCGTGGTGAAAGAGTACAGCAGGGATCACCACCATCCCCTGCCGGAACCTCGTGGAGCTTTAGGTGTTTTCGCTCAATAAACACTCACAACGCCCGGTCTGGGTATCGAAACCGCGATCCTATGACCGCGAGTCCGCTGCCCTAACCACTGGGCCATGGCGCCTCCACTACTCTATATTATAGTGCATCGGATACCAAAGAAATCGAGAGACAGAGGACCATCAAGTGTTAGCATGAGTGATGAAAAGATTCTGAAGGAGAGATGTAACGATTGTTTGTCTAGTAATCAGAAAACAGCTAGATACCCAAGCTGTTTTCTGCGAGGTTGAAGACTAACGAGCTAAGAAACATATTTGTCGTTTAGCCAGTGGTTTACCCATTTTCAACGGTCCGTCTTTTCGTCCTACTTCTATGAAGACAAACATTTGATGCTTTATTCCTTTAATGAGTTTTCATTCAAAACTCGCTACGTTTACAGGCAATTATTTTTGGAGAAATTGTTGCTCTATGTTTGACTCCTTCTATGAAAGTAAAAGCATTTCATATTTCTGCTGCAGCTTCTCTGAAACGATCCATTGAGAAAGCAGAGAGAATCTCAATCATACGGTTGGTTATACTAATATTAGTAAGTTTCAAGTCTTGTCTGTACTTGAAAATATTTACGCAAGGACACTTTGAAAATAATTTTTCAGATGTCCATAGCCTTATATAAAATGTTGATGCAGGAGATAATATTGTTAACGAACCTACATTCTATATTTCGTTTTCCATGCCATTTGTGTCAGAGTGTAATAGTCGAGACTATTTTTTCTTGCTATTTATGGTGATTGAGTTCCTGAAACAATTTCCTTTAAATATATTAATGAGCCATAAAAAGTCGGCGAGCTGGCAGAATCGTTAGCACGCCGGGCGAAATGCGTAGCCGTATTTCGTCTGCCGTTACGTGTTCTGAGTTCAAATTCCGCCGAGGTCGGCTTTGTCTTTCATCCTTTCGGGGTCGATAAATTAAGTACCAGTTACGCACTGAGGTCGATGTAATCGACTTAATCCCTTTGTCTGTCCTTGTCTGTCTCTCTATGTTTAGCTCCTTGTGGGTAGTTAGGAAATACATATTAATGAGCCATTGACAGTACTCTTACACGTATGTTCGCTAGAAAACAGAATGTTGAGTACAGAAACGGAGGCTTTATCTAGCCAAGATACTAAATTCGACTGCTGACACACTAGGTGATACTCAAAGATGCTGCCACGGGGAATTCCAAGTTTTGCAGTTGGAAACTTTTCAAATGAGGGCTTCGCTGTAACCCAACCCACTTTTTGTGCTCTCAGATTGCATATCCGAGAATGTTCAACATTGTCTTGATCCCTTTGTGGTCGATAAAACACGTTACAGAAAACTGGGACTAATCGGAATATCACTGCTTAGTGAGACATGAGTTTTTTAATGTTATGTGTACCGAAAAACATGCTTCTGTGGGTAACTGGCAGATCTTCTCTAAATCTACGCAATCCAGCGTATAGAGATGACATACATTCTTCAAGCGTAGAAATGGAGATGATACACATACATATGTATACGTATGTACACACATACACACAAGCACGACACATATTTCGTTATTTATGTGTGTTTGAGTGTGTGTGTGTGAGTGTATGTGTGTATATATATATATATATATATAATATATATATATATATATGTAATATTTCAGCATATGCGACCTTCATATATTTTCAAATTATATACCTTCATATATATGTAGACGAACAATTAAAGGAATAAAATTTCTCTTTAAATAGGAATATGCATTAATGAACCCATTCAAATATGGAATATTTTCCTATTTTACGTCGCTTTCCAATAAATTGATTGGTATTCGATCTTTTAAACGTTATCGATTGTAATTCTCTTCTAAATGCAGTAGCGCCATCTAAAGTGATTGGTATTAATCCATTCAGCTTTGTTGTGTTTTTACTTTTTAACGTGATAGAAAAAGAAATGGAATTCATACTTTAACGCTTTTGTTGAAAATACCTTGTTGTTTCTGAATGTATATTACATTTCACGCCTATAGTATCAAGTGTGCAGGTGAGTCGATCGTTATATTGACTGATTACCTTCGAGACTTGAATGCAGAAAGTAAATTCATATTTAAACATAAATGCTCATATGCCTTTCTTTGTAGAAATTTTAGTTTTCCATTTCACACTGCTTTCAAATTCATATAAATGCCTTTCATTTTTTTCTTATATTTCAATATAGAATTTCTATTAGATACTGTAATAGGCTATTTTGTTAAATTTTAATAGAAATTCTTAAACGTGCAGCTCCTGATACCTTCTAATAACGATATCATTATAACTTTTGGAATTAATTTTTTTCAGTTATAGAGAAAGATTGCATAGTTTCTATGAAATATTCTCCAATATGTTTCAGAAAATATATTTATTGCAGCACTACACAGAGAAATTAATATCCCCATCGAATTATTATTGTCCGATTTTGCAACATTCTCTCAACCTAACACAGCTTAAGGAATCGAAGTTCAAGGAATATAGGCCACACAATTTTAAATTTGTAATCATTAATTCCTTTCGAGTGTTCGGAAGGTTAATCTATGTATGGAGGAGTTTTCTGATGATTGAATCAATGAAGCTTTATTGCTTTCAAAGTAAATAATAGTTTGAATAATAGCCCTTTATTTCATATGAATGAAAATGGGAAATCTAGCTCTGATGCCATTTTCTAAACGTATTATTAACACAACTGAACCGAAATACTAGCCTAAGTTTGAATGTTGTAAATGTTTCATTCTACGGTACTAGCAAAGTTTGTTTTGTACATGATGGATTGAAAAGAAGAATCTATATATAGAAATATATAGTGATATTGCATTTTGGACATATATGTTCCGTGTTCATAGCCAACCGGAGTCCTCTTAGAATGGCATGTACCAAGGAGACGCTGTCAATTATCAACTTTGCATTTCACATTACTATTTATCTTCAGAGGAAATGAAAGATATATGCCTCCGGTGATCAAATTCCCTTATATTTCTTTTTCTCTTATAGGTTGAAACTCTTATATTTCACATATTCAGTTCATATAATTAAAGAAGTCGACAAATCGTTACACTATCTTTGAGATGGCAACTGATTTCAAGTCTGTAGTAAGTCAGTATATTATACCATGCATCGCTGGTGAATAGTATTTACTCCAAGAAACCATTATCTGTTCTCCGTATGCAAAGCAAATTATAGCTGTGTCTTCTTATCTATGGTAAACTTTGCACAGTAGAACTAAATTACTAATCACAAACAAGCATAATTTGAGTAATTTGAAAGGAGATGCTTCCACATGGCCTCTTGTTTAAGTTATGTTAGTGTAAATTGAACATCAATAAAGTCTTGAAAAAAAAAATAACATTCAAATGTCCTTCCTCCTTTAAATATGATATATATATATAATCAAATATTAAACTAATATTAGACCAATCACATCTGCCTACAATTAATATATCTTTTGATATTATTCACAATTTATTGAAATATTGTATTTCAGAATTGAAAATATTAAAAAATCTTATGAATTTTGAAGAAATTCAAATAGAGATAAGTGTTATTAGGCTTAATCATTTTAATGGTTTGTCTGTAAATCAAGGAACATAAAATGCATGTTTGTGTTTTCATTTTTAGTTGATGTTGTAAGACGTAAAATCTTAAAGAAGTGGGCATATATAAATTTTAGTTAATTAAGTAACTTGATTTGCTTTGCAAGAATAAATAGCGGATGAGCAATAGAAATAAACTAAAAGTTGATGAAAGGTTCTCAACTTAATTAATTAACTAATTAATCAAATTATTTAAAAATACTTGTCAACCTGAATTGCCAAGAATTAATTAACAACATGCGGTGAATCATTAATAAATGCAGATCCGATATTGCAGATGGACATAGTGTTCTCCAATTATAAAAATTACATTATCATCGAGATTGTATGTTTTATCTGTTCTTTTCCTTGTTCCTTTTAGATACTTTGTTCATTAATGGAATGTCGGAATACTGAAGCTGAAGGATCTTTTAATAAGGATTCAACAACATCGGAAACAGAAATAAATATTGATATATGTTGTCAATATTTAATTTATACCAACACGTGTTCAGTGTTAAAAAATTGAAGAAATGTTTTTAATTGTCAAACTTCGCTGAAATTGAATATTGGTTTTAAAATATTCGCACAAGGCCACCAATTTTAGTGGAGGTTTGAAGTCGATTCGATCGACCCCATTACTCAATTGGTACTTGATTTACTGATTCTGAAATGTTAAGTCAGCCTTAGTGGAATTTGAACTCAGAAGGTAGAGATGGACCAAATACCACTAGGCATTTTCCGGGCGTGTTAATGATTCAGCTTGCACGCCGGCTTATGTGTATTGAATATTGAAATTTTGTTCTATTGAGTTAAATTTTCACCAAGGAAAATATACATATGTGAGCGTATGTATGTGCGTGTGTATGCAAATATAATAAAATTTTAACGAGCGTTTCCAAAACACCAAATCCTTTATAACATAGAGAAGTGAGATCAAAGACACATATAAATATATCTGGGAACCGAGAAAATCCGGGGAGCAAAACTTCATAATATTTCAATGTAGTCGGATAAAAGTTCACGAAAAGCATACAGTAACGTCGGTGGTGAGATATATAAGACTTAGAGTGGACATTCATGCTGATTCGAACAGCATAAATAATAACGGATTATCAGCGTAAACCACATAAGTTTTGTATAGGAAAGTGGAGATGTGTATTCCGAAAAGATGGTTCAAACACAAACTATTCGTTTCCTTAATTATGTAAGCGAATACTTTGTGATTGAACCTCCTCTTCAGAATACAAATCTCCACTTTCTCATAATCTACACGTTCTCAAATTGTTTTTGAAGTTGTCACTCCATTTATAATAACTTTTACAGTAGCTACATAGTGAAGTGTGTCAGAGTTTTGCTCAACATAGTGCTATTATATTTAACTATATTCATCTTACTAGTTGCATGCTATTCTTCGAAGCACAACAGTTCGGATATTAGATCCGAACAAAGGCACTAACGGCATTTCGGTCCTTAGTATCTTCATTCCGAAAGATGTTCTCATTAGCTAATGCAGTTTCCACAACAGGCAAACTATCACAATAAATCCTTATACGTGGAGTACAATTACGAAGTGGATTAAAGGGAAAGAATATTGAAAATGTGGGGTTTATTGTGTGAACAATGTGTAAACCTGATCTTGCACGTAAACATTATTGAATTGGGTACGTAATCAGATTTAATGTGAATGCAGTTTTCCATGAAGCCAGAAATTATTTTTGTGCAAAGCAGTGCATACAATGTGTTATATGTGGTTGGGAATTAAAATGTCATTGAATGATTTATTTAACGATAATAAACACATTACATTTTGCTTATCGTTCACAAACTTAGAAGAAATCCATCACTGAAACGTTGTGAAATAAATCAAACATACTGAAATTAAACACACCAGTATCGCAAAAAGAATAACGGAAGTCATTTTATTTGCCGACGTATTCTTCGCTCAATGAATGAAATTAATGTCAGTACCAACATTTCAAAAAGAAAACTGAAACAGAAAGATACAGATAGGGTCATTCTAATTCATATTATAATGCCAGTTCACTCTTCGCAAGATTATTCCGTGATATTTGCGAATATGAGGCTATTTTCCGATGATGGTACATTAATGGACGAGACTTATCGAGTGATCAGAAATTGACGTGGTTCTACTCAAGCAAAAAACCAATCTGCAACAGCCCGTATCCTTTTAAATCGTACACATATTTCTAAGATGGTAATTAGTGAACTTGTGCATAATATCTACATCAGTAATACATGTCAATTTATGTGCAAACGAAAATATCAAAAAGGGAAAAGATTTATTCCTTTCAATGAATGACCTGCAAGAAAGGCTAAAACTAATTTTCTATTATATTCCTTTTCTTGATCAAAATCTTAAAGTTGTTACTAGCGATGTGCTACGTTTGGTCGCATGCTGCAATAGGCATTATACAGGGTGGTATATATTTCTGGTCTTCAAATAACGACTAAAAGATTTACTCAAAATATAGGCTATATATAGTGTTGTGCATATTAAATTTTAATTTCACGAGAATCGGCTGGATCTAATTTTTAAATAGTGGTGGTATCTGAGGCTCCAGAAACTCTATATTCAATTGGCGTGTGATCATTTTACCACAGCTTTCGGAACTGAAAAACAACTTAGTTACATTAGAGTTTTAAATTGTTTCCAAATACTGTTTGTAAAATAATAGACAGAGAACACCAATGGAAAATACAAAAATTAAAAGAGGCAGCACATATGCTAGGACACAATAAATACCTAAGCAGAACTAGTGCATATTTTAATGTAATATCAGAACCGGTATTACGACAAGGTAAAATATTAAGTTTATAAGCCCCAAAATTCACTATATAAATACCTACGGCATATCGCATAATGGATCAGAGCGCGGGTTACTAACCCTCGGATTCTTATTCGATCCCAGGGAATAATATCCACACACAAAAAAGAATACCTTAGGAATGAGAACCCAGGTTCAAAATTTCCCCAAGACACCTGATGAAGGCTGGAGGGTATAACAATTAAAACGTTGTGTTAACAACAAGTAAGTTGAGGACAAATATCCTTCAAATGTAAGTAATATAAAGAATTTTAAAAATGAATAAAATGCAACCTCGTTGACACAAAATTTTACAGGAAATACTCAGAAATTAGAAAGTCATTGACTTCTACAATTTCTGAAGTAAAGTGCTGAACAAATTTGTCAGTATAGTTACAGAAAAGTAGTTTAAATGTTTTAATGGATTTTCAATTGCTTCAGTGTTGTAGAAATCGTATGAAAAGAGACGAAATTAACATGAAAAAGTATTTCAAAGATACATACTGAAAACAAAGCGCTAAAGGTGACTTGAAAATATGTTAATATAAAATGTATTCAGCACGGAAAGTGTAAATGACAGATTTCAAGACGAGGTCTCAGAGAATGCAACAATGTCTGTATGGATATTTAAGCATTTAGCCAATTTTAGATGATTCTTAATTAGGGAACTTAGGTTCTGGTAGCAATTTATTTGAATATTTAAAAACGTAACTTGAAAGAGTCATAGATCAAAAGAATAGCGTCGTTGCAGTTAATTTAAACAAATTAGAAATTTTAACCGGCACACCGACTGATTTCATTCAGTAGAGCTTAAGTCATACAAGATCTTAATATTTCGAAGTCATTGAGAAAGTGATAAAAGGTATTAGTAGCACCCAGGCGCAGGACTGGCTGTGTGGTAAGTAGCTTGCTTACCAACCACTTGGTTCCGGGTTCAGTCCCAGTGAGTGCCACCTTGGGCAAGTGTCTTCTACTATAGCCTCGGGCCAACCAAAATCTTCTGAGTGGATTTGGTGGATGGAAACTGAAAGAAGCCCGTCGTATCTATGTATATATATATATATATGTGTGTGTGTGTGTGTGTGTGTGTGTGTGTGTGTGTGTGTGTTTATGTTTCTGTGTTTGTCCCCCAACATCGCTTGACAACTGATGCTGGTGTGTTTACTTCC
The DNA here is from genome assembly GCF_006345805.1 of Octopus sinensis. Classification (NCBI taxonomy): domain Eukaryota; kingdom Metazoa; phylum Mollusca; class Cephalopoda; order Octopoda; family Octopodidae; genus Octopus; species Octopus sinensis. Next base: position 98,182,482 of record NC_043006.1, on the reverse strand, counting down.
CAGTAACTTAGCGGTTCGGTAAAAGAGTCCGACAGAATAAGTACTATGCTTATAAATCCTAGTGTCGATTTGCTCGACTAAAGGCGGTGCTCCAACATGACCGCAGTCAAATGACTGGAACAAGTAAAAGAGTAACGATTACGTGTCGAATAAATTGCCGTCAATATTCATTGATCTATAAAATTAAACTATTCGTCGATCTATCAAAATAAACTATCAAATTATGTAACGCATTTTTCTAAACTCACCGATATCAGCAGCGTAGCGGAAAGTTTCTTTAGCTGTTCAAACACATCTCATTGTGCGCTTGTTCTAAAATAGAAGATAGTTGATTTTTGACTCAGTGAACTCCTTTGAATAATATTTGGTGTTTGGAGTAGATTACAATACAGTAAGAGTTATAATGCAACAATGAAACATAGAGGTAGGAGATGCTGTAATGTTTCATATTTCTTAATTTTGTTTATTTGAAGCTTTGATTACTTACTGTAAAACCTAATTATATCGTGGTTGGTTTTTAAAAATACAATACGACAAAATGTACGAAATGACACTATATTCATTTTATTTATTCCTCCCGAATTTCAAATTATAACACAAGGAATATATGATTTTCATACAAGGGCATTGTTCTTTTGATACATTTTTTAAAATAACATAAAGATGATAAATAAAGAGAATAAAGGAGAATGGGGGCAATCAGGTAGAGGAAAAGACTTACCATTTCCTCAATATGCTGCTTATAAATAATTTAATAGATTGTTTATTTGTTTGTCCGTGATGGTGAAACACAGTATCGTAGAATTAGTTGTATACAATCTGACAGAATAGAAATATCAAATATCAAATAAATTCAATTATGTAAACATAATGTTCACGTGTTTTACTTCGTTATACGAAAATGGATCTATCCAATCACACAATGTGTGTGTGTGCCTGTCTATCTTTCTGTCTGTGTATGTGAATGTGTAAGTTGATGTGCAAATTATCAGATAGAATTTATTGATTAATAAAATGTTTCTATTACAAATGTAAACATGTAATTTAGTTAGAAATCGCTCTTTCAAAATTGCTACGCAATTTTTGTGACAATGAAATAACATATAACTAAATTTCAGATGTAGCAAGACAATATAAAATGTATTTTTTCACATACGTACCAGAATTCACTTTGTTCACAAGTATTTGAAAAAATAGCATTCATGTTAGATTTTGGTACATTTCAGTATACTTTCCATAAGACTTACATGTTGAAAAACGTATTAAGTAATGCTATTCGGCTTTTGAAATGATGTAACAGCACATGCGCAACGATGTGTCATCCAAGTGTTAGGATGTCTTGCTGAAAATACTATCATAATTTGCATAAATTACACACTGGCTTTTTTTAAAATGATAGGTTATAAACTGGCACGGCGTCGCTGACAACGACGAGGGTTCTAGTTGATCCGGTCAACGGAACGGCTTGCTTGCCAAATTAACGAGCATGTGGCTGAGCAGGTCCACTGGCACGTGTGCCATTAACATATTTCTCACGAAGATTCAGCATGACACAGAGTGTACCAAGTCTGGCCCTTTGAAACACAGGTACTTCTCATTTTTGCCAGCTTAGTTGCCTGGAGCAAAGTGAAATAAAGTGTCTTGCTCAAGGACACAATACGTCTCCAGGAATTGATAATCATAGTCTTACGATCGTAAGCCGAGTACCTTAATCACTAAGCCACGCACCTTCATAATGAAAGGTTATACATGGCATATATAACGAGGTAATCAAAATAAAGGGATGTGAAACTATGGATTATCGGTTTAATATTATCTGGGCACTTTTAAAACTAACACACTATTCGGAAACCCCAAGAATTTAAGTTAGAGTCCTTACATATTATATGCTGCTTTTTATAGAAATCACATGGTATTCTAAGATTTTGTTTTCTCGCGACGTCCACGTGAATAATTAAACATTATTCTTCGTCCAGCCAATGAATTAGCCTCCACACGGACGACTGATCTGCTTTTAACATGTGAATAATCTATCTTACTATACACGTCAAAATTTAAAAGCAAGAGACGCGCATAAAAATATCAAGTCCAATGTCCAAGGACATAAAATATGAAGATTATATTTCTCATGTGTCTCCTCGAATGTCTGCCCTGATGATGAACAACTATGCCTTAAACCAGTGGAACAATACCGTTTTAGATTCACTCTGAGATACATAAATGAATTGTTTTCAATATGCTTTAAGGTGAATGCTTAAAATAAAAATTGATTTTAATTGTATGAATTAGTTCATTTGTTTTAAAATTTGGCAATAAAGACATTTATCAACCTCTTGGAACATGTTAACCGCAACGAATTCGGATCATGTAATATCTGTATATATATTACCAATTAGTGATCTTAATTAAAAACTAATGAGAACATGTTTTCAAATAGTAATTCGTAAGTTCGTTAAATATCTGCTTTGCTCTGTTCATAGTTTGTACAGATAACTTTTTGATATCTGTATCTAATTTCAGCTAGGTATTTGCAGCATAAATGTGTGGGAACTTAGTAGGGCATAATTTGCATATGAAGAATAATAATTTATTATAGTGATCAACCTCATGCTATACACATTCATTTGCTTATTAGAATTTTCTATAGAAATCATTATTTCATACCTGGTGCCTCAATTAATATATTTACGAATTATTTCAATGAAATTCATCAATTGATAAATAATGAAAGGATAAGAGTTTCATATTTTTTAAAATATAGAATCAGTGTTTCTGTTTAGAGGAGTGATTGAAATAAATCCATTTATATTTCTATAAACAAACTCTTTGCTACAGAATGTTTCGTAAAAAAAACAACGACAAAGAACGAAAACTGGTTCAGAAAACTATTGATACCCGGATGAATATATGAATTAATGTTATTATTTTACTTCTATAATTTCATTCAACGTCATTTACAAATTTTAAAAAAAGTATCTGTTGAAAAGATTAACTGCCTTTGAATTAATGCAATAATAACTTAACCTCTGCTTTTAATATTCAACGAAAATATGATATTAAACTATATGCAAATGTATGTTTGTTTTCACGAATACATCTGAAATTACAACTCCAATTATTTTCTCGAATTTATTTGAAATTAGTTATTTTCTGTGTTGTTTCTCATCAACATATTCTGATTTTATTTAAAAAAATAAACATTACAAAACAAACTGAAATAAGATATGTTCATGAGATAAGCCATAAGACAAGCTGTCAAAACGGAGAAATAGAGTTTTATTTCTTTACTATTTTAATTGTCACAGAGGTGGAAGAGTGTGAACTAGAAATCTTTGAATATACGAGAATTGAATACAGTAGAAACAAAGCGGAATGAAAAATAAAGAATTAGATGCAAATAAAGAGCAAATACGTCAGTAGCTGGAATGATAGTTGATATGGTGATTTTCATCCTGACTTGCGTATTTTTTTAGAAATTGTGTACGTTTCCTGTATGAGAACGAAATATATATTTATTGTGGCAAGAAATACATTGAAACGCAAAATTTCTTTCTAAAATTGATATGCTTTCCTTGATTGTCCTCGACAAAAATTAAGTATAAGATAATTGAATTGGTAAACAGTACAAAAAAATATAGATTTTAATCATATGTATACTGTTTAGAAATTGGAATCTAGATGCTATAAAAGACATAAAAATCACGATAAAACTCCGATATATTTAACAAGCTTTGCCTGAAATTATTAACCAATCTCATATCAACGCTCAACGTATTTTTACGAACGAATCTGTACATTCAGCTATTTAATACATAGTCAATAAACAACGGCTAAGTGTTGTAATTCCGATGAAGACTAATAAGACGTTCGAACAACGTTGTCTTTCTTCTTTGTTTATTCGATTACATTTATTATGCGTTTTTGATATCGAAAATTTTAGGAACATTGAAACGCATCTCATTTGGTAGTCAATTCTGTTTTTCATAAGTTGTGAGCAAACGATCAAAAGTGTATGACAACCGGTATTTCTCAGGCGGCGAGCTGGCAGAAACATTAGCACGCCGGGCGAAATGCGTAGCCGTATTTCGTCTGCCGTTATGTTCTGAGTTCAAATTCCGCCGAGGTCGACTTTGCCTTTCATCCTTTCGGGGTCGATTAAATAAGTACCAGTTACTCACTGGGGTCGATATAATCGACTTAATCCGTTTGTCCGTCCTTGTTTGTCCCCTCTGTGTTTAGCCCCTTGTGGGTAATAAAGAAATAGAAATAGGTATTTGTCTTAAATGCATTTCGTGCATTCTAAGTGTTATCTGACTTAATTTAGGTGTAAAATTTGAAGACGAACCTTTTCAGGAAGAACATCCCTACAGATATATACCCTCATGCATGCATTCATAAATAGATTCTTACAAATCTGGGGTGCGCAATTGAAGAAGCATCAAATTTAAGCAGTCATATGTGTATCATATTTAATATATACACTGTTGACAGACATGGTCTTGTGATTCCTGCTCGAGATATAAGAAAAGTCTTATAGACACGGTGTGTTAAGAACAGATCCACAGTTTCTCTATCGAAGACTCTTCTCCTGAAATAATTCACTAGTATAAGCAATCTCGATGTCAGAATTATCATGAACACCAGAAAGACGATCCTGATTCACAACCATTTCTTATGAGTAAAAGTAAGGTGATCCACAAAACTAAGAAGGTGATCCACTGTTCGACGTTTCTATCGTGAGATACCACGGAGCTGAGATCACCGGTCTCGTTTCTCTTCGATACCATCAACAAACGTACGCACCCAAATATCCATTGTCCTTGTAAAGGACGAGGACATGGACATTTCAAGCTATGCCATGTACAACTTTAGGAAATACCTGATAAGAATATTCAAAGGATTTGACCTTTCCAAAATAGTTATTATTAACTTCAGGAAGGTCGACTTACCAGACGTGACCCTAGAACAGAAAGCGCAAAACGGAACCTGTGCGGAGCCTCAGAAATAACTCCACTCGCACACGGTAATTAGAAACCGAGTTTAGTCGTTAGAAGATAAATATCTAAGCTTTTCGACGATAGGGAGGTTTTCAATAAGAATGGATTTACCAGGAAGTTAGCATACATGGAGAACGCCCAATCTTCATTTCTACATCTGAAGAAGACCAGAAAGAGAAAGATGACAGTGCAACCACCCATGTAACGGAACGTTTCCCCAGCTTACCTAGGAGTTTGCTGTCATTGATTGAGAAGTATTTCTCCAAGGGTTGCAAGTATATATAATTTCTTCAAACTTGTGCATGTTTGGTAACGCCCTACATTCGCCTCTGTAAACGTGGCATGTGTCCACTAATACATACACAAAAACACACTTACATACAGACAACTATGTATATATATATTTCTCCAATATTCGCTTTCCCCCTCTCCCAAACCCCACTCTGATGTCTCTGATGTCCTGACCCTAACGGCAGCACTGCTGAACTACTCTTTTATACATCTACAGCACTCGCACTTATAAATACCAAAAGCATGGATATATACTTACACACAATCCTCGCAAAAACCATATATGTTCTTCCAAACAGCAAGCACACAAACAGTCATGCATTTATACTCAAACAAAAGAGCATATATATATATATATATATATATATATATGTATATATAAAAGTATGGTTGTGTGCTGTCTGTCTCCTACGATTTAGATTCCTAACTACTCCCACATTTTGCGGTGCAGTTTAACCAAAACCGGGTATCTTATAGTCGTGATTCATATCGAGCCCTTCTGGGTATTAGCGCGCGTCTACGATGAGTCTACGATTTTAAAAATAATTTACCATCAGTTTTTCCATTTTAATGCATTTTTCGCTATTATATAAGGGACGTAACTCTATAAAAATGTCTACGATGAGTCAACAATTTAAAAAAACTTTACCATCAATTTTTCCATTTTAATGCATTTTTTTGCTATTTTTTGGCTATAACTCTCTAAAAATGCTTTATAGTTATTTCCCTTACAAACCCGAGCAACGCCGGGCGATACTGTTAGTATATATATATATATATCAGTTCGGAGCAAATAATTATCGAAAAAGGAATTTGCAAAGATATCATTGACTCTAATATTATCGAGAGTAACAATTTAAAAATGATAACAGAATCAAAAATATAGGCGATTGCAGCACCCCCACCAAAGAAAAACAAACACACACACACTCATACATACATCCATAACACGTTCGCGCACGATCGGCTCTGCAGCAGGCATTGACGCACAAGTATTCGCACGTCCTAACACACACATAAATATATATATACACATTCACTCATACAACCAATAACACGCCCACATCCACGTACTCATGCATCTGGTATATATGCACACACTTGCCGGCTTCACTTCTGTCGGTTTCCAAGTACCTTGAAAGGCTTGCAAGACATCGACATTTTCCTTTCACTCAAATGCTGATCTTACTTCTTACAAAAGCATATGAACCGCCTTGGACCTCCAGAACTTGAACGAGCTAAGATACAGTAAGGGAGCATGCAATATTTCAAGTTGAATGGCACTGAATGATACTGCTCTACATAGTCATCATAAAATCCTCCCCCTCCTCCTCATCATCATCATTATAAAAAGTCTATTTTTTTTATTATGGTGGAGGACTCGCAGAATCCTTAGCATGCTGGACGAAATGCTTAGTGGTATTTCGCCTCTCGCTATGTCCTGACTTCAAAATCCATCGAGCTCGACTTTGCCATTCATACTTTTGGGGTCGATAAATTTAAGTGCCAGTGAAACACTGGGTTGCTGTGATTGATTAGTCCCCTCCCTCAAAACTTGAGGCCTTCTGTCTTTAGTAGTAAGGAATATCATTATTATTATTATTATTATTATTATTACTATTATTATTATTATTATTATTATTATTATTATTATTATCATTATCATTATTATTATTATTATTCAGTAGTTTTATTTTTATAGCGTGCTTTCACTTCACTACCGAGCGCAGCTCTGTGTGCCTTGGGTATGTGCTGTGATTTGTTGTGATGCTCTGATGGTTATTGTATGGAAAGTGTTCTGCGTAGGATGTGTGGATTATTATTATTATTATATATTATTATTATTATTATTATTATTATTATTATTATATATTATTATTATTATTATTATCATTATCATTATTATTATTATTATTATTCAGTAGTTTTATTTTTATAGCGTGCTTTCACTTCACTACCGAGCGCAGCTCTGTGTGCCTTGGGTATGTGCTGTGATTTGTTGTGATGCTCTGATGGTTATTGTATGGAAAGTGTTCTGCGTAGGATGTGTGGATTATTATTATTATTATTATTATTATTATTATTATTATTATTATTATTATTATTATTATTATTATCATTATCATTATCATTATTATTATTATCATTATTATTATTATTATCATTATTATTATTATTATTATTATAAGTTTGACATTTGCTTTATATTTGTACAAGTTGGTTCCAAGTCTCACCCAGAGACCTCAAGAGACAACAGGTTGGAAGTTCGTGATGTTGCTATGCTTGGTGTGCCATATATTTGGTTTTGTATTTAGTGTTGTACTAGTGAATGTCAAAAAAAAAAAAACGAAAATTATGTTTGTTTTAAAACTTGAGATTACATAGAATGTATTTTGCGTAGGATATGAGCGGTTCCCATGAGCACTATCTTTTGAATTTCTGCTAATTTGGGGTTTCCTGGTATCTGAGTTTGGTAGCGATCAGCCCCTTTTGTTATCATTCCCAGGGCACCTATGACAATAAGTTCTACATTTTGCTGATTTCTATTTCAAGATCTTTATATTTGCTCAGTTTTTGGTAGGTCTTGACAGATACGTTTATATCGATTGGGACAGTCATATCAATGATGAGGCATGTTCTTTGTTTGAAGTCTTTCAATATGATGTCTGGCCTATTTGCATCTATCTTTCTGTCAGTTTGAATGGAGAAGTTCCAGAGGAGTGAGATGTGTCATTTTCAAGCACTGGAGGTGGTTTGTGTTCCCACCAGTTTTTTCATGGGGCAAATCCAGGTTTTTGCAGATTACCCAGTGGATATATTGTGCAGCTCTATCATGCATGTTGAGATACTCTGTAGGCGCTAGAAGACTGCACTTGGAGACAACATGATCAATGGTTTCATTTTGTTGTTGACATACACGACATGTTGGCTACTGCCGTTCTTTAATATGTTGGCCTGGTAGTTCCATGTAGGTAGACATTGATCTTGAGCTGTTATGATAAACCCTTCTGTTTCAGATTTTAAGCCAGAGGCCATTAGCCATTGATGGGTCAGGGCTTTGTCAACATCTGCATTATTCGCTCTCTCTTTGGGTATTTGCCATAGAGAGGTTTTTCTTGCCATTTATCATTCAGAATATCTAAGGCAGCAGTTTTAGCACGGGTTTTCATGCGCGTAGCTTCTTCTGTGCTTGTTTCTTGTATGTCTAATTCCGAAATTTTTGTATTCGGAATTCACTTAGATATTCCTTTGCCTGTTTTGTTACTGAGTATGATGCTTTCTTGTTTTCATGTTTTGAGACAAATTTTAACATCCAGTCCTCAGTGTTTTTCAGGTAGGTGTCTAGGCCAATTGTAGCAATATTCATTGTTATTGCCAGTTGTAAAGTCCACGGCCTCCCTCTTTTCTTGGCAGATAAAGTCGTTCTATATCTGCCTTAGGGTGGTGCATTCTACGGATTATCAACAGTTTTCGTATTTGTCTGTGAAAATTACAAATTTCAGTAATTGACCAGTTAACGATATTGAAACTGTAAGTCACGACTGGTATGGCTAAAGCATTGATCGCTTCGATCCTGTTTCTCGCATTCAGCTCTGTCTTGAGTATTGCTCTTACTCTGCGATAACATTCTCACCTGATCCTTTCCTTCATCACTGAATGCCTTATTCCGTCCCCTTCAATTACCCCTAGGTACTTGTAGCTCTCCGCTGGGTTTAATTATTTTATGACATTCTGCTGGTCAAGGTTAACGTTAGATGTTTCTGTCTTCTTCTTCTTCTTCTTCTTCTTATTATTATTATTATATTATTATTATTATTATTATTATTATTATATTATTATTATTATTGTTGTTGTTGTTGTTGTTGTTCTTTTTGCGGCTGTTGTTGTTGTTGTCGTTGTTTTTGTTGTTGTTGCAGTTGTTGTTGTTCTAGTTAGGGCGGCGAGCCGACAGAATCGTTAGCACGCCGGGCAGAAGGCTTAGCAGCATTTCGTCCGTCTTTACGTTTTGAGTTCAAATTCTGCCGTGGTCGACTTTGCCTTTCATTCATTTGGAGTCGATAAAATTAGAAAAAAGTTGAATACTGAGATCGATGTAATTGACATAGACCCTCCCCCAACGAATGCCAGGCCTTGTGCCTATAGCTGAAAGGATGTTTATTATTATATAACTGTTCAATATTTGGTAGACTGAGGCAAATTTCTACTGCATCACCTGCACGCCTCTCTGTTGTTGAGGTGTGTGCAGCATTGCGTGTTCTTTTCTGCTATTCGGAGTATGCAAACTCTTCCTGGTACTGTTTTGTGTTAGCTTTTGTTTTTCTTTGAGGTGTGGTGTAGTCTTTTGTTGTGTTACTGCTTGAATTGTGTGTTGAGTATGTAAAGGTTTGGTTTGTTCTCACTTGCTGCTGGGAGTTTATTTCACTGGGTAAACGCTGCTTAGAATGTATTTTTGTTTTGGTTGTATTATTTGATTGGCAGTGCCTTACGTAGGATGTGGGCTGTTTCTAGTGGAGCTATATTTTGCACAGTGTGTAGTTTTGAGGATCCAGGTATAGCTTCTACATTTTTGTTCATATGAAGCTAGAAATAATAAATAGAAATAAATTAAACAAATGCTATTAAAGTAATGTATTAGCGGCACAGTAAAGCAGAAATAGAACCTCTAACACTCATTTAAACATTTTGATGGCATGGTAATATAGAATTCCGTACATAAATGTGCAACAATACTTAACTTCCGTCTTCTTCGTAGCAATATTTGTAACGAATGAAGTATAACAAACAATTTGAAATGTTGCAAATCAGCATTAATTTCCTTATGAATCTGATCAGCCTGGAAACATCCAAAATATTGTATTTACATTGTTGACAAGATATTATTTTTGTTATCCTTTATAGCTTCGATAAGTATATTAAGTCCGTTCCATGCATTATCCATGAGTTCCAACATCTTGCGCTGGTAACTTTTTAGAACGTTATTACAGTTATCGGATTAGGATCAGAAATATTAAATCATTTGAATGCCAACATTTTCGAATTCTTTGATCATTTCCACCCCAAGAAAATTATACGTTTATGAATATTGTCAATATATATTAATATTAATATCTTCTGAGGGTTAAATATTTGAAAGATCGGCGGAAACTGTCAGTGCAAATAGTAGGAAATGAATGCAGAAAAACATCGAGAATATTTGTTAATAAATATCACGCTGCAAGCCTTCCTAAATTTCATAAAGATTTCAAATCTTATGTAATAGAAACACGAAATATTACGTAATCAACCGAGAGAGAGAGAGGACATTTTCTTAAAGCGATAATGACAATAGTATTAATAAAGAAAAACAATAACTTGAATAGAAATGATGTAGTGTCAAACACAAGCATACAATACATTAACGAAAGAGAAATTTAATAAAATTTCTCCTTAACGAAAGAGTATAGAAGTTAACAGATTAAGTAAGGTATCTGCGCATGATGAAAACAAACGACGCTTAATGAAGACTATAGATTTTGTCAAACGTTTTAGAAGATGGATGTTAAGCAATAAATTAATTGGTACTATTTCTAATATATAAAAGAAAACGAATAACATGGCTTCCTACACGTCATATATGCTACAGCCACAAATATTACTTGAGTACATTTGGCAAGACTTATGTTTATGACCATAGATAGATAGTTAGAGAGAGAGAGAGAGAGAGAGAGAGAGAGATGAAGACACAAAGGTACATATCTATACAAAAAGCTTCCACCTCCTGCGTTCAGTAACGTATGGCGTGGTCAGTATATCGATATTGACAGGACAGACCATGAGTCTATAACAAGCATTGGCGTATAATATGGCGATGGATTAAGCATATCTCATGACTATGATGCTCAAATTCCCGGTAAATTTAGGAAAAATCTCATATGCACTTAGTAATCTCATACATCTCTAAATTCAACTTATTAGATTCTTACCAGGGCATAAGATTGTGTGTTTACGAGCTTCACCATGTACAGAAGTGTTGTTTGTTATGGCGTTATGATATCAATAACTGAGATCAATCAAATATTTCACCCACGACGAGAACACATGCAAATTGTTTCGTTGCAGCGGATTTCAAGATAGAATTTGGAATTCTGATATCTTTTACAAAGAACTAAGAAAATATATATATAGAGAGAGAGAGATACAAATATATGATATTAAGTATAATTTTGATATTTCCTGATGTTCATTTATACACGGGAATGAAATCTCATGTACGATACGGCAAAAGAAGCGGCAAAATAGTGAATGGTTGACTGTCTCAGACTTTACGTTGTGCAGAAATGTTAAACTCTAACATGTTCTGTGTATGATGTTGAAGACGCAACAAATGATACGTACTAAATCTCAATCTCGAAACATCTTGAAAATATTTCGTCGAAGAAGAAATTTTTGACAACACAATGATATTTGACTATGTCAGGGAGAATAGATTTTAACGCTATTGGTCTCATCTGAATGTATCAGAACTGGGAAGACATTTACAATAGAATGTGCAGGGAAATCTCTGTACCATGAATCATTGAATACATTTCATAGGAAGGGAGAAACTATTCATGAAATCAAAGCACACCTGTTGTTTTGTATATTCTGTAAAAGTAACTTTATATTTTCGTTGTTGTAATTTTACCCATTCATTAAATGCAGAATATATTGTTCTTTTTTGTAGATCCATTGTTGTGTAACTGAATCGAGACGATACTTCTTCGTGCTGGATATATTTAGATCATATTGATAAACCTATGCATGATTATGGTTTCCAATTAAAAGTTATAACTAGATTTCTGTAGTTTATATTATATATAATTATATCAATGATAACGATATTCCCTTTAACTCAAAATGCAACACGATAAATCAACTATATATCACGAATGTTACAAGACTAGAATTAGGTGTGGTTGTGTGGTAAGAAGCTTGCTTCCCAACCACATGGTTTCAAGTTCAGTCCCACTTCGTTGTACATTGGGAAAGTGTCTTCTACTGTAAGCTAGGACTGATCAAAACTTCATGGGTAGAGGGGAACTGAAAGAAGCCGTCATCTATATATATGTATATATATTTATTAGTATGTGTATGTGTCTATGTTTGCTCCCACACCATCGTTTGACAACCGATATTGGTACGTTTAAGTCCCCGCAACATAGCGGTTCGGTAAAGAGAACGATAAAAATGTACTAGACGTACACAGAATAAGTCCTGGGATCGATTTCGACTAAAGCCTCCTAAGGTGGTGTTTCAGCATGGCCGCAGACAAATGAATGAAATGTGTAAAAGAATTAAAGAATAAAAGAATTACGTCTGATCTCTATAAGTTGCTGCCTTAATTGTCGTAAGCAAACGACGAGGATTTTTGAAACAAGCAAGATTCTGGAAAATGTTTACTCGACAAATGATGAGTGACCTGAAATTTCTCAATGATTTTCATAATGAGAATTTAATTTTCTTTTTATGTGCATTTATGTGTTTGTGTGTGCGTGAGTTTGCGTATGCTTGTGCGTATCCATCTGCTCTGTTCCCTCTTTCCTTTGTATGCAGAAATTGGTGTTATCCACTGCTAAATACCTCGATCTTGGTTTTAATATTCTAGCCTTCTCCCTGCCTCTCATCGACATTTTTGCGGTCTCCAGTTTTCTTCTGTCTTTCTGTCGCATCTTATTGTTTTCATCTCCCTTCCATTGTATTCCCTTCCATATCTGCAGACTAACACTATGCATACGCCTTTCATCTCCCTGCTTCGTTTTCAATTTTTCTCCTGCTGCTTTTAATTTCTCCTCTTCTCCATCTGTAAGCTAATCTTTTCGATATCTCTTACTGTCACACTCGCTCTCTCATCGTATCATATTATCTATTTCCCCATGTCTGTTTCCTTTCTATTTTCTACTGTTTGGTGCGCCTCTTTTAAAGTAACTTTAATTAAATTCAGCATGAAATCACCATGTACTGAGAGCGTGTTCAAATCAAGTCACGACCAAATATAATATTCCTTTCAATGGCGATCTGAAGGTTAATAAAAGCACAATTATAAAAGGAAATAGAAAATAGGTGATTTTTGATATAAAACAAATTCCTTAGTACGGAAAAGTCACAAGTGATCTTGCAAATATAACCTCTCAGCACATAATTCGAGTGCAAGCGGATATGAAAATGTTAGCAACAAGAAAAGAGCGGAGATAAATAGATACTTACACAATCGTAAAATAGAAAGTGTGAGGAAACTATAAAGACATGATGCGTCCCAAGGTCTGCATTCTTCAAAATCTGTTTCATACCTAGTACTTTATGCTAATCATTTCATAGTTAATAGAAATTACTTTACTTACCTGCATCGAAGCCAAATACCTTTCTTCGACTTCTTAGTCTGAAAGTTCGTGCAACATGCGAAAGTTCGTGTAACATGAGAAGTACGTATTTACCAGATGAAATTAATTAAGGTTTACCTGAAAGAATGTGGGACCAGCATTGGCATTAATCATCATGGTAGCCATCTATAAATGTCTGAATGATTACAATATGCGATGGTATAACTTCTGACGACTCGGTTAATTCGGTTGTCCAGAAATATTCACATCTTCTACGTGCTACTAAAAAACGGTTCAACATCACAATGAAATCCTTTCACAGCCAGGGTCCCCTACTTCAGCCGAAGAAACGTGATGGGTTTTAATACTAATTGACAAATATTTGGGCTGGTCACAACATGAATATCATTGAATAGTAAAAACTGGATTGCCATAAACATTCATTCTATTTCTATCGGCGGAGTTTTATAACTTTAGAAAAATATAATTCACTCTTTAATATTCATAAAACCCAGTTGTTTATTAGTAGCAGTGTTGTCATAAGGAATTCAGTTTACATCGAAAAGAAACGCATGGAAGGGTTTTCAAGTTGTTCTGTCAAGGATACGCAGCCATTAAGTTGATCCTACCCGAGCATGTAAAATGATCTGAGAAAACATTCGAGACACGTGACAGAATATTCCTGCACTTGCGTGAAAACAGATTTGAAATAGGATTTCTTAGCTGGTGACTGTTATCTTAAGTTGTCCTTCATTCCAAAACGAACAAAACCCGAAGACAATTAGGTGTATTTCGAAATATAGATTTATATCTATGTTATAATGCGAGGTTCACATCTTCAAGCCGTCAGTCTTCTTGCATATAATTGTCGACCTATTTTGGAAAACATTGTTAAGATTTTGAGAGGAAATATTTCGTTCCGAAAGTTGTGGGACCACTAACCCAATCGTTAAAACAGTATCTGAAATGACAGGGCTGGTAGTCTACCTGCAAACATCAGTACATAATACACAAGTAATTGAGAAAGAATTAGACATCGCTCGAACATGTTATAGTCAATGACAAATAAAAACGAACACGATTGCGCTTAATTAATATAGTGGTGTGAACAATTTTGTAACGTTAAATTATAGATTATGGAAGATAGTCTAGTAAAACATTTAAGTGTAATTCGGCAAGAGATTGGGTGGTACAGAAACGATTGTAAATAATAATAAAGTTGTTCTGTATGCCTATATGTCTTATTTAAAAGAGTTATATTATACTGAATATATATATATATATATATGTAAAATGAGATAGGGGTTGAAAATTCAACCCACCATGGGATAATATATATCCAATATACTGCCAGATAGGTACCCAACAAAATTATAACAAATTTAATTTAATTCTCTGAAGAAGCCGTGGGGCATCCTTGTTAATGCCTCATTTATACCTGCCTTTATGGCTTAGAGGTTAAATGAGGTATGACTGCCCTCACTGCCGAAACAGCTGTCAGTTTTGATTTAATTGCATATTATATTTGAAATTTTTTACTTATATCTCTTTATCTTTTTACTATTACTGTATATCTCATTTTGTATAATGCCTTTACTCATATGTAATGGTGTATTAAAGTATTGATTGGGTATCATCGGATAATTGATGTTTTATTGATTTAAGTATGTTTCTCCATTCTCTAATTTTGTAGTATATATATATATATATATATATATATATATATATATATACATATATATATATACATCACACACACACATATATATTTTTATATATGTATATGTTTGTATATGTATATATATGTATGTATATATATATATATATATATATATATATATATATATATATATATATATATACATGAGAATTTCATTACATGATTTACTCCAAGGTAAAGCTTAACTCTCTCTATTTACGAAGACGTTTCTGTTAATATGACAACCATTGTGAACTTGTTCCATGGAAGATAATATATTTCCCGAAGGACGACTACTATGTTGTTGCATGGTTGCAGTAATTTAGAAAATGGTATTAATGAATGAATATTTTCTATGCATGCAAAGCAAACATTATTTAGGGTACCTTCGGCAGAGGCATTTCCTAATATATCGGAGTTTCTATACGCTGAACATATCTAGATTTTTAACATTATCCAAAGGATATGATTTTTTTCTTCAGTTGGAATAGATGATGGTGGTAAAATCTTGTATCAAGAGTAGCAAAGAAAAAGTATCGGAACGTAGGAAATTTATTGTATTATTATTAGCGTTCATTACCTATACGTCTTTTAAATAAGTTGGGGCACCTTTTTTAATAGATACGGATATATTTTTATAAGTTCTAACGTGTAAAAATGAAATCGGCGATACAAATTCACTGTCACCGAGAATCTAAGCGCTGCATACTGGAGAGAAATGTAGAAAAATATAAAATAATACAGAAGTGGATTGCAATATCTATAAAGATTTTGAATAAAGTAAAACTTTTGATGGTGATTTGCGTAGACTAAACATAGGAGAAAATTGCACATTAGATAATGAATAATTGGAGGTACAAATTGCATAATGGCCCAGTGGTTAGTGCAGCGGACTCGCGGTCGGAGGATCGCGGTTTCGATTCCCAGACCGGGCGTTTGTGTTGATTGGACGAAAACACCTAAAAGCTCCACGAGGCTCCGGTAGGAGGTGGTGGCGACCCCTGTTTCGTTACAACTTTCTCTCACTCTCTCTTCCTGTTTCTTTAGTAACGCTGCGATGGACTGGCGTCCTGTCAAGCTGGTGGGGTGGGGTCACATACGCCGCAGAAACCATGAAACCGGGCCCATGAGCCTGGCTAGGTTTGAAAAGGGCGACGTTATCGTTACAAATTGCATAAGAAAAAAATAAGGTGATGAGAAAAGACGGCAAAGCAAAAGTAAGAAACACTTGCCTGTTGAGTTTTTAAATCAATATGCAATGACCTTTCTCTGTAGTTTCAAGATTTTCAAGTACTAGTATAGATAAAATCATTATTTAGACGGTACATGTGTATTTTTTCCATTGAACGAATATCATTCTCTGCTACTTTGAATGAAAGAAATATTTTATTATCAAACTCACTGATATGAAAGAGTAAATATATTATAAAGGTCAGAACTGTTAAAATGTAAGTCAATATTACTGATTTACAGTTTGAAGTAAATGAGAAAATAAATTACGAATTTCAGGTCAGCCTGTATTAAAGTAAATGTGGTTCATTTAGGTTCATCAGGTGGAGTTTTAGAATGACAGACGTGTTGAAACATAAACCAAATTAGATGTAATACGATGCTTAGATTGTATTAAATATATTATCACGGAATATTTAACTAAAAATAGCAATATACTGCTTTTTACGAAAGCAATTTCAGTTACTTAATAAATATATTTTCGTTTACTTTGCAGCCTAAATATCAATTCACTAGCTTTTGAGCAAATGGAACGACCTTGACATGCCCTATACTTCAAATGTTAGCAACACTATTTCATTAAAAAATCACAAACTACCGTTTATGCATACATGATAGAAGTACTTTTTACACATTGTTTGGAAAATATGAAACTTGAATGCGCGCACAGTTCAGTAACAAATATTCACTGAGATTATACAAGTGTCATTGGAGATTTTTGGATATCTCCAATAAGATATTTCTACATTATCATTAATGCAAAATGGAGCTAATTCATTGATTCAGTTAAAGATTTGAAAATTATCCTCATTTAGAGTATACGGGCGGTCTACAGTGAGAAATATAAAGCACAAACCTCACGAATTATCTAACATTTAATTTGTCTGTGTTAATTAGTTTCGATAATGGTTGACTTTATAAGTGTACGAAACAGATTAGATCAGATTAGATCAGAGTATCTATTATCTGCTTTCAAAACAACAGATAATTAAATTAAAATATTTTTCTTTTAGAATATATCATCATTTAAAATTAATTAAGTATATTTATATCACTTTACAATTTCATGTTATAAAATTTAAGTAACAAAATATTCCTAGGTATAGATAAGTACTTTAATGAACTTTTCAGCAAGAGTGAAGCTCGATTTATCAGAAAGTTTACGATTATGCGTTGGCATTGAACGGTCTCTATACTGTTTTATTTTTCAGCTCAAAATGTAAAATGCTTCCATCAGTGAAACTTGACGCGTCATATTTGAAACGATTATTAAGTCTCATGTTTCTTCTCGTGTGTTAGTGTAGGCATTCAGATATCTTATCTGCTACTCTGTGACTGTTGATAGTGCTATACAGGAAAGTACACAATTATCCCGTTCCCCTTTAAGTAGCCACTATAGTCATAGAAAGTTACCTTATTTAGAACTTTGTTATCTTGTGAGGACATAGAACAGAGCTTAGGTAGACGATGTTCATGTTTGCAGGTTTATATAATGCATACTAACTGATTAGTGTTTTTCTTAATGGATTCATTTGACTGTTGCGAATCCACGAAGAAGAAAACCCAGTTTTTTGTTTATAGCTTCTTATTATCGTTTCCTTAGAAGCAATCTTTCATTTAACCAATCACGTTAATCCAACTTCTTGCATTAATTAAATACGAAAGTGTACTAACATTTATCCATTATCACTTACGATTTTAATTCATATTGTGTGCTATATACTTAAAGGGGAGCAGGAAAACGATAGAGCCAGTCGGTTCACGTCTAGCGTACAGGAACTAAAATATTTTGACTGTTCGAAAAAGATTGGCAGAAATTTTAGTATATAGCATGTAATGCTTATAGTGAATGAATATATATAATATAGGTATGAAAAGGTACCCAAAAGTAACCGTAAGTCTTCTCTGTGGTTCAAGCCCCTGTAGGTCAGACTTCCACCGCTAGAAGCTGCTTGATGCGACCCACGCATCAGTTTACGGAATGGCGTCGTCGTGTGACGTCGCACTGCCACGTGGTGCGTCTTTGTTTTAGAATGCTTCTTCCCTGTTCGTCGATTTTTTTCGATGACTGAAACGAAGGAGCAGCGTGCTTCCTTAGAATTCTATTTTCTACTGGGGAAAACGGAGGCCGAAACAGTTGTCATACTTCAAGCAGCTTACACTGACTTTGTGCCAAGGGCAAATCACAGTATTACGAGTGGTTTCCACGCTTTAGGACTGGTCACTTTTCGCTTGAAGGCCAACCTCTTTCAGGACGACCGTCGATTTCCCCAAACGAATGAAAACATCATGAAAATTTATGAACTGATCCTGGAGGACCGTCAACGAATAATTAACGAACTTGGAGATATGACTGGTGTATCCTGGAGCTCCTGCAAACGAATGTTAAGCGAGGAATTGCGAATGAAAAGAGTTGCCACAAAATGTGTACTTGACTTGCTTACGGAAGATCGAAAGCAGTCACGATTGAAATCGTGTTGTGAACTGAAGGTTGAATGTTGACTCGGACCTATTTTCGAAGATCATCAGTGGTGCAAAAACGCTGGTACTACGGAATATGCGTATGTGGAAGAGGTGAAGAAAACACGTCGGAGGCGTTGAAAGACATCACTTCGCAAGAGTTCCAGGACTGCTTCGAACAATGGATAACGTCATGCACTGCTCCAAATTGAGAATACTTTGAGGACGACAAAAAGTATAAACATGTAAAACTGAGGGAAATTCCAGTGTCTTTGGGGTAACCCCCACCCCACCCCACCCCCGTATATGCTATACGTTTTCCAAGCTCACGTTAAAAGTTACAACGAGAAACCTGTCCAAAAAGACATTTCGTGAGATCATACACAGGACTTCAAAGCTACAAATCTATGTTCTTACAACCTAACCTTGCCTGCAACAAATACTTACACACACTTACACATAGAGACATTACATACGCGTGTATCACAATAATCACATTTCCAAACGATGACGATTTCAACTTATTTCAAACCTACGTTTCGAGTACTCACATTAAGTAGACGTTATGAAATAACACCACTGCTAGCCAAAATATGAGTACGTGTTGATATACATACATACACATATACATGCATACGTATACATATATATATTTATATATATATATATATATATATATATATATATATATATATATATTATATATATATATATAAATAAATATAAGGGTAGCAAAAAATTCTAGAAAAAAATTTCCGCTACCAGCGGTCTAGTGAGAAAGAAAAAATAGTCAAATACTATATAATATACATTCAACAATATAAGGAATGGCCATATAGGACATTCGACTCACTAGAAAGAGCAGCCAAAACTCATACCGCTAAATAGTTGTAATTCTGAAATAGAAAGAGAAATAAAAACGTTTACCCCTTTCATCTCTGGACTATGCATAGTTTCGGCAAAACTTTGGCAAATGAATTAATTAAATTAAATTAAATTCATTTACATCTTGCGTGCCTCGTCAGCAGAGAGCCTAGGACGAGTATATGTCCACGAGGCTATGGTAAAGAAGCCTCCAGGCACATATGCCCTAAATTTTCAAATCTAACCGCAATCGCGCGGTCTACTCAGCAGCAAATATAAACTGCTGATTTAATTTCAAAATTAACCAAAAAATCATTAATTAATAAATATAAGGTATTTACATAAGGCTGTAGTAACTCTTAACCCATCTGTGTTCTTTCTTTACACATGCACACATGTACACACACACACGTGTGTGAGTGCGTGTGTGTATTGTTCTGACTAGTAATCTTTTCAGGACTACTAGGCCGATGGTTATATTCTTTTGAGAGCCAAGGGCATTCTTTGATGTAACGCAACTCAACGCAAAGTCGAAAACTTTCCAGACTCTTATTCCTCAGCTCGTTTGTGCTGACAAAGAAATAACGCAGGCTATCATAGGTCTCTTCACTATTACATATGGACTTTTGTAGTTTCCCTCAGGTTGACAAAGAGAAAATCATGTTCCATCTGCCTCCGTGATACAATTACGTCTAACGTAATAAATTTGCCAATGGCGCACGATAGAGTTGGTTGACTATTTCGTCTAACTTGTCAACGATCCCTGCTATTTCGTTGATTCTGAACTAAAACCGACGAACGAAATTTCAATTAATCATGTAGAAGACTTGAAGATCGTGTATAGTCTGACAAAGCCATCGCCATCAAAGCCGCGCTCACTTCTATGAATGATGCGTCTTAACTGTCTTTTCATACTCTTCTGCGATTAGGACGAAAGCCTTGGGAATATTCTATCAAGCGTGCTTTAGTGGGATCCTAAGCATCAAATGGTAGTCCGTAACACAAGGCATTGTCGTTCTTCAGCAAGCCAATACATGCTGTATTAAGATGCTCATATTACGTAATGAAATGCGTTGGATTGGGACCCTTACAAGGGTAGATAATGACAAATTGCCTAAGCAGTTGATTCACGAGGAATAGCAGCGTGGTAAATGACTGGAACCTGAGAAATTATTTGGAAATGTCGTGAGAAGTGATCTTAAAACTGTTAATGTGGATATCAGAGACTTGGAATAGAAGACGGAAAAATTCAAACGGTTTAAAGAGTAACCTGCGGTAGTTGCAAATTACTGCAACACAAAGAATCGAACACTCCATCTTGAAGCCAACCCCTGAAGCAGCATTCGACCTCAATCCCAGTTACTTTCCGGCCAGTACCTTTTGCTGTAGGTCCATCGGCCGCCCTTACTATTTATATGAGATCTCATGGCAGCATTTCGTAATTAAAGAAATGGTAATCATCGTGTGTGTGTGTGTGTGTGTGTGAGAGAGAGAGAGAGAGACAGACAGAGAGAGAGAGACAGAGAGACAGACAGACAGAGTTTGTGTGACTTTTAGCAAATTCGTTAAATATATGATAACTGATATGGACTGTAATAATTAAACTTAAAATGCTCCAGCATGGGCACAGTCACATGGCTGAAGCAAGTAAAAGAGTAAAGAGTAAAATAGAGTCATCTCTGTATTTATTATCTTGCCCGTTTCCTGTTCGTTCGTGCTTGTGCCAGGCTTCGTAAAACTATATTTGTATGCATAGGTTGGTTACTAATGCAGTAGGTGTGCTTGTGTGAGCATCTCTCGGTGCAGAGCGTCTCGTCAGGTGATTGTACAAAGAGTATCTCGTTATACAAACCCTGTTTTGCTCGGTGTTGATACAGCGTGTTGCTAGTGACCGTAGGTCGAAGCTGTTGGGCAGGTATCGTGAGGGATAGATTCCATAGCAATGTGTTTAGCAAATTTTTGTGAGCAATAAAATTTTCTTGTATATTCCATTTTCTGTCTGTCTGTCTGTCTGTCTCTCTCTCTCTCTCTCTCTCTCTCTCTCTCTCTATATATATATATATATATATATATATATACGTATGGATACCATTATCATTTTTCATACATATGTATGCGTGTGGGTGTATATGTATGTATATTCGCGTGTATGTACATCACATTCGTAATTATTATAATCGACCAATAGAAAGACTTCACTATATATATATATAATTGACGTTTAGCTCCATCCATTTCAAAATTCATCCTGAACTTCAACAGTCAAAACTTCATGTGTGTATGATTTAGAACAAGATAGTTTGTGAAGTTTTAAATTAGATTAGACTTTTATGTATAGAAAAGGTTAATTGAGATGCCGCTGAAACACATGATAAATTTTCCGCTCGGACATTCATTGGCCACTGAGTAAATAAATGGTTTTATGCTTCGATGATTCTCTACAGAGTGATGCCTAGATCGATGTTTAGTTAAAGAGGAAAATAATGAACTTTGTCATGAGAAATGGTGCTTCAAGATATAAAGAGAGATGTGGTGTGGGTTAGATGGTATGTATTTGTTTATGTGTTGGCGATTGTTTGAGACAGAGTGCAAAATTGGGTGGTTGGTAGACATGGACAAACTATTTGGGTGGAGGATAAGAAATATTAATATGGTTTTATTTCGACAATGGGAAAAAGCTAAAGAAAGAAAAACGTTAGTATGGGTGGAAAGGGATCGAGTAATGAATGTCATAGGAGAGATAGAGAGAGAGAGAGAGTGAGAAAGAGAGAGAGCGAGCGAGAGAGCGAGAGAGACAAAGGAGCGGTGAAGAATGAAGCAATTAGTGAGAACTTCTAGAATGAAATGAATAAAGGATTATAATAGAGTCACATGTTCAGAAGCGCGTACACATACATACACACTCTCTCTCTCTCACACACACACACACACCACACACACACATATATATATATAATATATATATATATATATGTATATATATACATATATATATATATACATACATTATATATATGTATATATATATATATATATATATATATATATATACATATACATATATATATATATATATATATATATATTTATATATATATATATATATATACATATATATATGCACATGCGTGTGTGCGTATGAACATATGTATATATACATGTGTGCAAGAAACACACACGCTCTATCTATCACACACATATGTATACGTATGTATATCTGCGGGTCATATGATATACGTGAATGTGTGTGTATGTGTGTGTGTATAGTTATGTATATATATAAAGACAAAGACAGATTGATTAATCGATCGATCGATAGAGAGATAAATAGATAGACTGATGGATAGATTAATTGGTTGGTGGGCGCAAAAGCTAAGGGTGATAGAGAAATTTACATGAAAGAAAAGAGGCGGGAACGTTAAGTTTTTAGCTTAAAGTATGCATTAATTTAAAAGAGTGTAAGAATGACTGAGGGGCGGAGTGAAGATATATGTTAATGCATTGAAATGTGAACTGATTTATACGATGGGCGGTAAAATAATTTATAGATTCATTAAATTATGTGAGTAAAGTGTTCGGTATTAGGTAAAAATGTATGTCTTTAGAAACGGTGTATGTGAGTGATTGAGAGAGAGAGCGGGGTAGCGAGATTTGGAAAGAGATGCAAGAGGAAAGACAAGGTCATTTTAAATTTTAACGCCTTCTTGCATACCAGTAGCGAACATTTATAAAATAGTCAGACAAACTGAAATTTCTTCGTGTATATTCATACATAGGTGTAAGTATATGCGAATGTAAATGTGCTTGGGTATATATGCACTTGCACACATACCTGCACAATTCTGTATGCACGTGGCTTTGCGTATACATATATATAAAGATATAAACACTTGCAGAGGCACAATAATTTCGCTTTCCTTCTCTCCCTCCCTCTCTCTTTCTCTATCTAGCCATCTATCCCTATCCAGCTACCTACCAACCAATATATATATGTATATATATATATATATATATAAAGTATTAACTCGTGAGTATCATGACACAAACATGGACGAAAATTTCTTCTTAAGAAAATACATTATCAAATAAGTAAACCATAATATAAGTAAATATAAGTAAATAAGTAAATCATGAATAGCAAAAGCGAAACCGGTCGATATATTAAAACTATGTAAATATTGTGTATTTTCTTTTTTTAACTTCTTATATATAATACAACTCACCACGTGGGGGTGCCCGAAATTCCTCCTTTTCTGTTACTACTATATATATATATATATACATACACACATCTGTGTGAGAGTGCACGCATTTGTATGTGTCTGTGTTTGTGTGCGTCTTGCATGTGTATGTGTGAGTGTGTGGGGGGTTGTGTATGATATGCATTTGCAAACACGTTTCATAAATCGTCAGAAACATGACATTCCCTATCATCATAATGAATATTTTACTAAACATTGTCACACACATTAAGAGATACAAAGTCAAAACGCTGCGCAGTTCTTCAAACAAATGTCGGTCAACTATAAGGATTTGAAGCATAGGTATTATATTGCCATTTAAATCATGTGTCATAGCGTGCTGTTTCCTACTGTCATAGGGTGCAGTTTTATCATTGTAATAATTACAGTTATCATTATAATTATTACAATAATCTTTTATCTTCAATAATTATGGCATTTTATTTTTATGTTTTATAAAAATAAGAAGCATCTTTTAGTGACAATAGATTAGATTACACGCATTTGTTTTCGGCTTGTATCTATAAAGAGAATGTTTACTATAATCCTCTTAAAACAGCCAATAACCGTTTAGTAACAATGGCAGCACATTTAATTAAAGAAATGGCTCTAATGTCAAAAACGTAATCTAGATGCGTATATAGTTAATGGAAATGACGAAACAAAAATAAGAAGTGTGTCATAGATTTCCTTCTTTGATTTTGCTCAGGTTATAATGTTATTGATTAGCTCCAAGTAATATTTAGTT